>NW_005054399.1:707460-709878 GCF_000277835.1 Geospiza fortis
GGGTGTGGCGGAGCCCCGCGCCTCCTCTGCCAGGAGCCGGGAGATCCTGCCCGCGTACCACCTGCGAGGGGCACCGGGCTGAGCCACGCGGGCACCCCCGGGACACCCCGGGACACCCCAGCCGCACATGCACCGAGATTCCGGGAGAGGGGTCCGCACCGGGCTCCTCAGGGGGCTGCGACCCTCCCCCGGCAGTTCCTCCCTTCCCTCCCCCTCCTGCTTCATCCCGGAATTTTGGGGGGGCACCGCAGGGTGCTGTGGGCGCGCTGCCCCCTCCGCGTCACCGACAGCCGCCACCGCATCCTGTCACCTGGGCTGTCACCCCGCGCCTGGCCCCGCTGTGCTGCCTGTCCCCTCCTCCGCGTCCCTTGGCCCCTGGTGCGAGCAGCCCTTCCAGGTGTGGAGCAGAAATCCCTCGGTGCCAAGATAAACCTCTCCTGCTGCACCGCCAAAGGAGCTGCAGGAGCAGAGTGCCCGTGTCCCACCCCTGTATTTCAGGGTATTTATTTCAATGTATTTCGGGGTATTTCAGGTGCCTGGGCTGGGAAGATTCTCTGCTGCTGTAAGAGCTGCCCGGTGAACGATCAGCCAGGGAGTTGAGCACAGAGCCAGCCCTCCAGGTGCTGCAGGAGGAGGCTGTGTCTCGCCCATGCCATGGGTTGTTATCCCGAGCTGGGGAAGCAGTGGGACGTGCCCCGGGCTGCCCCGAGCCCACGCGCTCGCTCTGCCATTTAAATGTGATTTACCAGGGGCTAAGGATACATCAAGCACAGGTTCAATCAGCCATGGATTAGGCTGGGCTTTAATAACGTGCTAATAGGATTGTGTTTAATGCAGTGATAATCCCATAACGCCTTGTTGTTCCCCAGTTATCATTTATTCAGTGGCAGCTCGGTGTGAGGGTTGGATTTTTGGGGGTACGTGGGTGTGCTGCTGCCTCCTGTCCCCTCGGGCTGTGGTGCCACTGGCAGACTGACCCCCATCTCTGTGACTCAGTTTCCCCACGTGTGGGACTACCCAGGCTCGTGGTAGAATTGGGAATTGGGATTGTTGCCTGGCTGGTGGGATGGTACTTACGGGTGTGGCTTGACCTTGATGTAGTTTTTGGGGACAAAGCCCTCGCGGCCAAACAGCTCCGCCTTGTACCAGTTCTGGTCATCCTCCATGTTGAGGATCTGAGGGGGGAGAGGAGCAGGGAGGTGTCAGCCTGGCTGCCAGGGGCTGGGTGGGACCCCATTGCCGCCCCAGACCCCACAGCACCCACCAACCATCCCCGGGGGAGAAGGGGGCTCTGGCAGCGCTGGCACACTCTGGGGGCTTTGGGGTCATGGAGCTGGAAGGTGCCTGCTGTGTCCCCAAACCCCTGCCCAGGGAAGAGGGTGGGATCTGTCCCTGGAGTGGCCAGGATGGGAGCCAGGCCCCCGTGTCCCCCGGGATGGTGGCAGTGGGTGCTGACACCGCTTCCGTGTGACAACAACATTTTCCAGCCTCCCCCGCAGGGCCCGGGGCCGGCACAGCTGTGAAAACAGGATCCGAAACCCAGGTCAGGGCACGGGGGAAGCACGGCGGGAGGCAGGGACGGCACGGCGGGTCTGGGGCTCTGGATTCCAGCCGGGATGTGTCCCCGTCCCCCTGGGGGGCTACAGGGGGCCAGGGGTCCCGGAGGAGCCCGAGAGGGACGAGCACATGGGCAGGGAGGGGGGCTCTCACTCCCATCGCAGGGCTGCTGCCCCCAGGGATGTTCTGAGCCCCCCTGGAGCTTTTTGGGATTCCCAGGTGGCATCTAAGAGCTGACCCCATTGCCAGAGCCCGGGTGGGTGTTTGGGCACACTGCTGGATCCCTGTGACCTCCAGTGCCCCCCGACAGGGAAAACGTGTCCCAGCCCCGAGGGGCTGTCACTGAGCACAGCTGGTGGCACCGATACCCACAGAGGCCGCACGCCATGTCCCAGCGGGAGTGTCCTTCTCTGAAGTTGTGCCTGGTGGCACAGGCAAGCAGAGAATACCGCTCCACACTCCTAAATCCTCGAGGCTGGCTCCTTATATCCCACAGAAAGCCCCAGAAGCTTTAAAGTCAGCGACAAAGAAAGCGCCGGTGTCACCAAGGGCCCGGTGACATCCGTCCCACAAAGCAACATCACCCAACCCCCCCGGGCTGGTCCCCGGTACCTTCAGGGTGTCCCCTTTCTGGAAGGGCAGCTCGTCCTCCTCCGTGGCCTGGAAGCTGTACAGGGCCACGGACTCCATGGCAGCGGGGGTCTGCAGGAGGCTCCCGGGGGGCTCCGGGCTGGGGGCTGCGCGCACGGAGCGGCGGCGGCGGGCAGGAAACCGCGCTGATGTCAGCGCTGCTGCCGGGGCACCGGGCGGGCCCTGCCGCCCCACAGCTGCCCCCGACGTGCGGCGGCGGCGGGGGGGCCG
>NW_005054399.1:709888-725840 GCF_000277835.1 Geospiza fortis
GTGGTGGGCAGCGGGTTTGGGTGGAAAGGGATGGAAAGGGGATGGTGATGGGCTGGGCACGGGGTGAGGATTTTGGGAAAGGTGTTTGGAGAGCACGGGCAGCGCTGGTGGGGAAGCCTCTGCTTGAGGGGCTTGGTGGGCATGGTTGCTCCAGAAGCAAGAGAACGCTGGAGGTGGAGGGAGGCGGTGGATGCACACACCTGGTTTCTCTGGAATTCAGAGCGAACCCTCCTGGCTCAGCTCTGAACAGCGAGCTTCCAGCACAACGGATATTGGCTCTTTGGGCTGATATTGGGCCCCTTGAGCGGGTTGATTTTTCCCAGTTTTCCTCTGCAGGGCTCAGGGAATAAAAATCCCTTTTAGGCTAAAACTGAGCACTAAAACTTCCTGCTGCTCCCGTGGGCGTCAGGCACGGAGCCCGCAGGGCTCACACGCCGGGGAGCATTCCCAGCGGGAATGATCGGAGCTCTTCAGCCTTCCTGTGTGTGGGCAGGGGCATGGAAACGCATGGAAAACCCGCCAGACACTGCCTGGCTTTGCTGCGAGGAATCAAACCAGGGACAGCTGCAGTGCACTCCCTGCCCGTGGGTTTGGGCATTTTCCAGCTCTGCTGCCATCTGCCCGGGGTGGGACGAGCTTGTAGGGCCGCTGTGGGGACACAGGCTCGGAGATTCGCCTCTCCAAATCCTTATTCCAGTTCCCGACTGCATCCGAAAAGCAAACGCCCTCTAGCACCCCACTGAGGCCGCTCCCAGGGCCCGTGGGGAGCAGAGAGGGATGTGCAGGGTGTCACTGGGTGTCCCCACACCCAGCGAGGCACAGTCCCCGTGGTTATCCCGGGATGTGCTGATCCCAGGGGACACGGGAGTGCTGGGGAGGCCAGGGGGGTCAGGGAGGCCGTGGGAAGAGGCTCCCAATGTACTTGGCTGTCCCAGGGAGGAGGGGACTCAGCAAATCCCCACATCCCAGAGAGACCCAGGGGATGGGAATGCAGCAGGAAATCATCTTGGGGTGAGCTTCCTGTGCCCCTCAGCAGCTCTGGGGGGGAGGGAGCTGGATGTTCCCTGGGGAAAGCAGCCCAGCAGAGCTGCTGTCCCCACTGCTGCAGCCAAGGGCCTGATCCCTGCTCCATCAGCCCAGATGGATGATGCAGAGGCCACTCCAGATCATCCCACATGGAGAACAAGAGGGCAGGGAGGGTGTCTGGGAAGGGGTCAGTGTGGGGAAACCTGCAGCCCAGGAATGGGTTATGGGGGTGACAATCAGCTGTGCCAGGGGGGACACCGGGAGCAGTTTTGGGGTTTGGATTCCTGGGGCAGCAGGGAGGCTTTGGGGGCACCTTGAGGTATCGGGGCTGGAACCACACGTGTTCCCGCAGTGCTTGCGAGGGGGCACAGGACAGCGCGGTCACCGAGGGTCGCCAGGCCGGCTCAGGACCGGGATCCTGCCGGCAGATGGCAGCAGTGCCCCGAGGGACACTGGGGACACGGGGACAGCGCCACCTGCCCCTCCGCTCCGGCTCTAGGGAGGTGGGCAGCCCCTCTGACATCTCTGTCACATCGCAGCCCCTCCCCGGGCCCCTCCCGCTGCCGGGCACGGTCCAGCTCCCTTCCCCTCGCTGTCCCTGCCTGAGCAGCCGTGCTCACCGTGGGGGTGACAGCGGCACCCGCAGCCCAGGAGAGGCTGGGCTGGGCTGTGGCCTCTTTTCTGGGTCGGGAGCCAAACGCTGCCGTGTTCAGCTGGTCCCAGGGTGCCCATCCCGGGTGGGATCCTGGGGGATGTGTCCCCTCATCCCTGTGCCCTGCACGTCCCCAGTGTTCAGGGGGACACAGGAGGTGCCACACGGTTTCTGTGCGTTGGGTGTCGAAGCTTGAACTTTGGGGTTTGGTACTGAGCTCAGCTCAGCCTGTGAGGAGATCCCGAGGGATCCCAAGGATCACCCGAGGGATCCCACCCTGCCCTGGCTTTGGCCACCAGCCCACGCTGCCTCTCCCTGGGAGCAGGGGAGCTCTGTGACCCTGGGGACAGGTGGAGGAAGGTGCCAAGGGCTCTGGCATTGCCCTTTCTTGGCTGCAGGGCCATTCCAGGCGTTTGGAGCTGCCTGGAGCTCCTGCTGACTCCCAGCTTGCCCAATCTGCCCAGCCCTGTTTCATCAACATCCTGTGTTTACCTGGCTGCAAAATCCCCACGCGGGAGGGAGGAACAGGAGGGAGTGGAGCCTCTTCCCCTTCCTCTGAGGCCTGGGGAGCTTTGTTATGGACACCACTCCGGGCTCCCCAGCCCCTCTCTGGCTGCTGCCTCAGTGACCCCTTGCTCTGCCCATGGAGGGGCGTCCCAAGCCTGGCTTTGCCTCCTGGGGGGCTTTGAGCTGGGCCTGGGTGGTTCAGGGCTGGGCAAGGGGAGCTGCTCACTGCAGATCCAGGGCAGGGAGAGGGATGGATGCTGCCCCAGGACACAGTGTTGTGCTGGGGGCTGGGAGTGCAGCACAGCCACGATTCAGGCATCCCAGTGCCTGGGATGGGGAATGTGGATAAATCCTGTAGGACAAAGGCTGCAGCTGCCTGTGTGCCCAGGGATGGAATCAGCCCTTCCAGTGGGGACCTGGATGTCTCCTGAGCCCCACTGAGGCCCCACACAGAGAGGAAGTGACATCCTGGGCTAGAAAATGCCACATCAGGGCCCCCAGGCAGGATCTCAGTGTCAGCACTTTCCCCCTGGAGCAGAGGCCACGTTGGTGAGTCCTGAGTGCCGGAGTTTTTGTGTAACCCAACTTCTCAGCCCACACAGAGGAACTTGTGGCACCATTTACACCCTGGTGTAGCTGAGGACAGGGGATCAGACCCCTCTGGACCTCACATTATCCCACAGGATCTGTAGGAAAACATCTACAGGAGGAGCAGACGCAGGGACAATTGGCCACACTGGGTCCAGCGTGGCCAGGAAAGGCTCCTTGAGGTGCTGGTGGTCTCCAGACGTGGAGCTGCATCTCCTCAGGGTCAGCAGGGGTGGCTGGGGCTGGTATTGGGGTTCTTGAGCTGGTAAATCAGAGCAGGGCCTGCTTGCCTGTGATGTAGGTGGGTTGGGAAATGGGACTGTGCTCTCATGGGAGAAGCCCGAGGGCAGGGGGCTGGGGGTGGGACCTCACTTTCTGCTTTTGGCCCCAAAAATGGATCTGGAAAAGGACTAGAACTCATGAAACCTTACGTGGGGAATTCAACCCCAAACCTACAAGAAAGGATCACTGACAGGCTCATCCCAAAGAGCCTCTCCTGGATGGTGGCTGGGATTGGCCTCCTGGGAAAGGCCAGAACCTGTTTTGGTGAGGAGGGAGCAGCCAAGGGGAACAAACAGTGGGGGCTTCCTGGGGGTTCCCAGGACTCTGATTTGGGCTGCTGGATGAGGTCACTGCCAGTGCCTGGGCTGGGCTGGGGGCTCAGGCCAGGATGGTTTACAGAGGTGTGAACCATCAAGGGCTTAATCATCAGCTGGAGGTTATTTGCCTTCCTGCGCTCTATAAAAGGATCCGGAGGCCACTTCTTGGGTTTGGACTGAGGAGAAGGGAATGTTCTCTCTCATGGCTGTGTCTTGGAGCTGCTCCTGAGATCCTGCTGTTCCCTGGGATGCACCAAGAGCAAAAGGTGAGCTGTCCCTCTGTGTGGTGGCTGTGTCTTCCCTGGGGTGACCAGGAGAGGCTGGAGCTGTCCAGATCCACCTGGAGCAGGTCCTGGGTGTCCAGCTGGCAGCAGATCTCATGTGCCCCATGGCTGTGGTGTCCTGGTCCTTGGCTCTGTCCTGGGGCCTTGCTGTGGTCACTGACACACCTGGGGTGACTCTGGGACCTGCTGGGTGCCCTCATGCAGGCCAGGCTCTGCTCTAAGCTGTGGGAGGAATGTTTTCTGCTGAATCCTGCTGTGCAAATGTCTGATGGTGACTCCCAGGATGAACAATGTGTCTGGCCTCCAGTCTCCATCCTTGGTACTGGGTTATGGAGAAGCCCAGGTTCCCATGCTAAAATTTCCCAGATGGGCTGGTGCTGCAGCATGGATGGGAGCTGGGAATGCTCTGCCAGCTCTTGTGGGTCCTCAGAATCCATTCCCAGGCAGCTGAAGCTGGAAACCCCCCAGTGCAGCAGGGAGGTGCAGAGGGTCCCAGCACCGCTTTGATTCCCACGGGACACGATGAAAATGCTCCCTTTAAGTGGAAGCTCCAAAGCAGCGGGCAGGAGGCTGGGATTTGGGTGTGGAGGCTGTTTGCTGTCGGTGTTTGCCCTGGGGGGAGGCTCCTCGCCCTCGGCATGGGCTGCAGGAGGAACCACCCATGGGCCAGGGATCTCCGCGGCTCCCGCGGGGCTCGTGTGAGGGGAACCGGGAGTTTGGTCACATCCAGGCTCAGCCTGAACGGCTTCCAAGAATCTCCCCCTCAACGGGAGCATCTGTTATTTTTCTAGGAATTAAAAAGAAAATCCCACCGCAGAAGGCTGTGCCGTGTGCGTAGGTGAGGGGACAGCGCTGTCACCCTGCTGTCACCGCCGTGACTCAGCCGGGGGGCTGCGGCTCCCGGGAAAAACAACAGAAAACAAATGTAGGGAGAAATTGTGAATGATCGCTGGCTGCCGGTGACTGAGCGGGCCACCGGGGTAGTCAAATTTCGGTTCCTCCTTAGGGCTGGCTTGTTAACAAAGAAGTTATTAATAACCAATTAAGGCACAGCTCACGTCATGCCTTCCTCCGGCAGTGTGGCAAGAGTGGCCCTGGTTCCTCCTTCGGCTCCGTACCCACCCCGCTGCTTTGGGGGGACATTCGAGCAGGTATCCCCTCCCCACAGGGCTGCTGGGGATGGGGACATGCCCAGGTGGCACCTCCAGGGCCACGGTGACACCTCCCAGGGCTGTGGGTGACCTGAGGCTGGGCTTTGGTGTGTTTGGCTGAGCTGCTGGTGGGAGAGGAGTTTGGCAGGAATTTGGGCAGTGCCAGCGCAGGTGGTGACAGCCGTGGGGACACGGAGGGAGGAGGAGGAGGAGGGTCCCTGCTGGCCAGTGATGTGCGCGGTGCCACATCCCGGGCAGAGCCGGATGCGCAGAGAATCCGGGCACTGTGCTGCTCCTGAAGCCGCCTATTCAGGCACGGACGGCAGCACAAGAGGGAGGAAGCGGAGGGAACAGGGAGCACTGAGGGCCTCTGTGTGTGGCAGGACGGATGCAGGTGCAGCTGTGGATTCCCCGGATGCTCCACGCTGCCCTTTCTCGCTGGGGATGCACTCGGAGTCCCCCCGGAGTCCCCAGCCCTGCTGTCACTCTGATTTATTCCTCTTGCCACACTGTCCAGTGCTGCCTTTATTTTTTTTTTTTTCCTGTAGGTTTGTGTGGATTCTCTGAAGTGTCACTCAGGGTTGGGCTGTCCCTCATTGCTCTGACTTGTCTCCTCTCCTCAGATGAGGATCTGCAGGAAATGTTTAGTAATTAAGTAGCTGTGAAAACTCTGCCCAGCCTGTCATCAGCTGGGGCTGAAATCAGCCCCAAAGGATCCACGGGAGAATCCACACACGTGGCCTTGCCCGTCCCAGCCCACACCCTGCTGCTCCCTTTGGAAAACCGAGCTCAATAAAGCTGCTGCTGTGGTGGCAGAGCCCTCTCAGGGCACTTTTCCTCAGTGGTGATTTTCACCTGTGCAAGGCAAGAGGAAAAACTGAGTGCAGGTTTTTTAGGAAGCCACAGTAAAACTGATGAATTCCTCCCAAGGGCTGTGTTGGGCTGTGATTTCTGACACATCAGCTGTGGCAATCCAGGGTAATTTCACTGAAGTCTGTGTGTAAATGAGAGCAGGATGTGGCCCGTGTTGAAGGAACACTGCCCAGGGGGCTGCTCCAAGATGTGTGTTCTTGCTTTCTGCTCTCTTAGCAAATGCAGCACTCCTAGGAGGCAATTCTGTGTCTTAAATAGAAAGCCAAGGCACTGCTTTCTCTTGAAGTCTTCCTGTAGAGCTGGAAACAGCATTTGCTTCAATGGAAGAGTTTGAGATCCCCAGGAAAATGGGGCCTGAGCCCCCTGCCTGTGAAGCTGATGGCAAAGGAACAGCATTGCTCTGATAGGGCTCATGATGTAAGGCACTAACATTAGCACAGGTTACAAAAACCCTCCCCATGTAGGTGTGCTTGGCACAAGATGCACTTGCAGTAGCAAGCAAAGCATCTGGCAAAATCCTGTAAATTATCTGTTTCTGCACCGTGTTCCTCTCAGCATCTGAAATGCAGATTTGTCATCTTCCTTCCTCCTTCCTCCCCTCTCTTCCTCTCCCAGGCTGAAAGAGGAACTCTGGGTTTTGCTGGTTTTTTGGGCTTTGCTTGGGAGGGGCTGGTGGTCACTACAGGCTGAGCAGCTCGTGGGGCTGCTGATGAGGTGGCAGCAGGACCCAGTGGTGTGTTGTGTCCTTTTGTCACATTAATGCCACATGGTGATGTCCTGCTGCGCTGGAGAAATGGCCCTGCTGGTCCTCCCTGCTGCACAATCTGGGATTTCAGTGCTATTTCATGTCAGGGAGGGTCAGGCTGGATATTAGGAAAAGGTTCTTCCCCCAGAGGGTGTTTGGGCACTGCCCAGGCTCCCCAGGGAATGGTCCCAGCCCCGAGGCTGCCAGAGCTCCAGGAGGGTTTGAACTGCCCCAGGCACAGGGTGGGATTGTTGGGGTGTCTGTGCAGGGCCAGGAGTTGGATCAGCGATCCCTGTGCGACCCAACTCAGCATAATTCAGCCTCTGGCATTGCCTGGGAGCAGGGGCTGGAGGCACCACGGGGCACAGGATGCTCTGGAAGGGCTCAGATGAGCAACAGGGGCAAGAGTTTGATGGTGGGCAAGCTGCAGCTCCAAGTGGAGGGTGAGGTGGCTGGAGGAGCTCAGGGAACCTCTGGAGGAACAGGAACAGTCTGGACTGGGCACAAAGGACTGGAATCACTTGTGGGAGACCCTCAAAAACAGCGTGGGAAGGGGCTACAGTCCCTCTTCAGTGTGGGCACCCGTGTTTTCTCCCTCTGCAAACCAGATTAGCACAACCTCTATCCCAGCCTGATGCCTGCTTGCTGCTCCCCCAGCTGGGATCAGGAACGCAGCCTCCAGTGGTTTGCAGCTGTGCCGTTCTTGGCTCCCCAGGGCAGAGACAGCTCAGTAAATCACTTTAGCACATGTTTAAATCTCCCTGAGCACCTCTGGGTGCAGAAGGGCTTAGGGAATGTGCCAAGTGTCCGTGAGGCTCAGGGGAGGCTTTAGGCTTGAGGGTGCCAGTCCATGGAGAGGCTGGGGAAAGGAAAGGAGCTCCCCAGGGATGGAGCTTTTGGGAGAAACCCAGGAGAGCTGAGGCAAACAGCACGTGGGTGCTGCTCTTGGCCTCTGCTCTGAAGGATGGCAAGCATGAAGGGCTGGAGCTGGGAGCCAATGAGTGGGAAGATAAGAACATCCCTCCTGCTTAAAACCAGGTGTCCAGTCCAAAATCTGAGCACTGGCAGTGTTTGTAGCAAATGTTTGAGGATAATGGGAGGATATAACTGGAGAGGGACTTTTCACAAGGGTGTGTAGTGATAGGATCTGGGGGAATGGCCTTAAGCTGAAGGAGGGCAGGGTTAGATTAGGTATTAGGAAGAAATTCTCCCCTTGAGGGTGGTGAAGCCCTGGCACAGGGTGCCCAGAGCAGCTGTGGCTGCCTCTGGATCCCTGGAGGTGTCCAAGGCCAGGCTGGATGGAGCTTGGACCAACCTGGGATAGTGGAAAGTGTCCCTGGCCGTGGGTGAGGGTTTGGAACTGGATGATCTTTGAGGTCCCTTCCTACCCAAACCAGTCTATGATTCTCTGATAAGAGGAATAAGTGAGTGAGCAGACAGAATTCCACGCTGTGTTCTTCTCCTTGGATTCAGTAATTCTGGGCACCTCCCAAACCGGAGCTGTGGCTGCAAGATGCATCTTGAAAGAGGCACCCTTGAGTGACAGCCTCTCCAGTTCCCTGCCTTCCCCCAGGCTCTGATCTCAGAGCAAAACAAGAGGTCCTGCCCTGCCTGGAGGGAAAACACGGGAGTCTCACGTTTCTCTCTCAAGCGCAAGCTGGAAAAGCTGATGCAGACACGCTCTGGAACTGTAATGAAGAGCAAGGCACAGCGTGCTCGTGTGGAACTGCCTGTCAGTTTTCATTTAAGGGTCAGCTGGTGGTTTCTTGGAGGAAATGGCCTGCACAGCCCAGCCCTTCCTCCCCAAGTGCTGGAGATCCTGCTGAGTGCAGACAACTTCTCAGCTGAGCTGTGCAGGTGCCACAAACCCTTCTTCCAGCCCACTGGTGACACATGAGGGCTTTTCATGACATCAGGCATTTTGGGCTTCTTTAGTTTTCACCCTCCTGGATTGGATTATTCAGCTGAATAGTGACCAAAGGCCACTTTCAGTACTGCTAAAATGTCGTGGTTGTGCGTGGTTTGCACCCCGTGCCCCTCCCAAAATGCTCTGAGTGACGTGGAAGCATCTTGAGGGACAGAGGAAACTTGCTGTCTGTAGCAACTTGCTCTGCAGTTATTTTTGGTTGAGGTTATCGTGGTTTGTGTCCCAGAAAAGATGGGGCCATGCACAGCCAGTTCCCAGCAGCGCTGGTGTTTGCCTCTCACCTTTTCCTCTCAGAGATGTTTGATTTCTAAAAATCAGAAGGCAACAGACCCCTTTGACTTCCTCTGATGTTCACAGGGTCAGGGAGCAATCCTGTATTTCTCCATCTCAGTCCATAAGAATGTGGAAGCTCGTAGGAGTATTAATTACAGCCAATTATAACCTGCTTGACTGGCTGAGGTGCTCAAATGGCTCCTGAGACTTGCTGTTGTTGAAGAGGAACATTTTTCCTTCCACCAGGTTTTTGAGGAGCTCAGAGCAGGGCTGATCCATGGAGCAGCTTGGCTGGGTTGTGTTAGGATTGAACACTGGATTTCTGGAGGAATTCTTGCCTGCAGTGCTGTGCAGTTTGTTTGCTTTGTGGAGTCCTGATGGCTTGTCATGAATCTCTTCCAGCCCAGCTGGTGAATTTTTTTAATCTGCTTGTTTATCACACAGGGACCATACAGCTCTGCAGCATTGTTTAGGGTTTTTTACAGAGTGAAAGTTCCTGGGAAGCCCTGTTGAGGATGAGATGGGGCAGCAGGGATGAGTTTGGAGTCACAACCCAATCTGCATGCAGATATGAAAGTTTCAACTGGCTCTGTGAGCCTGGGAATGGAGGAAGTTACTTGCAGAAGTGGGAATCAGAAACCCAGAAATTGGGCCAACCAATTAAGGGACTGGCTGGATGCTGTGCAAACACAAACCAAACAGCTCCCAGTTTCCCTCTGTCAAGGGGGAAAGCTACCAGCTTGTCAGGGATGGGCACTCAGCTGTAATCCAGGAATGTGGCAGGACCGTTCCAGCCTCTCTGTTTAAAAGACACAAAATACCTGCAGCTTGCAGTACTTGCTCTGCTTTGGGGGTCACATCTTGATGTCTGAGAGCAAAGCTCTGAAGTTTGAGCCCAAACTGGCTGTAGCTGTGCAGCTCAGCTGCCAGGGTTGGAGCTGAGGTGGCTTTCCAGGCATTGGATGCTCTGGGAGCAGAGCACACAGCTTTCCAGCCTCTCTGTTTAAAAGACACAAAATACCTGCAGCTTGCAGTACTTGCTCTGCTTTGGGGGTCACATCTTGATGTCTGAGAGCAAAGCTCTGAAGTTTGAGCCCAAACTGGCTGTAGCTGTGCAGCTCAGCTGCCAGGGTTGGAGCTGAGGTGGCTTTCCAGGCATTGGATGCTCTGGGAGCAGAGCACACATGAAGGAAGCTCCAGTTGTCCCCATGATGCCCCAAATCTCTGTGAGCACCCCACGGGGGTGTGATAATGCTGATTTCAGTGTTGGCACCCCTGACTCACCCCAGGTAAGGGGTGGATGATTTGCTGCACCTGATTCCTGTGGGGAGGGTGGTTCTTTCTGGGGTTTTGTGCTTAAAAATGAAACTCTTTGTGCTGGACCATGTCCTCAGCAGTGGCCACAGGGTGCTTGGTAGGTACACATCATTTCCCTCCCTCCTGTACCAGTGTACAAAGTCTTTTGCCACCCTTTCCAGCCAAAATCCCTGTCCCAGCAGGAGAGAGGAGATCCAAATCCCAGAGGATTCTGCAGAGCCAGGAGCATAACTCCTGACACGTTCCTCAGAGCCAAGCCCACAGGGCGTTTTCCCTCAAGGTTAGGAACAGCTGGGAGGAGTGAGGATAATCCCTGGCCACGTGAGGTCCTTGTGCAACTGCACAGGTCATCCTGCAGTTTGGAAGTGATTATGGAGCCTCTATCAGTGTGAGGATGGGCCTGGGGCAAAAGGGAGGGGCTGCCTCTCCGGGTGACATTCTTTGGGTGGCTGCAGGAATGAGGAGGAGGAATCCCGATGGGAGATGTTGTCCATCAGCTCCATCCTGGCAGGAAGTCCTCTTGTTGTGACAAGGAAGAAGTCAAGAGGGATAGAACAAACTGTACCAAGCAAGAGGGAATGCTTACAGGCTCTGCCTTGGTGACTTGCTTTGGGGAGCCAGATGGTAACAATAAATGAGCCTGACTTTGCTGGGCCTGAGTCTGCCACTCCAAAGTGTGCAGATGGTCCTAATGGGTGAGTGCTCCCAGCCTGGAAACAAGCAGCAGATCCAGGCTCTTTAGGTCAATTGTGTTCCTTGTGTCCTATAAACCCAGAAAAATACCTCCTCAGCAGTCAGTGTGGCCTTGCATGGCCCTGTCCTCTCTTTTCTGCTGATGTGGGTGCTGATCTGAGCCTCTGGTGAGCTGGTTCAGGGAGTTGAACTGGCTGAGAAGCAGCACTCCCCCCCAAAAAGTGATTAATCTTCACCACAGGTGGTATAAGCTGGTGCTGGTGGCAGGGAGGGAATGAGAAGGGGTGGTGGAGGAAGGGCAGGAACCACAACACCCTGACTTAGGTCAATTAAAACTTGTGGAATTTCACCCCGAGGCTTCAGTGGGATTTAATGTAAGCAGCACAGTAGCCTTGGCTTCTTGCTGAGGCATGGGAGAAACTGCACCTCCTGAGCAGTAAGGAGAAAGGAATGAGGGAAGGTGCCCACAGATGAGAACAGCTCCAGCTTCTAAAGAAACACAACACTTGGTAATTACTAGAACTAAGCACATTCAAACGTCACTGCCTCTTGCACTGTCAGAGCACATTCATTTTGAGAAAATCAGAATGTGCTGGGCTTGCATTCTCCCTTCTCTTTTCATGAATCTGCCAACGTGTTCAGAAAAGGTCTGGTTTGAATACCCATATTAGAGGTGTATTAATTTTGAACTTGTCAAAAGGAATATTTGCATTGGAAACAGTTCTACAAGTTTGTCTGCATCACGAAGGGAACGAACCCCCTCCTGCTGGCTCTGTTCTGATTAGCTTGGGTTGCTTCCAGCTGAACTCAGGCACAGGCTCACTGGGCTCTACTCTCCCATCCTTCTGCTTTTCTCCCTTATTTAAAGATGTTTGAAGAAGCCAGGCTAAATATGATGGGAGCTAAACTCTTATTTTGGTTCTCCTCGCTTTGTAGACAAACCCTGGAAGTGTGGAAGGGCTGCAGACCCCGTGGATCCCTGTGTCTGATTGAAGCAGACAAGACTGTAACTCAGACTTTGCATATTTCAATGAAATATTCATGAATCCAGGAGAGAATAACCCGGGGTGAACATCAAGTTGTATAATCTGAATATATTCTCTATAACTGTCAGCAACACGCAGACAGCTCAGAAAATTCCGGGGAGGGTCTGTGCTTGTTGAGAAACATCTCGCTGCTTTGGCTCTAAGGACAATGATGATTGTGTTTGCCCAGACTATTTAATTAGCAGATTTCCCCAGTTGGGCTCTTAGGGACTGAAGTCCCCATTTACCCCATGTGGAAGCATGTGGCTTCCCGGGAAGGCTGGGAAGCTCCAGCTGCCACTGGAGTGGAGGGTGCCCAAGCAGGCAGTTCCTCACTCGGCTGTTTAATCCAGGCTGAAGAGCTGAACATTAAACACACCTTCATCAGATGATGCTCGTCTCTATTTCTGCATTGATTCCTCTGAAGACCTGCAGGTTAGGAGTGGGAAGGAAAATCAGTAATGGAGCAAAATGACTGTGATTTAGAGATTGGATTGCACACAGCCAGGGCCATGCATCAGGATAATGAGATTCAGTCTTGTTTGCTTACAAGCACTGGAGACAGAAGCAGAAAATGTGATCCACCAAGCCAGCTCTCAGGAAATGAGGAACAATAGAGTGAGGAAATCAAATTTCAAACGGCAGGGATATATTTATCGAGTTTTCCTTGGGATTTCTGCAGAGCTTTGGGGCGTTCTCTGGGCAGTGTTTTTTCAGGCAGCTGACATATGGCAGGAGGATTAGATCACTGCAAAGCACCGTTGGTTCTGACCTATTTGTTAATGCGGGGCTGGGGTCAGCGACAAGGGACAAATGCACTTGTCACTGTTTGGGGCTTTTCAAGTGCTGCTCCTGTTGTCCCTTGCACCGTGGCCAGACATTTGGAGCAACCTCATTAGCTAATTAGTGGTGTGCTCAGCCCCACGTGGGCGATATTCCCATTATGGCTGTGGAACAGGCCCTCCTGAGGCTCCCTGGCAGCTGCTCTTCCCCAGGTTAGTTGGGAGGGCAGCTGCAGGAGGATGTGCCTTCCTCATCATCTCTGGAAGAGCTTCCTGCATTCCAGACATCCCATTCCTTATCCTGCTCCTTATCCTCCTGCTCCTTGCCTGCTCCCACTCACTGGGTCCACTGCCACCAGCTTGTCTCTGGTGACCAGTGACAGGACCTGAGGGCATGGTGTGAAGCTGTGCCAGGAAAGTTTAGGTTATCAGGAAATGGGTTTTCACCCAGAGGGTGCTGGGGCACTGGACAGGCTCCCCAGGGAATGGTCATGGCATCAAGGCTGCCAGAACTCCAGGAGTGTTTGGACAATGCTCTCAGGGACACGATGGGATTCACAGAATCACAGAACAGTTTGGGTTGGAAGTGATCCCAAAAACCCTCCAGTTCCACCCCTGCCATGGGCAAGGACACCTTCCACTATCCCAGGTTGCTCCAAGCCCTGTCCAGTCTGGCCTTGGACACTTCCAGGGATGTGACAGACACAGCTGCTCTGCTCAACCTGGTCTAGTAAAAGGTGTTCCTATCCTTGGTGTTGTCCTGTGCAGGAGCAGGAGTTGGATTTGATGCTCCTTGTGAGTCCCTTCCATATCCTGAGGATATCCTGGGAGTCTGTGAGCTGCCTTCTCCATGTGGATTGCTCTGCTGGTTATCAGGGTGGTGCCACAGCTCCTGGCTCCTGGTGCCCATCTCTGACTGCAGATTGTGGCCTTGGACTCTGGTTCTGCCAACGCAGCTGAAATGGTGTGGGCTGGGACGGATCAGAGATGGCTTGGGTCAAGATCCAGGTCCAGCCTGCTCCAGAGAAGGATGGGGCAGGGCTGCAGCGGGAAGTGTTCTGCACCAGCTCGTGCCTTTAATATCAGGACAAATGCAGTGACCTCCTGTTGCTAATAGGAAACAAGAGACATAAATCCACTGCCACGAGCCTGCTCAGGGGCCACCAGGAGGGAACATCCCTGTGCAGCTTGGGCAGAGCTCTGCTGGTGCAACTCTACCAGTCATGTACTGCCCAGGGCAGCAGGAACACTGCACTTTAAGGCATTAACACTGATATAATAATAAAAAAATAAGTGATTTTACTTGGCTGGTTTGTTTTACACGCACAAAGGGGCTTGATCTGGTTGATGGAGAAGTGGTTTTTTTTGTGGAAATGTGCCAGCTGCAGGAGGTTTTTGCTGGGTTTGCTGATTTGCACACTTAATGATGTAGACAGACACCTGGGATGGAGCTGGGAATGGAGAGGAAGCTGCCTCCTGCTCTGGAGAGCTGTCTGCCCAGAGCTGGAAGGAACACAGGCAGGAGAGAAGGCAGCAGGAACAATCCTGTTCTTCCCATTTTATTTTAACCAAGAGCTTTCTTCTCCTCCTTTAGAGCTGTCAGCACCTGATCATTAGGATTAATGAACGTGCACAGAAACATTGGGTTTCCATCATTGCTGTTTTCTTGCAAAGAAGAAAAGGGGGAAGTATTCTTTCAGCTCCTGCTGATACCATCAGATGTGTGCTGATCCCTTATTTTTTTCACCCAGAATTTAATCCTGCCTAGCTCAAGGTTAACAGCTAAGCCAGAATCACAGCTCGCTGTGGAAGATTTGGAGCTTCCCAGCTCCCAGATGGTGTTCAAGGCATTGGAATGTGCAGCATTTCTAAACAAGTTGCTTTTAATGCAGCTCACCCGGTATTTCACTGCAGTCCCCGTTCTTCTGCATTTAAACCTCAAATCTGTGGCAGATTTCATAGTGGCTCCATGGGAGGGAGGACTGGGCTCTAAGTGGTGGATGCTCCATCCATGGAAGTTTACAAGGCCAGGTTGGACAGGTTTGGAGCAACTTGGGACAGTGGGAGGTGTCCCTGCCCCTGTCAGGGTTTGGAATGAGATGATTTTTAAGGTCCCTTCCCAAACCATTGTGGGATTTGATGAAGTTTGCAGCACTCAGCCTGACCTTCCTTTCACTTAAAAGCAGTGACTCATAAACTGGATTTTGCTCCACATTTCTGTTTTCCTATGCTTTTGTAAGGCACGATTCCCCAGGAATTGGGGTTTTAAATAACCAGCAGCAGATCCAAGCAGAGCTCTGCTCTCCAGCTTCTCCCCTGGCCCGCACCAATCCCGACTGTCTCCCGAGCAGCCATGTCCCGTTTCCTTGAATTGTCTGCTGGTTTTAAGATGGGAACAAATATATTCAGGGAGGACTACAATGGGAGCAGAGCCCTCCTCCAGCCCGTGTGCCGGACACAGGTTTAGTCATTATCCTGAGGGGAAGGACGTGTGCTCCGACCCACCCAGACCCTCCGGCTCCTCCTGCCACGTTTGTGCCCCTGTGTCCCTGCTGGGCTCCCCTTCATCACCCAGCGTGGTGACCTGATTCACAAATGTGTCCATAAAGTGTTCCTTTAGCCATAAATGTGGTTATTTTATACTGGCATCTGCAGTGGGAGCATCTGTGCTGTGTGAGGCAATGGGAGCTGTGCCAGGGAGGTTCAGGTTGGACACTGGGAGGGATTCTCTCATAGAAAGAGTGAATAACTATTGGAGTGGGCTGCCCAAGGATGTGGAGGAGTCACTGGCCCTGGAGGTGTTTGAGGAAAGGCTGGATGTGGCACTCAGTGCCATAGTTTAGTTGACAAGGGGGTGTTTGGCCACAAGTTGGGACCTGATCTTCTCAGGTCTTTTCCAAACTAATTCATTCTATGATTCTGCTTTGGGGGCTGACAGCAGATGTGGACCTCGACTTTTGGGGGGCAACCCTCCCCTGAAATGTGTTTCTCCTGGGTGCTGTGAGCGTGGAGGGGGAGTGTGTTCCCCAAGCCTTCTCCTTCCATCAAAGGCAGCCCCAGGCCTGATCCATAAAGTGTACCCTGATCCATAAATGTGGTCATTTTGTACTGATATGAATTAATTTCTATTTTTTGTCCCTGGATTTTGGGGGATCTCTAGCCCTGAACCCAGCTCCTCCTGGGCTCTGTGAGCACTGAGGGGGATCCCCAAGCGCCCTCCTTCCATCAGACCCAGTCCCACACCCTCCCTAAAGCGTTCCCTGACCCATACATGTAGTTATTTTGTAATGATAGACTTTTTTGGTATTATTTCACCCAGGTTTTTGGGGGACTCCTGAACGCTGTGAGCACTGAGGGCCCTCCCTAGGCGCTCTCCCATCCAAAGTCCCCCGGGGGCCGATCCTGCCTCGCTCCGCATTGGCGCCGGGTCCGGCTGCGAGGAGCCGCGCCAGGAGGGAGGGAGGAAGCGAAGAGGGAGGGAAGGAAGGGAAGAGGGAGGGAAGGAGGGGA
>NW_005054399.1:726227-751964 GCF_000277835.1 Geospiza fortis
GCTCCGCTCCGCCCGGTCCGACCCTCGCCCCGGCGTTGTTCACCTCCATCGTGGCGGGGCGGGGGATATTTTGTTGTATTTTCAGTGATATCGTTGTCTGGGAGATGTGTGTTAATGCTTTTAATGATTTTTAAGGGTCTGTTTTATATAGGGGGCTTGGACTAGATGATCTCCAGAGGTCCCTTTCAACCCTAATAATTCTGTGATTTTCTGTGGTTCTGTAATATTCTTTCTCTCTCCCTGTATATATATTCACCGATACATACTTATATATATTTTTTTAAATTTTTTACCTGCAGTACCTGTGATGCTAGAGATTAGGGTTGGGTAGTCAGGGAGCTGTATTACATTATTGCTGTGAAATATATTGAAACAGTAATTATCACAGGCTGCCCGCAATGGAAGTCCCCTATTTTAAAGCCGTAAGGCTTTAATGTAAATGTTAAAATATTCATGTTAAGATTTAAAGCTCTAAGGCTTTAAAACTAGTAGCGTTCGGTCTCAGTTTTATGGGTGTGTAATGCTTCCCCCTCCCCCTTCTCAAGTACGGTATCGACACTGATCTGAAAAGCCAAGTGAGATTTTAAATTCACAGCGGTTGGACATATTTCTTGTTCTCATCTATTAAGAAAATAACCTGAATTATCTACATGCTCATCCATTTTCAACAGGAGGCCTAAAAGACTTGTTAGGATTGTGAAGCTGTTGCAGATGTTATGGGCTGTAGAGTCTGACTTGAGGAGTTCTAAATGCAAATCAGGCCACGAGATTAAGTTTTATTATTCTCTCCACTGAAATACGTGTTTTATGGTAATACAGAACTCTTGCATAATTCCAGTGTGTTGCTGTGTTTTGTGAGACACAAGGTCATAGGAAATGGTATTGTTGGGGTGTGAAATGTGGGATGAATGATTTTTCAAAATCAGAAATATATTGTAATGGTATCTTTAGCAAAATGCAGCCTGTTTAGGAGTTACTTCTAAATATGTTTGTCTTGGCTGATTCTCAGATATGTTATTTTTGAACAAACTCAAGTGTAGAGTTTTATTGGGAGGAATCAAAACTTTTGATAAATTTTCCTTTATAGACTCCAAGTAATGGTAAACTAGCTCGACAGAATTTCAGAGATAATCTTCCCCATATTAAATATTTAACTATGTTATCAAAAATTATCAAGCAGAAATGACCCATGACTGTGCATTCCTGAAGGCGGATTCTGATAAGGCCAAATTGACTGTGGGCTCCATTTGAGGAAGTTTGACTTGGGGGTGCTGATTGTAACTTCCTCTATTCCATGGAGTTACTCTGCAACATTACACCTGTGTCACAACAGCTCTCTGACACAGCAGCTTGACTTTTACATCTGCTGAGGAATGGAAATTGTTATCAGCCTTTAAGAAATGCAAGGCAGCACTCACAGGATCTTTGAATCCCAGAATGGGTTGGGTTGGATGGGACCTCAAAGCTCATCCAGTCCCACCCTGCTAAGGCAGGGACACCTTCCACCATCCCAGGTCTTTCTAAAAAAGGTCCAGCCTGGCCTTGGGGACCTCCAGAGATCCAGGGGTGGCCACAGCTTCTCTGGGAACCTGTGCCAAGGCCTGCCCACCCTCCCAGGGAGGAATTCCCGCCCAATATCCCATCCAGTGCTGCTCTCTGGCAGTGGGAAGCTGTTCCTCTTTGGCCTGTCACTCCAAGCCCTTGTAAATAAATATTCTCTCTCCGTGGACTTGTCCCCTGAGAAAAAGCAGACTTTTTTCCTAGGTAGAAGCTAAGCAGTGGTGAGTAATGTTTGGGTTAAAAAATGCTGTTTATGAGTTACCTGATGGGTGTGGAAGGACCAGAGGAGAGACCCCTGACTGTCAGGTAGCCTGGCTGGTGATGTTCGTGTTGGTTTTCACTTGCATTATTCCTACAGTCACATTCAATGAAGAGTTCATAAACATCTGATGTCCAGTATAATGCAGGCAGCAGAAATGAATTCAGCTTGCACTGACCACATCATTATTTACATAACTGGTTAATCATGCTAGTTTTGTTCCAGCTGTCAGCCATTTGATTGCTTTAAAACTTGGAGCTTTTAAGAAGCCTCAAATCTTGGATCACTGCTGGGAAATGCCAAAGGCCTAATTTGTTACTTCATAAAAATGCTGATAGTCTCTCTTGATACAGAAATCAGGGTTTTGTTTCTGTGGTTGTTTTTTTTTTTTCTTTCCTTTAGAGAGAGAGAGCAATCATTAAATGATAATCAGTTTAGGGGAAATACATTAAAGAGTAGTTATGATGTTCCTGATCTTGCTTTTCTTAGGTCTCCTACGTGGGAAATGACTCTGGCTTTTGCTTGGTGTAGAAGAATATAAGTTACTCTAATACCTTTCTTTAATGACTGGTACTCAGGAAGCAACTTCCCAGTCTTGCAGGGCCATATTTGCAGAGTGCTAAAGTGTCCCTTGGGATGTTGCTAATAGAAAATGAAATGTGCCTGCTTTGTAGGAATGCCTGTAATGTTCTTTTCCCACTTCGCCTCGCTCTGATCTGTGCAGGGAAAATATCGAAACCTACCAGCATCCTGCTGGCTTAAGTGCTTCAAAGAACAGCAGGTTTTTGTGTGTTTCAGTAGCCTGGCTGCTCATTAAGAAGGCAGGAGACTCCATGGAGGAGAACAACATGGATTGCTGTCCTCTGGAATAAAACCTGCCGGGGCTGATTGTAGGTCTGCTAGCGTTGGTGTGCTGCAGGTTTGGTACAGACTGGGCTGTGCTGAATAACAGACCCTGAAAAGCCTGAGTTAATCACTTTAGCTGGTTGTTACAGGACTGCTTTTCTGTTCTGCATGGGGAAAGAAATCAGAATGGTTGAATGTGAGTGAATGCAGAGACTCTGGGCTTCAGGATGGATCTAGAACTCAGTGGCTGTTGGGCTGAGCCTCTCAGTGAGTGGTGCAGCAGGTAGAAAGCTATAGGAAAACTGGTATTCTTTATTTATCATTTCACAAATACCAGTTTTGTCTCTGGTTTCCAAATTTGGGGTTTGCTTCATTTTATGATGCTGCTCCAGACCATTGATAAAGGCAAAGTAGTTGGGTCAGGAGGTTCTGTGGTGTTTTCTGTAGGCTACCAGTGGTTGTAAGCACAGTTTAAGGAGAGTAGCTTAAGTTACCAAGATTGGGTTCTATGTAAATACCTAATAGTGAAGTTTATATGAATGATGATACTAATTGGAAAATCAGTATAGAAGTACTTTGTGTTTGTTGGTTGCACTGGCACTGAGGATGTCTGCAGAATTCAGTTTGTAATTCACTATTGTGCCTTTCTATATGGAAATATAACTTTGAGTTATGCTAGCGAGATGCTTTTCTTCTGCATAGATAATTTTCAGCTCATTTTTCTGGTATTGTTACAAAAACTGAACTTGAACTGATCGCAGAGCCAATACCCTGTGTTACATGAATTGTTAATAGTGTGTCTCTCTGTTTCCTGTCACCCAGGGCTGTTAACATAAATGCCTCTAACTGGTGCCTCGAGCTTGTGTTCAAGGTCAGGCCTGGCCTGTTCACGCCTCCTGTGCCTTGGCTTGCCAAATCCAGCTCTGTGCAGGTGGGGTAGCAGAGCTCAGGCTCGGACAGGTCCCCACTGGCAGTGGGAGTGCAGCTGCCTCTGCTCCGGGACTGGGTGAAACCAGTCCCAGCCCAGGCCTGGCTGCAGCTCCGCCTTGGAGGCTCCCCTTATCTGTGTTCTGTGCTGGAGGTGGCTGGGGGAAGTGTGAAGGAGTCTCAAACACACTCTTGTTTTGTTGTCAAGATCTGTACAAATTGTTTTCAGGGCACAGATTTCCTTCCACTGTCATCAGTGGAGCTCCCTGAGCTGCCTCGAGTAATTAGCTGGAATTTGTGTGTGAGACCTCTGCAGTTTCCTTCCACCCTGCTCCTCATCCTGCTTTTCCTTCCACCTTGCTCCTTCTCCTTCCTTTCCTTCCACCCTGCTCCTGCCTCTCCTCCCAGAGCAGTTTTAGCCATGTTGTTTGTAGTGTTTGAGCCTCTCATGTCCCCATACAATAAATCCTAAATGGTCATGAGGTCCAGGAGAGTTTGGAGGGTGGCCCAGGCAGGAGAAGCCTCTGTGCTGCTTCTGCAGGCTTGGGACAGACCTGGCTCTTTGAGGCTTTTTTGTTTCTCAGAATGCAGCACTCAGTGAACAATACTTGTACAAATTAAGTAATAAATCTTTTTTTTTTAAAGTTCAAAGCTACTTATGAGTTTAAAACCATGCCAGACACCTTAGTTAGAGACGTTTTATGTTCACCCTACTAGACAGAAATCTGAAGACTCCCTTGCCTTGTTTGCTTTTCAGTATTGCAGGAGTTATGGCCAATTTTGGGGGCTGGAGTTTTAGAACAGATTACTTAAAATACATGGTGGAGTCTGGGGCTCATGGCTAAAATTCAGCAGCCAGACACTGATTTAATCTCTCTCCAGTATAACCTCATAGAGACTCCCCTGCCCTTCTGGAGATGTCACTTACATCATGTGATGGCTTCTACAATCCACCTGGGAGTTTTCATTATTTAAAAGCAGAAACTCAGGCAGAGCAAGCTCCCTACTTCTCTTGGATGGGTTTGAGTTTTGTCACCAAGAAATGCTACAACAGACCTGGTACCCCTGCTAGGGAAAAATACCAGCATGGATGACCGGGTACTAATGATGTCTGGGATGTTCTTTTACATTTTTATCTTTATTCTCCCAAATCATATTAATTTCTAGACTTAACATCAATTTAGTAGTGTCTGAACCTTTGCAAGGGCAATGCTCTTCTCAGAGCTTTGCTAGAACAAAGACATTTTAAGAATCTTAATAGAGAATCGTATAATCTTATTACAGCTGCTCCTGTTTAAATCACTTCCTTGTACTTAAATAACAATCTGTCACCAGTATTTCTTGATTGTAGTTTTTGTCAGTTGCAATTTATCCCCCTCCCTGGTTTGGTTGAAGTTTTTTTCCCCCCTGATTGTGCAACCTTTAGGTTGGCAAAGCTCCTTCTTTCTCACACAGTTCCTCTGAGTCCACTGGGAGTAATCGCATGAGTAAATTGCTCACTGGTGTAAGAGCTGTGCAGTTCACAAGTAAAACCTTTTGTGGGACAAACCCCATTGAAAGAACTGATACAGACAGTTCTGATATTCCTCAGGGAGAGACCAAACAAAATCTTTTTAAAGGTAACTTCCTCCCCTGAGATGGCAGCACAAAAGATTCCCTCAGACACGTTTCCCTCTAGGTGGGAATTCTGTTCCAGGAGGTTCCTCGTGGGGATGAGCAGACCCCAAGCATCACCTCAGTTTTATCATTCTGATTTTTATTTATTTCTTTCTTTTTAGTGATGAGGATTTCTTCAGCCAAATCTGTTGACCCAATTGCTGCTGAAGCTGCTTTTCTACTGACTTTCAGCTCTGTTTGGACAGGGATGAGGCTTGTGACAACAGCAGTAAGGCAGAGATGTTTGCTCTAACCTATGAAATCAGCCAGAATTGAAGATCATTAATTAATCCTTATCTGCAGAGCTGTTCTAACATGCCTGTTCTCTGGTGGGGATGGTCAAGCACAGTGTGCTCTGCCACGTGGTGCACGTAAGGGAAAGCGCTGCAATTGTTACTTGAAAAACAGAACCTGAATATTTTTAATTATTCACTCAATCAGAGGAACACCCTCCCATTTTGTGCCATTGCTGGATTGTGACTGGTAATGTCTGGTTAGAGGCTGCTGATCAGGCATTACCCATAATATTCACATCCAGGGAAGATCTGATGCATCTTTAAAATGCCCCTGCCCAGGTATTTAATTATTTGATGAAAACTTCTTTCTCTAATGACCACTGGAAAGCACAAACTCCCCTGTGTTGTATTATCTAATGAAATATTTGCCTTCTGAGCCCATCCTGCCTTATTGCAGGGGTTTGATTGCTTCTTGCAGTGTTCTGCTGCTTGCAGTGATTTTTTTTTTTAAGGATGGAATGCTTATTACCTATGAGAAGTGTTACTATATTTTGCTGCTGTTGTTGAGCAGAGTTCATGAAGTTAAACTTTGTCTACCAATTTAGAAGAGTTTCTCAGAAAGTCAAGATAATGCCTCTGTTGGAATGTTTTCAGATAAACAGCATAGGTGACACAGACTGCTTTTCTTAGGAGTATAGAAATACAGATCAGAAATCAATATTTAATACTGTGATTTTTGAGAATATTTTCAATTTGTGCATATTTTTAAGGCAGAAATTTCTGTCTGCTGCTCACAAGAACAGCATGACTGTCCTTGCACCAGGCTATGATCGTGGTATTTCATACTTTTTCAGCAAAGCTGCTGCTTTCTGAAGATTTTATTGGTACTTGGGTGACTCCTCTGAAAGCTATTTATGTTTATATGTTTACTGGTTCTCTTGGGAAGCTTTAATAAGGAAGTAAAATACAGGAATGTTTATAATTGGTTTGACTTGGCTTTCAGAATTCTTGTAGAGAAGCTGAAGTATAAAAGCTCGAGTACAGTAAAATCACTTTTAAACTGGTTTATTGCAGAGAAGCACCGAGGTAAATCATCAAAGGATTTTTAGTCTGCAAAACTGCTTAAGTGTTGTGTTTAAAATTTACAAATCGCTGACCCCTTTGTGAGACACTGAGACAGACTGAAATGTCTGGCTCTTTTTTATGTTTGACTACCTAGTGAATAATCTGCTTTTGCCTGGCCTGCTGCTTTAAACACACTGAGTGCTGCAATTGCCATTTTGGTGTCTGTCTGCTAACCAATAGTGGCTGTGTATATTTAATTTCATCATAACACAACCATAGGATGCCTCCGGGAGTATTTACATGGGCTTTAAAAGTCAGGACGTGTTTTATGGCTGGAGATTTGGAATTTTGGGGAGTGCTCTGCGTGATGGGAACTGCTGAAATGTTGAGGAGTGAGGAACAGCAGGAGAGTTTTGTAGCTTGTCTTTTATGATTCTGTTTTTAATTTGCTTTATGGGGGGGTCTGTTCTGCAGGAGATGCTCTGGATCAAGCAGAGTGTGAGCACATCTTTACTCTGAGGGGTGAGGGACCTGTGGGTCTGGGGCTGACTGGGATCCCTGGATTTTAGTGCTGTTTGCTTTCAGGTGTGAGTGCAGGAAACACGCTCCAACATCCTGAATGCAGGAACACTTTTGTTCTCTATGCTCTGTGCAAAATTGTGTCTGGATGCCTTGGCTTCCAGCCAGGCTTTTAATCTCCTCTTTTTTGTGTCAGCTTGGATAGTGTATATAATACTATAGTGCCTTTTCCTGTCCCTGGAAATGCTGATTTTTAGTTTTATTTTAAGAAGGGTTTTCTTTTTCTTATTTAGAAGAAAAATAAACTTTAAAGGAGGAGGAAAGTCTGTGCTGTTTTTTTTTTTCTTTTTCGTTTCTTGTTGTAGTTTATGCTTTACAGAAAGGCCTGAAATGTTCTGTCAAAGCTTTATCTCTTGTCTCACAAATTTAAAATTTAGAAACAGGGCAAGGCAAGGTGGGGAAGGGGTCTCAAGGTAATTTGGAGTGAGGGAAGGGGAGAATTAAAAACGCATTCAGTGCCCATTAATGTGTGAAATGGATGTGCCTTTAGATGCCACAAGGCTTATTCTTCCATCCAGCTTGACCAGTCTTTTGTCAAAACTCCTATTTTAAGTATTTAAATAAAATACGGTGACTTTGGCATTCTCTCCTTCCATGGGAAAGCCGAGTAAGAGAGAATTTAGCCCCGCCTGCCGCTTCCATGCTAAACAGATGCAAATCAGAGCCCCCTCCCTCCAGTTGCCTCTTCTCTCCTCCTGGGTTTCATTGTTTTGATGAAAGCTGTTCTGGTGCCAACTCCCAGCCTAGAGGGCAGGTGAGAGGAATTAAAAAAATCCCAGATTCCAGCTCGGTGATTAACATATCGTTTGGAGCTTGTAGTGTCATCCTTGCGCACAAAACAAAGTCACAACAGCTTCACAGAGCAGAGGTTTGTCAGAAACGCAAACATCAAAGTGGCAAGAAAAGAGGAGTTTATTTAAAATATAGCAGAAAGACTTAAAACATTCGTGTTCACCTATGAGAGCTATTAAAAATTAAAGAAGAGCCTTTGAAGGCAAGCATTAAAGATTTAATAGTATTAATTGAATTAAGCCGTGGGAGTTGAGGATATGTAGACACATGTGTGAGTGTATGTTCTGAGCCATCCTCTGGGTTAAGGCAGCAGAGTGCTGAGACCTCAATTAGCTGTGCTTGCTCTGTAAGGGCTACCTTAACAAACCCTATTTATTCGTGGGGTTAATTAGAGACACCATTAGAACTGGGAGTGTAAACACAAGGAAAGGACTTGGAGAGAAGGGAAACTGCAGAGCCCACCAGCCTTGGCATCCCTGGGCAAGGCAAAGCAGGCAGAGTCCTTTCCAGTCTACATTTAAGGATAATTTTGTTTATATCATTAAGGCTGATTTTTTTTTTTCAATAATAGATTACTTTTCCTTTGTTGTGAGAGCAGTAACTTAATACTGTTGTACTCCAGCCACAGGTATGGGCTTTTTTTTGGCAGCTGAACTTCCATGTTACTTGATAATTATTTTCTTTTAAGACTGGCTGATTTTGGTAGCTTTTAAGCTTTTCTTATGCTTAGAACATTCACTGTTAGGAAGACTTCTTGCTGGAGGAAGAAGTTTGTCTGTAAATAGACACAAAAATAAAATCACACAGTTGAGTGTGATTGCAGTAATGTGGTAAGGAGGGGTTTTAGTTGTTTGGTTTTTTTTTTCTTTGCAAATTAAATACTCAAGGCTTAACATTTTTGCAGTGTACATTAAAAAGCAGGGGAAAACCCAAATCCTTGTATCATTTCTAGAAAGAAAGAGCCCTGAAAGCTCCTTGCAAGCCTGCAGGTGGCTTGGCAAGGGAGGGACATGTCCAGGGGGAGCAGCTCCAGGGGGA
Source organism: Geospiza fortis (assembly GCF_000277835.1). NCBI lineage: Eukaryota > Metazoa > Chordata > Aves > Passeriformes > Thraupidae > Geospiza > Geospiza fortis. Next base: position 735,186 of record NW_005054399.1, read on the forward strand.
TTTGATGGCTCTGGGAATCCTGGTGTGGAGAGGTACCACCAACCCCATGCAGAGGGATACCAGAGCTGAGGGAGATCTCAATACATTCATTTTTCCTTCTTCAGGGAGGTGGCTGCTGGCAGTGTGGGGAGGGTTGGGTGAGCCCTTCCTGCTGCAGATGTAGTTACCAAATGATTCAGCACAGTGCCCACGGATTGGAGCAATGTTGATGAATTCATTACTGCTCCCTGATGGATGTTAATGGGCCACAATTTCTTCTGTGCATTTGGACTAGGTGGAAAGCTCTTGAAAAAAAAAAATAATGAGAAAATGGAGTGGGTGAGTTTTTAAGCCACTTTTGTGTTCTGCTTCTAAATCTAACAAGGGAATGTTTTTAATGACTTGCATGAATACAATGGTCAAAACAATAATCACCAGGCAGCTCTGGGAGGGACTGAGAGGAGCAGTGCTACACCAGGGATTTCTTATTTTATTCAATATATTCCAAGCCACAATCAGCTGCTTTGGAAGCAGAGGTAGGTATTGCCTTTTCCATGTGGGTTCCTTAGGAGATATCTGGAGTCCCAAGGCCATGATCCAGTTGCTGCTTGCTGGGTATCAGAGCTGAGGAGTAGAAGATGTTCTCTGCAAGAGCTGACTGGAAGAAAATGACCTTTAATGAAGGAACAGGCACAGATGCTTTTGAGTAACAAGTCTTTGTCATCCTCTTTGAAACGAACAAGCTGCCTCCCACTCAAATAATTTTCCGTCTAAATATCCAGAATAGATGAAAGAGTAGGTAGAATTTTACTGCTGGAGGATGGATTCAGAAAACTTGAAGAATTGTTATGCTGACAGCTGAAAATTCCTGTATATCTGCATAGGAGAAGGTGGGATTCACTGGCGTTTTCAAACCAGATTTTTTTTTCATAATTCCACAAAAATCAACAAAATTATAATACAATAATAACAAATATTTTATTTATTACAACAAGGATGACTCTTTTTTGTGCACGAATGAATGAATTGGAAAGTTTGAAGCAGAAAAATGAGGCAAAGTCCTTCTGTCAAATATGCTGATATTTAAAAAAAATCTTTAAGTGATTCACTTCCATCAAAGCTGAACTTAAAAATATAGCTCAGAATCAGGAACTGGGGCACCACAGAAGTTGACCAAAGAGAATTATTTTTATATTATTCAATATTCTTGAGTTCTGTTTCTTGGGAACCAGAATCCAGTGTAGATCCAGGTTGCTGGTGGCACAGCTGGGACCTGTGCTGTGGACTTGCTCCTGCCAGGGTGGTGGTGCTGGACACGTTAGACAGGTCTGAGAGGAAGAGGGAGAAGAGGTGGGTTGGTTTGGGAAGGATTTTGGAAACTCTGGTGTGTGCAGTATGAAAAGACAGGAGAGAGATATGGAGGAGTCAGAGGGAAAGCTGAACATTTGGTGTTGCAGGGCAGAGCTAAAATCGGGGTGGGAAAAGGGCAGGGCTAAGATTTTATGAAATTTGGTAATTTGGAGAGTGAAGGACTAAATTTCCTCCTGGAATGTAAAATTGCTTTGTCCCTAGGCAGGAAAAGGAGATTGCCCAGAACCCCAGTGTGCAGTCCTTGCAGTCACCTGCTGAGCCAAGTCCCAAACCTGAACCGTCAACTTCACCTCCAGTTTGAGCTCCCCAGGTGCAGCTTGGCCTGGTGAGCTGTAACTGGAGACTGCTGATGAAATGCCTGGTGCTCCCCTTATTTGGGGTGTTCTTTAGAGTAATTAGAGTGTCCTTGGCATTAATTGGTTGGGTGTTGTGGTGTGTGAGCAGCCCCAGCCCTGCCTGTCCCCCTGCCTGCCCCAATGTGTGCGATCAGTCCCTGGAGCTGTTCCAGCTGTGGCTCTGGTGTGGGGCAGAGTGGAGAGGCAGGAGCTGGGGAGTCCCATCCTCACTTCTCCTCTGAGCAGCAGATCCTGCTCTGGAACCCTGGCCTTGGGCCAGAAGGTTCCTGCAGGGAGGATTTTGGGATGTGTTTCCTACTTTGCAATCTTACAGCAATTTATTCACAGAGTCCCACAATGATTTGGGTTGGAAGGGACCTTAAAGCCCATCCAGTGCCACCCCTGCCATGGCTGGGACACCTTCCCCTGTCCCAGGCTGCTCCAAGCCCCATCCAACCTGGCCTGGGACACTTCCAGGGATCCAGGAGCAGCCCCATTTTCTCTGGGAGTCTGTGCCAGAGCCTCCCCACCCTCCCAGAGAAGGATTTTCTGCTCAACTCCAATCTCATGAGCAGACAGCTCATGTACCTGAATTTCTGAGGTTTAAAGCAATCTGATGTTTGCTCTGATAGTTAAGACATTGTGGTGACTTTTCAAGATGATTGTGCAAAATCTGGTGTCTGTGAGGGGAAGGCACTTGAAATTTTATGCCGTGAGTGGACATTGATGAATGTAAGTAGGATATTAAATCAATCTCTGTTTTCTTTGCAGGCTTGTAGTTTGTGCTGGCAGGAAGCACAATTAATTAAAATGGAAAAAATAGTGTTTGGAGGTATGGACAGGTATTTCTTGGCTTCTTGTACTTCTTGAACAATCCTTTTCCTTAGAAATCCGTGTCATAAAATAAAAGTATTAATCCTTCAGCTTCTACCAGTAGTAACATGGAGAGTTAAACTGTTTTTCCCCCCTAATCTTTGTCATGGTGAGCATTTGCCTCTGGCCTACTGAGTGTATTAATGTGGTTTCATGTCTGGTGTGTGTAGGAGGATGGGAGAAATTGCACTTGGCGACGTTTGCTTCATGTTAATAAAAGTGCAAAATCAATTTAGTTAATGAAATGATCAGGTGATTTTATGTAGCAGGTATCTTCCCAAAATACATCCCCAAAACATGGAGTCTGATACATGAGCACACATTTAGGCGAGTACGAATTTTAAATATTGCAGTTCTGTAGGAAAACACTGGGGCTTAAAGAAGGGAGCTGACATTTTGTGCTCTTGTATTTTTTGCAGTTCTTCCTGTGTTCAGGCTGATCTGTGGGGCCTGAGCAGGTGCCTGTCACCCCATAACAGCCTAAGTGACAAGGCTGGACTTTTCTAATTAGTAATAGATTCTGAGGCACATCCTCTGGCAAGAGTATTGGATATCCTCTTTCCTTCCAAAAGGAAAATGTGAAAGGAGAGAAGCTCCTACCGCCCTTAATTGAGTTGAAAATACAATTCAGGTATATTTGGTAAGCTGAATTTCTTTCAGGTTGTCAAGGCACACATTGGGTGGTCTTTTTTTTTTCTACTCAATTTGTGAGAAAACAGATGAAATGCTTTCCTTGAAGCAGGTAATCCCCAGAGAACAAATTCCTTTGGGGAGGTATTTTTACTGCCCTGTTGAATTAATTTGCATTTGGCATTTCTGCTTCAGTGTGTAATGGCCTGACCTCACACTGGTGTGTAATTCTGCAATATTCTGATATTCACTGCACACCTGCTGCACGGAGCATGAACTGAGATGTGCCCATGTCAGACAATACCCTTGTCCTGACCCAGAGATGGGGAAACTGAGAGGTTTTCAGCCTCATGTGAAGGGTGAGACAATACAGATGTTATAATTCACACCATCACAATCAGAAGTTAACTATTTCCTAATTACAATACACTGTATTGTATTTTAATTGCAATATAAGTGTTTCTTGGTCTATCAGCTTTAGCCACACCATGCTGTAGATGCCTTAAAGCCAATAATATAAAACTACCCCTCGTGGGTCCTACTGCAATGCATCTTTCATTGTTCTATTTCTCCAAAGTATTTAGTCTTAAATACCAGTATTAAATTTAATCTTAATACTCTCCAAAGTGTTTTAGTCTTATCTTATCATAGAAAACCAATCAGCCAATTTAGATTGATCAATAACCTCTTAAACAAAAAAAAAAATATTAAGTACTCTTAAAAAATTAGTAAGTGAACAACTACAAGGCCAATTTAGATTGATCAATAACTTCTTAAAAAAATAATGAAATATTCTTAAAAATTAGTAAGTGAGCAACTACAGTAAAACCACACCAAGCCTACAAACATGCCCACGGTGCAGGTGGCACTGTGGGTGACACCTGACCTGGCTGGAGAAGGAGGAATGTGTTATTTTTAAAGAGCTGTTGTCAAAGCTTGTAATCCTAAAATTAGATCCTGGTGCAGGTCGGATTTGGGTCGTGGTGGTGATCTGCAGGTCTGGCAGAGCTGTCCCCTCTCCCAGCCCTTCAGAGCACATTTCCAGCCCCCCTGTCCATGATTCCAGCTGCAAGGCCCAGTGGAGCTGGGGGTGACAAAGCCCCTCAAAGGCCAGGGGAGCTGGGGTGACAAAACTCCATAAGTGCCAATGGAGCTGGGGTGACAAAGCCTCATAAAGGCCAAGGGAGCTGAGGGTGACAAAAACCCATAAAGGCCAAGGGAGCTGAGGGTGACAAAACCCCACAAGGACCAGAGGAGCTGGGGGTGACAAAACCCCTCAAAGGCCAGGGGAGCTGGGGGTGACAGCCCCAGCAGCTGTGGCTTGGCAGGTCCCCAAAGGACGTGGCCAGGTGGTGCTGCTGTGTGAGGCAGGTTGGAGATTTGCTCCTCACCCCCCTTCCCATCCACTCTGAGAAATGAGCTCCCCATGGAGCTCAAATCCTGGGAATTGAAGGAGACAAGGAGTAACAAAAGGTGCTGTGGAGGAAACAGAACCAGATTTGTGTCTGTAAATCTCTTTTACAGCTAAAAGTCTGCTCAAGCTGGAGCTCCTTTCCCTCAGTGAGGCTGAGACAGGACTGTAAAACCAGTGCAGAATCAAACCTTGGCACTCATGAATATGCATAAATTTGAAGGAGAATTATCTTTCAGCATTAACTCTTTAAATAAAGAAATAATTTGGCCACCTGCTGTCTGTGAAAGCTGACCTTGTTCTCTCATTTGTAAAAGGGAGTGGAAAGCTTCCAAAACTTTGAATTTTGAACCATTTCCTCTCCTCAGAAATTACACTGAAGACAAGCATTTAAGCTGTGAAAAATGGAACTGAAACCTTTCATCTGGAGTTAACCCTGTTCTCCAAACCCTTTGCCAATCTGTATTTCTAACTCGTTTCCTAAATAATTTTGAAGGTTGAGGAAGGGCATTGATGGGAATTTCAAGCTCTTCATTTTGCTGTTTTATTCCCATGAATTGCTGTTTTCTCTGCTGTAGAATAGCAAGAGAGAGCTAATAAGTGTTCTGCTTGTTGGCTTTTCTGGGTAGTGCCAAATGTCTTCTCTCTCTCAGTGCTCTCCTCCAAGTGGCCACGATGCACAGTTGCCCCTTTTCCTGTTTGGTTTTGGGATTGCAGTTGAATATTGTATCCCAGGCAGGGTAGTGGTACCCTCTGGTCAGCCAGTTGTTCTCTGAGAATAATTTATGAAGAAAGAAAAAATCAGAGAATTAGTGAAGTTGGAAAATCTGTCTAGCAGTGTGGATTTAGTATGAGAAAAATGGCTTTTTTCTGCATTATATTCCTGATTTTTATATGAAGGTTTGTGCTTGGGTTTTTTCTGATATCTGAGCTGGTTGTGGAAAATGAGAGTTCCTAAAACACGATGGGCTTGGATTTCGACACACAATGAGCTAGCCCAGGAAAAGCAGGATGTGAATTTAGTGTCAGGCAATGGGAATCCTTTTTCTTTGCCATAAATAGGAGCTGACTTCTTGTCGGGACTGGGGTTGTGTGTGCAGGTGTGGTGTTGGTGTCTGTCTGTCAGATTCCTCAGTCAGCACCTGGCAGCCGCTTCTCTGAGCCTGATCCTCTGCAGATGGGCAAGAATTCCCTGATTTATCCTGGAATGCAGGTCCCTGAGCATCACCTGCCTCTGCCATGGCAGCCTGGTCGCAGGGAGAGCAGATCTCTGTGTATTCCCCATGAGAGGGGAGGCAGCAAGGCTGGGATATTTTTATGCAGATTGATGTTCTGCAGATACAGATCACAGACTGACTGAATTAATAACTATTTTCCAAACCTCCCTTCTCATGCATGTGACTTACAGTAAATGTCTAATCTAAGGATGTATGTTGTCTGTAATACCGTTAATTAAAATTTTATGCAAATGTCTGCTGAACTCCTGATGTTCAATGTTAATTTCCACGTTTGATATTAAAAGCTTTTCATATATTTCCTGTGCATGCTTAGCTGGGCTGTGCAGATATTTACCTTCAGGCTGATACAAAGGGCATTTTATCAGTGCAGACAAATCCTGGTTGGAGTTTTACATTCCAGAGGTGTGAATGGATTCTGCTGAAAGCCTGTCTATAGGTGGATTTGTGGGGCTGTTTGCTTTGAACTGAGTATATGAAGGACTTTGTGGCTTGGCCTTGGTTCTGTGTTAGTCTCAGCAAGTTAAAGATGTTTCCTCATGCAGATTTCATTCACTGAGCTTCATCTCTTGTGGGAGAGATGAGGATGAGAGGCAAGAATTGCTGCTGTCTGCACACTGTGTGTAGGAAAGCACCTGGAGAATTCATTATTTGTGTAATGGAGCTGCTGGAATAGGGAGAAGGGCACGGGGTGTTTCCCTCCAGGTTAGCCCTGGTAACACAGGTAAGCTTCACCTTCTTGTCTGCACATCTGTTTGCTTTGCCATTTGGAGATGTCAGGTACTTCAAAATCAGAGAAAATGACTTGTAGGGACCAAAAGCAATAATGAGGAAGGCTCCCCAAGACTGAGCTGTTTAACTTTCACAGAAATCTGCTCAAGCTTTTTTCCTGCTAACCAGGAACAGCTTTAATCAACTGGTCTCACTTTCTGCTTTCTGTGCAACTCTGCTGTTAAAAATGCAAACTCACATTTTTGCTGAAGTTGCAAGTGCATTGTGCTTCCTTGTGGTTTGTTGTGAGAAGTTAATTCACTGAAAAAAAGAAATCTAAACTTTCTGTGTAAGAATGTTAGAATGTATTAGAAACTCTTCCTCTTTTATGCAGTTGGGGTGTTTATCTTTTTGATCTGTTTTAATGATAAAAGAAGTTCTTGTGGTGCTGCAAGATTTGGAATAATCCAGGAGAAGGCTTCCATTGTGTGGTGAGGGAGCAGAATGGGTAAAGCAGGAACAAAACCAGAGCTCTTGGGTGAGGGTCAGTCCCAGTGCCAGGGCAGGACCCTGAACCTTGGTACAGCTGCTCTGCTGAGGGGAGCAGCAGCTCCAGCAGCTTTCCATCCTGTCATCCCCTGGGTGTTTGTGATGAGGTTTAGAATGAGTTGGTTTTTATGGGCTATGAGTAGAGTAAGATGAAAACATGTCCATCAAGAAAAGGAAAAAACAGATCTTAATATTTCTCTGATTAACGGCCTTGATTTTCAGGACTCAAAGATCTGAAAGTGAAGAATCCCTCGGCGTTGATGGATTGATGGGTTTTGAGTCTGTTACAGAACAAGTTTTTTTTTTTTTTTTTTTTTTTTTTTTTTAATTGTATTTTTATTGAATTTCCTGGAAGTGTGTAAATTGCTGGTTTCTCTTTACCCACTGTGTTCTCTCCTGTGTTTGCTCTGGGATTGTTTTTCCAAAGTGCTCCTCCAGACTTAGAAAAGCTTCCAAAGAAGTTCTTCCTTTGGTTTCTTCTCCAAAACCAAGTGCCTGCTTTCCTAGTGGGCTGTAATTGGGAGGGAATGAAGGCTCTTTGCTCTGTTTTTTTTTAGGCCTTGACAGCTTTGTGTTGCATTTAATCAACTCCAGAAGTGATGCAGGGTTGGGTTGTTCTTACTTGCAAAGCTTAAGAAACTTGGAATATTTTTCCTGTGCTGTTGTGTAAAAATGGCTGGATTTGGTGCAAGAGAGAGAAAAGGGAAGCAGTTGTGTTGTGATGGTGGTTAATTCTTCAGAGACTTTTACATGTGAAGTATTAAAATGATTTTTCCAAAAGCCTGTGAAGTTGTAAAGTAAGAAACTTGTCTTTGACTGGGGAGATACACACAGGTGAGGAGGCACTTGCTCCCGTAGTGTACTTGTAAAAAGATTTTGGGGGGGCCTCTCATCCCTGGCCTTGAAAGAAATAAAACTTTCATAAAGCAAGAATGTTTTTCATAGATTTGCAGTAGGTTAAAGGGCAGGAAATGGGGTTAGGAGTAAATGTTGGTTCTCACAGGGAAGGGCTCTTCCCAGCCAAGTGTCCTGCCAGAGATCAGTGCTCTTGTAAATATTCCCTTTAGCAGATTGGTCTGGAATAATAAGATGGCTAAATTTAAGCAAATTAGTCAAATTTGAATGTAATCTTGAATTGAAAGGAATGATGAAAGATTCAGACCTGCTGAGGGATAAAGTGGCAGGTGAAATGCACAGGGAGAAGAACTGTGTGTATCCCAAGAAATGGGAGTTTAATCTGTGCATGGAAATGGCACTGTAGTAATTTGAAGAATGATAACAATGTCAGGTTTGAAATCTGTGCTCTCCTTGTCTCCAGTGTCTCTGTGAGGGGTGAGGTTGGTTCTTGGAGTGTTTGGAGGAACATTAAAGGACATCTGGATGGGCATCTCTGTGAACGTGGCCAGCTCAGTTCAGAGTCCCTGCTCAGTGTTTGTGCTCTCAGGGCTGCTCTGTGTTCATGGAATGGCCAATCTGCCAGTTTGCTCAAGTAATTTATTCCAAAGCTTAATAGGCCTCTGTTTACTTGAAACAGTGACCTTAACTAAAGAACTGACACAGCTTTCCAGCTCCACAGCTTGTCCTTGCCTTTTCTTGCCAGTCATTTTGGCTTTACAGTTCCATTCTCATAGAATTAAAAATTCTTTGGTGCTGAGTGAAAGACAGAGCAGAAAGTGTGGATCTGCTGAGTGTTGTCAAATGAACAAAGTAAATGCATTTGGGAACAAAAAAATTCCTTCTAATCTCCTTATCATGAAAGGTCACCTTGAGTTGGAGTGTGTTGGGCCACAGGATCTCTGTCCTGAGACTGAAAGGGCTTTAAACTCACCCAAGGTTTCAGAAATGGCTTGGTTGATTTTTTGAAAATTTGCTTTTTCTGTCTGGGTGCAGATTCCTGCTGTTAGAGGGCTGCTGAACATGGAATTCCTCATGTGGTTTCATCTCAGCTCTGTAATTTAAAGTTCTAGGTAGGCTTTACATTGGAAATTAAGTCTCCAGGTTGGACTTTGTTTCTGGTTTGCTTTTCAGATCTTGCCTTTGTATCAGCGTGATTGTCTTCATGCTTTTGTTTTGCTCAGCACTTCAGGTTTTTAATCTTCAGTGTTTAATGTGACTCGTGAGAAGAACAAGTTGTTTTCAAAATCAGAAGAAATTTGAGGAGGAAAAAATGAATCTAGGAAAATTTCTCCCAAGTGTTTGTGGCTTGCTGGCTGTGCAGAACAATCAGACCCAACTAACCTGCTTTGTTTTCTTTCCTCACTCAGGTCATGATTTTCATTTTCTCATGTCATTGTCTTGAGGAGAGGAAATGATTGTAGTGGAACGTGTCACAAGCACGCCACTGCTACGGAGCCTTTGCTGTTCAGAAACGTTCCTGGAAGAGCAAATTTAGCCCTTTGCTGTTTGTGTTGTGGAATCTGTCTTGGGAAAAAGGGAAATAAAAATGACGACTTCGTCTATCCGACGGCAGATGAAGAACATTGTGAACAATTACTCAGAGGCCGAAATAAAAGTTCGGGAAGCGACCTCGAATGACCCCTGGGGTCCTTCCAGTTCCTTGATGACTGAAATAGCAGATCTGACCTACAATGTTGTGGCCTTCTCTGAAATTATGAGCATGATCTGGAAACGACTGAATGACCACGGCAAGAACTGGCGACACGTCTACAAGGCCCTCACTCTCTTAGATTACCTGATTAAAACTGGCTCTGAGAGGGTGGCCCAGCAGTGTAAAGAGAATATTTTTGCTATCCAGACGTTGAAAGATTTTCAGTACATCGATCGAGATGGGAAAGACCAGGGCATCAACGTGAGGGAGAAGTCCAAGCAGCTGGTGTCCCTTCTGAAGGACGACGAGCGCCTCAAGACAGAGAGGGCCCAAGCCCTGAAGACCAAAGAAAGGATGGCTCAGGTGGCCACTGGGGTGGGCAGCAACCAGATCACCTTTGGCCGAGGCTCCAGCCAGCCCAACCTGTCCACCAGCTACTCAGAGCAGGAGTATGGGAAGTCTGGAGGATCCCCAGCATCCTACCATGGCTGTAAGTGCAGCAAACTCATCCCAAATCCCTTTCTTCGGAGGGCTGCTGCTCTTGGGGGTGGGAGTGAGTGAGTGGTGCCTGTGGGAGGGTGAAATGCTGCCTGCCAGGGGATCTGGGATCCCTGTGGATCTGCTCCGTGCTGTTGATGTCTCTGCAGATGCCTGGGTAAATATTTGCTTTGGAGAGGACGTGTGCAGTGATGGAAATCGATTTTAAAAGCCCTTGTTTACTGGCAGTTCCAAAGGTAGCAGTGCCAGGCTGCTCGTGTGAACGTGTTCCAGTGTTTGCTGTGATGGGGAGGGTGTGAAGGGCATTTTCTGTCTGTTTCTGGTTTTAAAAGGAGTGCTTGAGGATGTTCAGGATGAAATCATAGGATGGTTTGGGTTGGGAGGGAATTTTAAGCTGATCTCATTCCACCCCCCTGCCGTGCTCAGGGACACCTTCCACTATCCCATGTTGCTCCAAACCCTGTCCAACCTTATTTATTCTTGGATTAAGAATAAATAAGAAATACAAAATATTTCCTGAATAATTTTGCTACTTTATGTTGCTCCTTTTGTGTTTTGGCAACAATGCTGCTGTTTAAATTTCCTTTATTGCTTACTCTGCAGTTCTTGGAGGAGGAGTGCTTTAAATCTGTATTTAAATATTTAAATTCTCAGTATTTGGTGTGTGAGTGTCTGTCCTAAATACTAAATACTATACTTCATTCTTAAAAAATGAATACAGTGATGTGGGAAGAGCAAATTCTTTCCACCACTGCTTGGTGGGACTCCCTGTCATGTCAGGAGGAGGCCTGATCTGGCACTAAATCCTCCTTAATGTAAGTAATGATCTGATGAAAGCTGCTTTGGCTGGAATGTCAGTGGTTGTGGTCTAATTCTGAAGGGAAATCTTTTCTTTAAATGAATGTTTAGAGAGTGTGGAGGGCTGTGACTGAGCCAGGGTGCAGGAACCATTGAGCACCAGCTTTAAGAATCTGAAGTTTGTCATGTCCTGGGTCCCAAAGTGCTTCTTTAATCATAAATCCATGAGTGGGGTCAGCCCTGCTGACATTTGCAGGAGGAGATAGCAGAAAATCAAACCAGGATGGAGAAAATCTCTGTTTAAAGCTCGGGAGACAAGCAGAAAAAATTATTTCCAAAAGGAATTTTTTTTAGCATAGAGGGTACAAAAAATGTGAGTGAAGGTTTCCAGCTCTGAGAATTTTTGATCTTGGCTTTTAATTAGCATTAGGATAACAAACATCTTAATTTTTCTGTAATAATAATTTTTTATACTTGTATAGTTTTTATATAATAACCATGCTTGAGCACTGTGAATTTTTAAAGAAAAACTCCTATTTTGTTACCTCAAAAATAACAACATTTTTCCTTTTCAAATCTATAGATTATTGTTGACTACAACAAAAATTCTTAATTTAGAAGTAGCTTGAAATACTGATTTTTAACTTGGGCTGGTGGGCTAAAATAAGTGACTGAATTTGCTGAGCACACCTTGGGTTTCACAGAATTATTGCTCCACCAGTCCCAACTTTAATTAATGCCTGGAACTATTGTTTGGAATCCTAAATGCTCCCAGAGGCTCCAAAGGATTCCTCCAGCAGGGCTGAGCAGTGCAGGGCGTGTTCCTCAATTGTTCCTGGGCTGCTTTAGGAATTTGGATGGGAGAAGGAGTTTGGCTGTTCCTCTCTACTCCAAGGGTGGATTTCCTGCTCCCTCCTCCCTGTGTGTGTCCTGTGGCAGGATTGCTTTGGAGGGAAAGATTCCGTAAGCTTTTTTTTTTTCTTCCTCACCCCCTAAGAAGCTTTAGAAATCTCAGGGATTTTTCTCCTCCCCCTTCGGTTCCAGCTCTCCTGGACTTTTTTCACTGTGGATCAGCAGAAATGCAGGTGGCTCTCAGGTTGTCTATTTAGAGTTTTAAATGTGGTTTTTGTCTGGTTTAATTGAATGGAGCAAAGCAAACCAGCACCTTCCAGAGCAGCTGTGCTAAGTCCCTCTGATATTGGGAAACGGGGAAGAGCTTTATCCCAGGAAACGAGGAAGGAGTTTCATTAAAATCCAGACATTTAATCTGTTACATAAATGTAGGGTTATTCCTGTGCCTGCTAAATTTGATGGAAAAGATGCTTTTCATTATTTAAAGTGAAAGAGATTGTATCCATCCTGTGTTCTTAAAAAAAAAATTAAATCTATAAATATAAATAATAAAAATTAATTACATATCTATTTAAATTATATATCTTTTTTATTAATACCCTTCTTTTGTGCTGAAAATCTGGATTCAGAAAAAAATCTGTTAAAGGAATGAAGTTCTGCTGCACTCCTGGGAAATACTCCCCTTAGAACATCCCTAAGATGCTGTTGCTGCTCTGTATATTCTGGCAGAATTCTCTTTCATTCCTCTGAGCCTTTGAAGAAGAGATCAGAGACTTTTAGATTTGCCATCTACAGCAAGAGATTTGCCTCTTCAGAATGTCCAGCCACCCTCTTTGCTGAATGCCCAGCACTGCTTAGCAGGCAAATAGAAATAAAGTTTGGGAGAGTGGCAGAGCCCTTTTGGCAGCACCACCCCAGGAAATGTTTCATCCCTCAGTGGATGTTGGGTTATAAAATCTCATTTTTAGTGCTTTCTTGCAGAAACAAGAGCTCAGAGTTTGGTGGTTCCTGCAGGACAGCCCACCAGTAACTCCCAGTGGATACTGGGGTGGATGTGAGGGAGCTCTGTCCTCTCCTTTCAGGGACTAAAAGTGCAGTTTTGGTTAAATCAGTGAAGCCTTTTGGGATCAGTTTTTTGGGGAATGTTGAATCAGCTGCTCTGCACAGCCAGCTCTGAGCTCTGCTCAAACTCCTCCTCTTCTCCAGCTTCCCAGCCTGGGCAGGTTTGCATGGGGACAATTGGATTTTTGCTGGATATTGCCCACAAGGGATTTTCTTAAAGAATTGCTGGTTTTTGTATCCCAGATTCATCCTTTGTGACAAAATAAAAGCAGTATTGATACCCTGTGTAGTGAGAGAGAATTCAAGATGGAAAAGGATCTCTTGATTGATATCTAATCATCCCTCCCTGCTGCAGGCAAATAAGGGTATTTTTCCCTGTTTTCTTGTGAATATTTTCATTTCATCTCTAAAAATCCTTCAGAAACTGTGCAAAATGAAATGGTGCAACTTGATGGTTTTTAATAAAATCCTTTCCCCCAAAGCTTTGCCTTAATGACTTTGTTGGCCCTGAAGATCTCTGTGCTTGGATAATTCCAGGGAGCACATTATGGCATGTGAATTGTAAAAGTATTTGTGGGGTTTTTTCCTACCCAGTCTCACAGCCTGAAAATGGAAGCCATGAGAGATACTCAAAAGCAAAAAGCAGAAATAAAGCTCCTCCCAACCTCCATCTTGTCAGCAATTTCTGACATACTGGGAGCAATTGGTTTTATTTTCCAGCTTTAAACCAGGGACAATTAATGCTCAGATTAGGAGCTGTTAAATATTCCATGACAAAATGTATAATTTTTATTTATTTTGGAAAATGTGCCAGTTCTGTAGAGTTGCATCAGATCAGGTTTTATTTCACCTTAAGGAAATATTCTTGTGCAGTGCTGAAACCAGACTTACTGGGGAGAGGAAGGGGATGTAAAGCAGATATTAAAAATCTTTTGGAGCAATAGTCCCTCACTCCTAATCTGCCTCTGGGTCTAAATAATTGGGTTTTTGCCTGACATTTGTCACCCAGTTTCAAAAACTTCAGCCTCTTGTTCCTGGCCTTGTTTCATCTCCAGCTGCCAGTGACCACTTAAATAGGATTCTGGATTTATGGCTGCACAGGGAAAAGTAGGATGTTCTTAATTTAGACCTCTTAAGCCTCAGCTGGGATGCTGCTGGTGGTGTTCTGAAACCAAGTTTACTGAGGCCATGCTTTTTAAGAGATCCAATCCTGTTAGACCCAAGCTGGGGTGTGCAGGTGTTGTTTTGGGTTGTGCCCACATCCTTCCCTTTCTCCTGTGCTCCAGGAGGGGATGGGAAGATGGGATGGGATAATGGGGTGGGGTCCATGGCATGGATGGATGCCCTGATTTCAGTGTCACAAACTCTGATTTCAGTGACACAAACTCTGATTTCAGTGACACAAACTCTGATTTCAGTGACACAAACTCTGATTTCAGTGACACAAACTCTGATTTCAGTGACACAAACTCTGATTTCAGTGACACAAACTCTGATTTCAGTGACACACACACAGCTGGGTGTGACCTGATTTCAGCAGCACTGCCAGAGGTGGGCTCAGCTCACTGTGCTCAGAGCCTGCTGGAGAGAGGAGATGCTGAAAGATGCACTGGGAAGGGCTTTTATGGATCTTGGGAAATGCCAAGTCTTTAACCTGAACCTAGAAAAATTCTGGGAGCAATTTGCTGTAGCTGAATGAATGAGTTTAATATTTGCAGTGATTATTCACGTTAAGTTGACCCGTTATTTAAAACCAGTTTTGTGAAGCCTCAGCAAGTTTGTGTTCACTCATCTGTTTCTGTTTTGTCTCCCCTTTTGCTTGGAGTAGAAAATAATTCAGAGGAATTGCTGGTTTGGGTTTGACACAATAGGAAATTTATGAAATCCAGAATGGTTTGGGTTGGAAGGGACCTTGAAGCTTGTCTTGTCCCAGCCCCCTGCTATGGGACACTTTCCACTATCCCAGGTTGCTCCAGCCTTGAACATTCCAGGGATGTGGCAGCCACAGCTTCTCTGGACACCCTGTTCCATTCAGAACACTCCTGTTTTTAAAGGGTTTGCTTTTTATTTAATAATTATTTCTTTAATAATCTGTTCTGCATCTTTGCAGGTTGGAGCACATCCCTGCCCTTCCATCTTAGTCAGGGAATATAGGGAATATCACCCAGCAATGAATCTGGCTGAACAGCGTGGAGAATTCCTGCAGTCTGAGGTGTTGAAGGAATGTGGCAGACTCCTGTCAGATGTCATTTGACAGCTTGATTAAATCCTCTCATCATACATTTATTTTTCTGGTGCTGAGAGTGAAGGTGGGAGGTGCCACTGGTGCATCCAGACTTTGTAGTGACACTGAATTATCCAACTGTGTCCATTCACATGGGGGTTGGCGTCACCTGAGAGGAAAATGCTCCCAACAAAACAAACCTGAAGGATTTGTTGAGTGTTAAATGAATTTCAGCAGCTCTCAGTCTGCTCAGTGCAATCAGAATCCTGCAGGAGGGCTGAGCAGCTCCGCCTTGTCACATTCATCAGTGTTATCAACTCTCTTCTTGTACCTGAAAGATTCCTTCAGTCCCAAGGGAAAGGTGGATTACACAATTCCTTCTAGATTAAACAGCTTGTACTTGCCTTTCCATCATTTGCCTTTTTTAAATTATCCCATTTTATTTGAGTGGTTGTTCACTGGCAGACTGACAGATGGGATCTCTGCCTGCTTCCCAAGTGAATTGCTGTTGGTTTCTGGGTTCTTACCTTGATATTATTTCAATTTTTGAAGTCACTTTTGGTTTTGCCCGCCTTTGTAGGTTCAGTGAGTATGTGAGGAAACAGCTTTTCATTCTGAGAGATGAATTCTGGTCTTGAGAATTCCACCTGCAAATTAGAAAGCCTGACACTAAAGAAAAAACCCAGAAATAACAAAAACAGCCCCAAAAAACCAAGCACAGGATCCTGAATGAAAATACAGTCTGAGTTTTATTATTAATGCAGGCTCTGCTCTCTGTGTCCTGTATTTCACTTTAACTAAGCCAGATCTATAACCAGCTACAGAGGCCTTTTAATAGAGCCAAAATATAGGAAATTATCAATAGCTGTGTCTGGGAGCTGTCCCAGCCTGGCCAGGCCCAGATGGTGCAGCAGAATCCTGCTTTAGTGATTAACTGAGCCTCCAGATGATTTCCTTGAGCAGCCAGCCCTGTGCTCCCTGCAGGACCAGATCCCACAGATTTGCTCCTGGAGGGACTGGGATCCCCAAATTCCCAGCAGAGCAGGGTTTAGCAGGTCAGAATTGATCCATTGAGTCCCATCTTACATAAACATCTGAGTTAGCTGTCGTGTGCTGGGGATCAGGGATGCTTTGTGTGCCACCATCCTGCTCCTAGGGCTGTCACCTTTCTGCTGGATCCTGGGAATTCTGACCTTACTGCAGGATGAGGCCCATATCGACAGGAATCTTAGGTAAAACTTGTCAGGTTACTCCCAAGAATGGTGTTTTGAATTTCCCTTAATCCTTTTCAAAAAAGAAAAGCGCTGGCAGCTCTTTAATGTGGATGGTTTTATAACACTTACATGGAAAACAGCAACATTGCTATAGTTTGTTTTTTTATTGAGGCCCAAGGAAGAACTTCAAATGGATGTTTTCCCCTTTTACTTTAAGTAAAAAGGAACTGGAAATACCTTTTGGAGTTAATGAGAGCAAGTAGAATGAATTGCTGGAAAGCCTAGAAGTGGGAAGGAATGACCTGTGTGTGTGTGAGCCCCTGGTATCCGTGTGGGAATTCCAGAGCTGCTGCTCTTGGGATCTCTGGGAGCTCATGGAGCTCCCTGCCAAAGCCAAGCCAGCCCTTCCCATGCCTGGCTGGGAGTGCAGAGCCAGAAAAAGGCTTGGAGTGGGATGCAATCCCTGCTTTTAAAAGCTTTTCCAGGCAG
>NW_005054399.1:751994-754357 GCF_000277835.1 Geospiza fortis
GGGAGGAAGAGCAATGGAATCAAACCCATTTTGCATCATTTTAATTTTGATGTCACTCTGCCATCAGGCTCTTGGTTGTTGTGGAACGCAGGGATGTGAGCAGAGCTGGAAAAGCTGGGATGCAGGAAATGCAGGAAATCCCATTTCCCCCCGCAGTTCCAAGCCCAGCAGAGCAGAAGGTTCCTCCCTGCTCCTGCTCCAGGTGCCATCTGTTCTCAGGTGACTCTGCTGCTGTCCCATGTGTCCCAGGCTCTGTTTTTAAACCAGTTAGGACTCTTTCCTCCTCTAATCCCTGCTGCAAAACTGCTCTTCTCCATCTGCATCTCAGATCCATTCATGGCCAGTTTCTACCATGAATTCTTGCCCCTTTGTCTGAAATAGTTTTTTCTCTCTCTGAGGTATTTAACAACCATAAACTGCTCCATCTTCTTCTGGCGAAGATAAATAGAAAACATTCTCTGGGCTCCAAAGGGAAGTGTTTCCACCTCCATCCTGGTTTAAAATCATCCATTTTGGATTAGAATGATTAGAATTAGTGCTAATTTATCACCTGTATTAGGTGAGTGGCTGGGAATTATCACATGCTTTAATCATCATATTTTTAATGTAATATACTGGAGAGCCTGGCAGTGACTGTTGGAGCAGCAAGTACTCATCAACCAGGCTAAATTTAATTATTTTATATGAGAAAGTGTGAAAGAGTAATAGAATTGAGCTATGAGTAGCATCTTAATTGAAGTTAGGTTGGCTTGAGAGCTTCAGGATCAGCACAAGGTGGAAGAATCATTGTGGGTGATAAATTAGTTTGTCTTTAGAAGCAGATGGAGTGGGAGGGCACCTCGGGGTGGGGTGGGAAGGAGGAAAGGTCATTCCTTATTTATGGAGACTCCTCTTCCTTCTTGCCTGCTGGATGAGAAAGTTCCACTTGTTTTGTGATGTCGTTTTGGCCCGAAACTTCAGGAGAGAGAGACAAGACTGGGAAATGTTTGGAGGATTAAAGTAGTGATGGAAAAGTGGTTTTCAAACCGAATTTGGCAATCTCATTTTCACATGCCCAGCTGACCTGGTAGGAAGAAACTTGATTTCTTGGAGCTTGACACACTAGTTTGAAACATTCAATTAAATGTATTAAATGTCAGTATATGTTTTGCCAAACTAATCATCAGTCCAGCCACTAAATACAAACTTCCTTGCCAAAGCGAGGTAAAATTTCTGTGTGAATGATTTGGATGCTAAGGAATTGTCTGAGAGAGAGTGAGCACAAAATTGTTTAATTACCGTATAGTGCTAAACCTGCTAGTGGTGTAGGCTGGGAATTTCACATGCTCCTGGAGTGAAAACAGCCCTAAAAGATGGTTTGTGTGTTGAGAAATTGCATCTTTTAGCTGTCAAGGTTGATTGTTCCTTGAAGAAGAGGGGAAGAGATACCCCCAAAAAACTCCAGCCAATCCCAGAAACCAACCAAGACCCCCAACCCACTTCCCCAACTCTTCTTTAGCAGAGAATGATCCTGCATTTGTGTAAACTTGGAGTCTGAATAGCTGGTTTGTTTATCCCCAAGCCTGCTCAGCAGTTAAGAATAGTTCTTTATCTTCCCATTAAGACTGTATTATTTTACAGAAAAGTGGGTGGTATCCAGTTTTACCCTGATATTGGCCCACTCCCAGCAGATCCTTACTGACACTGAAAGATGGAAGAAATACTCACAAATGTTTCCTTCAACAATGAATTTTTAAGTCAGGAGCTCTGATACACTCCAGCACGAGCTGGGGGTACTTCTTATAAAAAACCTTTGATTTTCCAGGAATATTTTTCCCTTAAAGCAGCTGAACTGCCGTGCAGAGCTAAATGATCTCCTCACCTTTGGCAGAAGCTTCACCTCTTCACCCTGGGCGAGCTTTGACACCAAACACGGGGTGCAGGAGCTGAGCCTGCCCCCATCTCCTGCAGTTTGCTGGGCTGAACGTGCTGTGCCCCATCTCCTGCAGGGTGCTGGGCTGAATGTGCTGTGCCCCATCTCCTGCAGGGTGCTGTGCCCCATCTCCTGCAGGGTGCTGTGCCCCATCTCCTGCAGGGTGCTGGGCTGAACGTGCTGTGCCCCATCTCCTGCAGGGTGCTGGGCTGAACGTGCTGTGCCCCATCTCCTGCAGGGTGCTGGGCTGAATGTGCTGTGCCCCATCTCCTGCAGGGTGCTGGGCTGAATGTGCTGTGTCCCATCTCCTGCAGGATGCTGTGCCCCATCTCTGCAGTTTGCTCTGCTGAACGTGCTGGGTTTTGGCTTTTGTCTCCCAACAGCGACATCCCCGCGGGTGTCCTCGGAGCTGGAGCAGGCGCGGCCCCAGACCAGCGGCGAGGAGGAGCTG
>NW_005054399.1:754382-773479 GCF_000277835.1 Geospiza fortis
GCAGCTGCCGCTGGCCATGAGCCGGGAGGTGGCGGAGCAGGTCGGTGCCCGTGTAGGTTTTCCAAAGTGTCCGTGCTTGGAGAGTTCCCAGTGCAACCTGGTTTGGTTGGTTGGATTTGATTTTATCTTATTTTTATGTTATTTTTTAAAATTTAATTTAATTTTATTTTTTAAATTTTATTTTATTTATACAGTTTATTTTTATCATATTTTTTAATTTTTTTAATTTTTTAAAATTTTTTTAGAGCACTATCAACTACAAAGCTGAGGTTTAATTAACAGATTATTTTTATGGACAATGTAGTAAAGCTGTCTCTTATTTTGTGTTGTTTTATTTTATTTTTTATTTTTATTTTATCATATTCTTTTTTATTATTTTATTTTTACTGTATTTTATTTTATCTTACTTTATTTTTTATTTTATTTTTATTTTATTTATTTCTTTTCTCTTTTATTTTTCTTTTATTTTTCTTTTATTTTATCTTATTTTATTTCTATTTTATTTTATCTCATTTCATTTTATTTCATTTATTTTATCTTACTTTATTTATGGCAGCTTGGCTTTGCTCCAGGTAGAATCTCGTGTGTAGGTTGGTTTCTTTTTTATTATTATTATTCTTAAAATCTATTTTTTAAAGTAACTCCAGCCTCCGAGCTGTTGAGACTAGTGGAAGATGACAGTCACTTTGAGAGAAGACATTGTGTGGGAGGATGTTAATCATCACATTACTGAAGATGTTTTCCGTTAGGAAGAGCTGAAAGCATGACTGGTCCTGAAATCTTCATTAATGTCAGTGAATTCTGATTCCAGTGGAATTTGGAACAGTCTGTTCGTTTGGTGGGAGTTTCTGGAACAGGAGGGTGACCTGACACAAAGTACCAGAGTATATTAAAAAATTGCTTTAAAGAAATTGACTCCTGATTTATCACCTGAGTTATGTTACTCTGCTAATTCTCAGCAGCTTCATTCTGAATTTGGAATAAATTTAGATAAAACCACTGCATTTTGATACATAACAAAGTCAAATGTCAGCTCTGAGTGAAAATTCAGGTCAGCCATGCTGAGTGCCTGTAATATTTTAGAGGATTCCTGTAACAATTTAGTTTACAGCTGTATGTTAAGCATGAGTGCTTGGAAGGGGAAACTGTCACCCAGTAAACTTTGTCATTATTGAGCAATAAAGGGAACTAAAATATAAATCAGAACCTAAGCATTTGAAGTAGCTTCAGAAATGACAAGCTGGGGATTAGTCAACTTCTGAGAGACATGATGCAAGCAGAGATATTTAAAGGAGTTGAATGTGGCATAAACATTGTAGTTACAGATGTTTAAACCTTCAAATTACACCTGGACTTGGCAAGACTCCATTCCCTTGGTGCATCGTGGAGGGAAGTGAAAAAAAGCGAGAGAAATTCCAGTTTAGCTCCCTACAACCCTCAGTGGTGATCTGAATGCTGAAAAACCATGATGCCAATTTAAAAATGGCTTGTTCACTTGAAGTTCTGTGGTGTTTCTAACAGAATTTTGGAAAGAATGGAACAGCACCAGGGTAAATCCCAAGCAGCAATGACCACAGCAGGGTCGGGGCGCTCCCAAGGGACGAACCCCAGGAGAACTCCTGTGCCTGGTGTGTGCTGTGTGGAAATTGAGCCTGTGGAGCACAGGGGCAGGGCTGGAGCCCTGCAGGGAGCAGCAGCAGCTCAGAGCAGGCTCGTGCTCGGTATCACCAGTGTTGGTTTCCTTTGCAGGAGGAGCGCCTCAGACGCGGGGACGATCTGAGATTACAGATGGCTCTGGAGGAGAGTCGCAGAGACACAATTAAAATTCCCAAAAAGAAGGAGGTAGTGCCTTGGCCTAAGAAATTCCCGGTTTTGCTGCCAAAAGCTGAAATACAGTAACACAAACTTAGCTTAATGCTGAGCTCTTTTGTGCTTTTGGGTTTGCTTTGTTGTGTTGCTTAAAGCTGCTTCCGTGTGGGTTAAATTTGGAGCTAGTCAATGCAGGCGTGTAAAAGGAAAAATAATAATAATGATAATAATAATAATAATTGCTTCTTCACTCTCGTGGGTTTGTACTTCAGCCTGGCAAGGCTCTTAAGTAAAGCTCAGCTTCTTCCTGCCCTCAGCACACCACCCTGTTGGACCTGATGGATGCACTGCCCTCCTCGGCACCGGCCCCGGCCAAAAGCGAGCCCTGGGGACCTCCTGCTGCTGCTGCTGCCAACCAGACAGATCCCTGGGGAGGATCCACAGCTGCAGCCCCTGCCTCCGACCCCTGGCAATCATTTGGTAAGAGCAAACTGCCAGGAGCACTGGGATTTCAAAGGTTTTGCTTTTTAACCTTGGGCATTTCAAAGTTCCTCAGTGTTGTGCTCGTGTATGAGTCCATTTTCATTCATTTCACTAAATTCCTCATTTCCAAGCAGACACCAATGGCAGCTGATTTTTTTTTAAGCAGCTGGGTTTCTGTGTGTGCAGTTTGAATCCTAAGGAAGAGGAGAGTGGCACTTCTGTTGTCTTTACAGCAAAACCAACTTGTCCAACTTGTGTCTCCCTGCTGGTTGTGTCCAGTGCCATGGGTTTAGACTATTCCCAGAATTTAATCTGATATTTAGGCAAGCTTAGGAAAGCCATCAGTCTGAATTATCATGTCCTTAGTTGCTCCTAGAGAATTGTAATGTGTTTGTGTATGGTCAGAACCAAAAGGATTAAATTACTTAAATAAAGATTTTTATAGCAGACAAAAAAATTCAGATTGCCATTTAAAATACTTAGTGTTCCATAGGAGTTCAATGCTAAATCCATGGAATATTTCTGAAGGGAAAGGTGCAGTGTTTCACATTTTAAAGAGCAATTAAGCCAAATTTTTGTGTGGTATTTTGTTTTTTTTTGTGTGTGTGTTCCTGCCTGTGTGGTGGGCTGATGTCTGGGTCAGCCCCAGCCTGTCCAAGGAGTTACTCCTTTGATAAGAAAGTGGATGGTTTCTCACAGTGTTACACTTGGAACAAGAGCTGGATCTATTTGTTGGAATTTTTGACTTTTTTAAAGGGCAGGGAGTTTCTGTGCAAATCTTGATGAAGCCTTTCCATGAAGATTGACAGCTTTGTTCTGTCAGTTCTGCTTCAGGCTGGTGATTCTACAACCTCTGCTCTAAAATGCTTCCAGGACATTTGCGATCCACACACCACCATCAGATTCCTAATGAAAAATTGGAAGTTTAATGATGAAATGCCTTGTTTGGGGACTTTTCCCCTGCTCATGATGGCATTAAAGGCACCTACAAAGCTCCTGGGCCAACTGCCAGGTCATCATTCCAAGTGTCACCTGCTTCTTTTTGGTGATTGGAAATGAGAAAAAGCCCAGATTTTGGGCCCTGAGGCCATTCAGTTTATTTTTCCATGACTATAAGCAACCAAAATCCACTTTCCTCAAATCTCCAGCCTGATGTGTCACCCTGTGACAGGATTTTCCTTGTACCAGTTCCAGCTGTAGCATCTCCTCAGTGCTTCCCAGCTTTCTTTCACCACAGCACAATCCCTGCTTCCAGTCTGCTGGATTCTCCCAGGAATAGTCTCCAACATGCCAGTTTATGAATTTGCTGGTAAAAAAATGACTCATGAATCTGCATTTCCCAAATCCTGCCAGTGCTGTGCTGTTCCAGTGGAGCTGATGGAAGCTCCAGGAAGGGATTTTCCCGAGTGCTCTCCTTTTGAGTGCTCCTTTTAGGGAAGAAAGGACATTTTGGGAAGCTGCTGGTGATGGGAAATGCTGTCATTAGTGTGGCACTGCTCCTAACTCAGCACTGGGGACAGATAAAGGAAATGGGAGTACTGGTGTGGGAATAATGGGGCTTCCTTGGAGAGTTTTGGCATTTCCTGCTCTGGAGCTGTAGTGACCACGTGCCTGCTGATGAAACAAAACCCAAAATTCCAGCTGGAATTTGTGCCACTGTGTGCAGCATTCCTGATTTACAGGGATATTGGGATGCCAGGGGGGGTTGAATGGAGTTTTAAAAGCTAAAATAATTTTCAGTCGTAATTTGAAACCTGCAGGATATTGAAGGTCAGAGTTGTTGCATGTGGGTGATTCTGTCCTGCTCTCTTGGGTTATAAAATCCTCATTTGGGAATCAAACCTTTGGTGTTTGAATTTGTAGGAATGAAGAGTTGTCAGCATCTTCCAGTAAAAATGAGAACCCTGAGCATACTGACATTGGGTTAAAAATAATAAAGGGATGTCAGTGGGCAGCTTAGATGTGTGTCAGGAGTGCTTAGAAATGGGAATAAAAAAGCACAGCTGGCTCAGGGGAGCTGATTGTATTTTTATAAAATAGCAGTGGGGTTAAAAGACTTGGAGAACATTCTCTCTGAATCTTACAGCTTCCTTTGTCCAAGGGTTAATGTTGTGTATCTCCCACCTTTTACCTTTGGGCTTTTTATAAACTCACTTTCCCCTGAGCTCATAAATAGATCCTGTGATTTAGGTCACCTCCAGCCAGGGACTGTCACTTGTGCTGGCAATGTCAGCAACAAAGGCAAGTTTATTTTCTTGTTGGAACTGCAGGTATTTGTATCCAGGTTCAGAGAGCAGAGTTGTTTATTCCTCTGCCTTGCCCAGAATTTCCTGGTGCTTGTTGTTGGTCAGAGTGTGACAAATGCTGGGAGTGGCTGGTGCTGAGCAGCTGCTCCCATTAATGCTCAGTGTTAATTGGGAAGAGGAAAGGCTCGTGAAAGGGGTCAATCTCCAAGGAAAGGCTCCTGGGAGGGGTCAGTCTCCAAGGAAAGGCTCCTGGGAGGGGTCAGTCACCCAGGAAAGGCTCCTGGGAGGGGTCAATCTCCAAGGAAAGGCTCCTGGAAGGGGTCAGTCTCCAAGGAAAGGCTCTTGGGAGGGGTCAGTCACCCAGGAAAGCTTTCCAAGGGAAGCTGCACTGACTTCTCTTCTGCTGATTCTTCTTGCAGGTGCCAAACCAGCTGCTTCTGTTGACCCTTGGGCAGCACCAGCAGGATCCACAGCTCAGCCTCTGGCCAAAAATGTGGACCCTTGGGCTCCTGCTCAGCCATCTTCTACTGCAGCAAAATCTTCTGTGGATCCTTGGGGATCAGCACCTGCAAACAAACCTCTCTCTACTTCTGGTGAGCAATATTCTCATCCCATATCCATCTTATTTGAGTAATGAGAAGTCCAAGTGGTTTTCTTGCATTGTGTGGTTCAAAGAAGCTGGACAATTGGCAGAATTGGTCTTCAAAATAAAAGGGACTTGTAATAACCAGCAGGAAAAAGAAATTTAAATGTAATTATTCAGACTTAGAGCTCTGAATTCGAGGTGCTGCTTCCTGCTCTGTCCCTTCTGTGTCTCCTCCTGGTATTTGTGGCTGCCTGCTGAGCACTTGGGACTGCTGCTGCTCTTGGGTTTTATCTTTAATTAGACAAGGACTTAATTTCTGGCAATGAATGATACTGTAATTTCACCTTTCATCATGATAAATAGTTCTGCAGATGGATGTCTCTGCAGATGCAGATTGACAGGTTGAGCAGCTCGGAGGAGACTTTTAGAGGTGCAAATGAAGGTTTGTTCCTTCAGACTGAGGGTGTGAAACCTCCCTGAGCCCTGGTAAACGTGCAGAAGGTGCTGCTGTAATTGTATTTTCATGCTCTGTAACTAATACAACCTTGAGGAGTGTTAATACCTGGCATTTTCATATTGGCACCGTGGCTAAAAGCATCCAAAATGCATTTTCTGCTCATCATTCATCCCAGAATACAACAGACAAAGGAATCTGAGTGCTGCAAAAACTTCTCTAAGCAGCTTTTCCTGGGCAAAGGGCAAAAACTGGAGCATTGTGAAATGAGCCTTTAGCTATGGTGGCTCTTTGTTCTTGATAAATATTGGTTTTATATTCAATTTTCATCTTCTCTTGGGGTTTGTCATCTTGTGCTCTTCTTGCTTGAAATGTCCTGAAGGTTAAAAGTAAACTAAGAAAACATTTCAGCTAATTAAAAATACCCACACAAACCTTAAAAGGAGTGTGATTGCTGATCACTTAGGTGTTGTTTTTGTGCCTCTGGTCTGAGGTAAGAGTGTGTCCACATTTGGAAATGGTGATGTTTCATTGATTGCAAGCTCTGGGTGAGTGCTGGTGCTTCAGCTAACGGGGCTTTGCCATCTCCACAACCTCTGCTCTGACATTTCTCCTCCTTTCCACTTGGGAAGCAGAAATGAAATCATCACTGGTGCTGTTTTCCTTGAGGGCCGATTAACACTTGATAGTAGAGGCTGTAAATCCATTTCTGTTCTCTCCTTCCACAGCAAAATCTGCTTGTCTCTAATGCAGACACTCAATCAACAAACCCCAGCATGCTCAGGTGTGCCCTACACTGATCCCAAAGCAAACTGCTCTGATTTAGTTGTTCCATGCTGTCAGAAAGGACAATTCTGTGACAGTCTCCTTCTCCCAGCTCAGAGTAGGAGCACTTCCAGCTGCTGCCCTGGAACCTGTGGTGGCTTCTTGGTAACAGGAATGGGTCAGCAATTGCTTCCAGGAGGATCAGCTGTGTGATGCAACTGAAGATGTGTTAATGACAGGGCTGTCTTGTTGTTTTGAACAGGAAGTACATCTTTTGACCTCTTCAGTAATTTGAATGGTACAGTTAAAGATGATTTTTCTGAATTTGACACACTTCGAACTTCCAAAAAGCCAGGTACGAATCAAGTTCTTAGCATGTGGACAGGTTGGGTGACAGTCATGGCAACAAATGTCTCTGTTCTTAAATTTTATTGAACAAAAAAACCAGTTTTCAGAAAGGAAGTGATGATGCAGCAGTAAAAGCTCCTTGTTCCCATTTTGGCCTGTGCATGAACTCGTGGGGAATGGGCCTTTTGTACTCCATGGAATTGCACCGTGTGACCTTTTGCTGCATTGACCCAGAAATTTGTTGCACTTCCTAATTTCCAATGTCCAACATGTTTGGAGCAGGGCTTATGCTCAGAGACTCAACCAGAACCATGCTGACTGAATCTCTCAAGTGTGTAAATTCCAATAGGAAGATAAGAAAATGCCTTCTATGAATACTCTAATTTATTTTTTTCTGTGGTCAATGGTCAGTAAATCAAAACTGCCAGACCCTGCCAGTCCTGTGGTACCAGTGCTCTCAGGATGGTTCTGCCTGAAGCACAGCTGGGCTTTTTGAGGAGCCAGCCCTGGGTGGAATCCAGCTAGGGAGGCACAGCAGTGGTGTAGGGCCAGGGCATGAGCCAGGGCTTTGGAGTATGTGTTCCTTGGAGCCTGTGAGTCCCACCTGGAGCAGCAAAGCTGTGGGAATTCCAGCAGTAGAGCACTGCAACTCTGACTGTAGCTTCTTCATGCTCTGCTAAAGGACATTGACCTGCTTGCATGCTGAGAGGGTGTAACAGCCTGAAACACTGAGCCCTGACTAACGCTAACTTAGCATAAAGCATCTCTGCTCTCACACCCTTCAGGCTGCTCTCTGCCTGGCTCTGGGCATTAACCAGGAGTTCTGTTTGTCCCTTTGTCTTGTTGCAGCTGAATCAGGTTCCACTCTGCCCTCTCAGCACAGTGGCACCACGAGTCCTGATCTCTTTGAGTCCCAGCACTCGAGTGGGACATCAGGCAAGCAGAGCACGGCCCGGAAAACCCCGGAGTCCTTCCTGGGCCCCAACGCTGCCCTGGTGAACCTGGACTCTCTGGTGTCCAAGCCACCACAACCTGTTACTTCTCTGAACCCATTCTTGGCACCAGGTTGGTTTCTGCACACTCCTTCACGTTTCTGTTTGAGCTTTCCCTTCCTGCAGGGGAATTCTGCCCAGCTCAGTGCTGGTGGGGTTAAAGATGGGTGGTTTGGGCTTGGTTTTCTTGGTCACTTCAGCCAACAGATCATGAGCAAGAGCAGGAGGGTCTCAGGGAGGCTCACCCAGCACAGTGGTAGTCCCTGAAAACACAAAGTCTCTGCTCTTGGTCTGCAGCTGAGCTTCATTCCAGCAACTCCCCTCACTCAGAATTATCTGTGTTAGAAAGTTTGGGGTTGTTAAAAATGGCTGAACTTCAGCTGGATTTTGTCCAAACAGGTAAGATTGCCGTGGGAAGGTAACAGGTAGGAGTTTCCTGTGCAAGAAGGTTGGAGTTGCCCTTTTCCTGGAGCTGCAGCAGGCACAGGAGATCTCTGACTGAATTACTCACTGAGTAATTCAGTGAGCTGCTGGTTAGTCTGTCTTAGGCTGCCACAGTGAGCCAGTTTTGATCTCAAAACACATTCTCAGTGTATTTTGGAAGAAAAATTGGCTGTTGCAGTTCTCCTGCAAGCTGGGCCTGTTAGAAGTGAGCCCTTGCTTGGAGCAGACTGAAATGGTGACACCAAACATGTGGCAGATGTGTTTTTTAAAAGCTGAATTTGCACTGATGTTTTCCTGTGTTGTTCTTAAGGTGAAACTTGGAAATGCTCTTTCAGTATTTATTTTCATCACTCTTCCAACGGAAGAAAAAGTCAATTTATTAAAATCCCTGAGTAGGAAAAACAGCAGTGATTCTGAGCAGCCTTGGCAGTGAGCAGGGAGAGAGAGGAAATCTGTGTATCTGCCCTTCCCGGGTACTACAAAAAGTTTGTGAGGGGTCACTGGGCCATCCAAATAATCCTGGGCTTGTACACTAAAAGGAATTTGCAGGGCTGGCAGCAGTCCAGGGAACCTCAGAGGCTGGGAAAGTTGTGCTCTGCTTTTTCGAGCACTGCTGCAATTCGGAAACAAGTTGTTTACTTTGGGAATTCTTGTCCCAGCTCGGTGCCAGAAACACGAAAATGGAGGTGGCTGCTGGGAGCTTGCAGCGAGCACACAAATCACAGGATCCCAGGATGGTTTGGAAGGGACCTTAAAAACCATCCCTGCCATGGTGGGGACAGCTTTCACTATCCCAGGCTGCTCCCAGCCCTGTCCAACCCGGCCTTGGGCACTGCCAGGGATCCAGGGCAGCCACAGCTGCTCTGGGAATCTGTGCCAGGGCCTGCCCACCCTGCCAGGGAAGGATTTCTTCCCAGTATCTAATGTGAACTCACTCTCTGCAGTAAATGAACACGGAGAGCTGCAAAGCAGCATATAAAACATTAAATCAGTGATGTGGATGTCGTGGTTAGGGCTTTTGCAGGGAAGCAGATTTGGAACTCCAGTCAGGGCTGTCGGAGGTTGGAGCTCTTGGTCAGTGAAGGGGTGTTGGTGGCACTGGCTGCTTCCAGGGAACACAGTGTGCTCTGCTGGGGATCAGATGCTCCACGGGGTGTTTTGGGCATGGGGATGCACACAGGGAGTGTTCTTTGGCAGCAGAAATGACTGCAGCCCCTGCTGTTGATGGCAGTGCCTCACTGTCCCTTCTCTCCCCGCAGGCGCCGCTACGGCAGCGACTCCAATCAACCCCTTCCAGGTGAACCAGCCTCAGCCTCTGACCCTGAACCAGATGCGAGCGAGCCCCGTGATGGGCAGCAGCCCCTCGTTCAGCACCGTGCCCCCTCTGAGCATGGAGCCAATACCTCTGTCTTCCATGGCCCCCGTGCCCGTGGGCATGGCACCGCTGCCGGCCATGGGCACCATCCCCATGGGCCAGGGGCTGAGCATTGCAGGATCAATGCCCCAAGCTCTGCACAGTACAGGAATGAGCAGCCTCCCAGGCTGCAAATACAACTAACCCTTTCCTCCTATAAAGACCCAATTAAAGGAACTTTTCTTTTCTTAGTGTTTCCAGGCTGAAGTCTTTCCAGCGAAACGAACGTGGCCTGTGTGGACTGAACGGTGTGTGAGAGACTTGGAAGTAGAATTGCAGTTTACAGTTATGATCTTTGAAGAGTTGTCTCTACTTACCAGTTAATCTAAATCTAGTCTTTGCTACAGATGGTACCTTACTTTGGCTTGTTGAGCATCATGTGAAATGTTCAGACTTTTCACCAAAGTTAGATTCTGCCCATTTTTGTTACTTTGTTAATCATTTCAAACACACTTTCTAGGGAGAGAACCTGCCACCGGAAAACTCCCTTGGCTATTTTGTAGATGTCAGATCACGTGCTGGATTCCTGAAGTTACTCTTCCCCTGCATCTGTCACTTCCTCTGCCCGTAAGATAGACCTGAGATTCCGAGTGCTAGTGAATGTTTTGCACATAACTACACACAGTTCTAGACTGTTGGTTCACCCATAGTCCTTACTCTTAGAAGAGACCGACCCGGAGGGCCCAGGGGGGCTTGGTTTTTATGCATTAAACATTGCAAACTCGCACTGCTTTGGTATCTCTGAGGTGTGACTGACAACAGCAAGCTTGTCTCGAAAGGAAAATAACACAAAACCCCAGACAAAACACCCAAGACCATGCTCGAGTTGTGCTGTCGTGTGCAGTGTTGAATTCCTACACTACTCTAAGGACTCCTGGAACTCTCTGTGAGTGGCTGCACTCGTGCTGAGTGAGTGTCCTGCTCTGTGCTTGTCCAGTACCAGCTTCGTTTGGAAGTTTTTTCATGTGTATTTTGTTTTTATTTGACTTACAATGTGAGTTGAAAGAAAAAAAAAATGGAAAAAACAAAGAAAAGCAAAAAAATAAAAAAAAAGAGATACAGTGGGACAACTTTGAATTCAGTTTCACCGGGGCAAGCTTTAAAACTAATTCAGGCTTAACCTTGCTATATGCAGTTACTCTTGTATACTTTTGCACATATTTTGTTTAGTACAGTTTCATATTTTGAGTTTGCAGAGTTACCTAATAGTCCTTTTTTTGCTAATTTTTATAATGTGGTTCTTATTTAACTGTCTGGTTTTGATAGATTTATCAAGTCTGGCTGAAAAATTAAGATATTGGCAAATGTCATTTTTATGGTTTTAATGCCCTCTTATTTATGGTTTTCGCTCTTTGTTTCTGTAAAGAGAGTTTAAAAGGGAAGATTAACACTAAAATATTTACTTTTAAATGAAGTATTCATAATGCAAATCAAAAACAAATCCTCATGACTAATTATTTTTAGATGAATTGAATTTGAGCATAACATGATTTAAGACTACATTAAAAAGAAAAAACACTAAAGTCGCCTTTCCCTTGATTTGTTCCCATTTCCCAATCCCCAGACTGGACAGACTTTTAGCCTTGATGAAGATCCCAAGAGAGGCTGTTTGGTTTTATTTTCCTTGTAAAACTTGTGGAGCTGTTAAAAATCCTGATGTACAAACAGAACTTGTTTGGTTTTATCCCCTGATTTTTCCTGTTGGAAGGTGCACTCTGTTGGATGGCTGCTTCCGTGGCCAGCCCTCCCCTGGGAGCTGAGTTATCCCTTTTCAATGAATTTTCATGTCTGGACTCCTCACCACGCTCAGGGGTTCTGCTTGAGCTCCAGCCTCTCACAAAAATCCATGGAAAGGGATTTTTCCTGCCTGCAGGGCACCTCTGAACGGACTTGGTGGCCTTTCCTTAATTTAAGAGGGGGAAAACAGAATTTGCCAGAGTTGTGTTGAGGTGGAACAATTCCCTGTGGGGCTGGAGAGGGGCTGGATCCCTTGGAAGGAGAGGATCCCATGGAAGGAGTGGATCCCATGGAAGGAGTGGATCCCATGGAAGGACTGGGATCCACCTCCTGGTGGGAAGGGGAGGCTCAAGGATGATCAGATTTAGGGGGGACAGCCCCAGACTGGAGCTGTGCAGGTCAGGGGAGCTCTGGCAGTGGGTGGAATGCTCAGATGTTCCCGTGCAGATGTGGGATCCTCTGGGATCCTTTGGAACTGGCACGGAGCATTCCCAATCCTTGTTTTTATAGAGGAGGGAAGAGGATTGCTGTCCACACCCAGCCTGTCTTTAAAAACAAAACCAAACCCCATTCATGTTGCCTTTCAGAGCAAAGCAAAAGACTTTTTCTGTTGTTGTTGAAGCTATTGAGAAGTGTAGAGCAGGAAGGGTGTGATTCTTGCAGATGGGGGGGAAAGTGCTTTTTTTCCAGCTGATCTGTGACAAGATTCCTCCTGGGTTGTTTTCCCAGTTGGATTTGACCAGCCCTGGAATTGAGGTCATTCAGGGTTTGTCCCTTTGTCCCCTGAACTGCATTGGGATGGGGCATTGTCTGTCCAGCCAAGAGTCCTGGCCACGTCCTGGGGAGCTTTTTAGAGGCAAGATGAGGTTGATAAGAAATATTTGAAGTGCTGCAATAACCTGCAGTTGGAGCTGTTACTGTAAATTTGCTCTGGGAGGGAGCCCTGGCTTAATGAAGCTGTTGAATGGCAAATCGTTGCTTTTCCTCCCAAGTCACTGCCCCCAGAAGTTTATCCCTTTTATATGAAATAGAGACATTTATGGCACAACAAACCCCAAGGAGGCTCCCTGAGGAGATCCACCAAGGAGGGGGATCCCACAGCCCAAATTCTGGTGCTGGCAATCTTTAGGCTGAGACTAACCAAGCCCAGACCCCAGCCTGGCACAGGGCTTTGGCAGGAGCTGAGTTTAGCAGGAGAAGGAGCTGGTTTGGTAAATGTTCCTGGGCTGGGCTGTGTCCCCAGGGGATGACAAGGAGGGGGTCACTGTCCTGGCTGGGGATGCCCTGAATGGTCCAGCTCATTTTGTGATGATTTTCCTGCTCTCAGGATAATCCTCCCTCCCTCCTGGCCCTCCCATTTCTGGAGGGTGTTTGTGCATCCCCTCTGCCCCATTTCTCCTTTTTCCCCTCTTCTTTTTCTCACTTTGCAAATATTCAAAGTGCTTTTTTTGTTCTTTTTTGATTTTTAAAATGTTAGTAGCCCAAAATAGCCTTACTGGTCAAATTGACCAAAGAGAAAAGTGTAACATCTTGTTAAAAAAAATAAATTAACACACACTCCCTGGCATCATTTCCCCCTAAATAAGCTCAGTTATTTATTCAGTTTCATGCTCTAGAGAAACTCAGCTCTGTGGAGGGGGCAGGGAAGGGAAGCCCTGGTGGGTTGTGGTGTTTTCAGTGTTTGGGAAGTCCTGTAGCCAAGACAGCTCTTGCTGCCCTTGTGCCCCTTTCGAGGTGTGCTCTGTGCCTGAACATGCACAGGTGGGGAGAAAGAGGAGATTTCCTTTTCCCAGCAGAATCTCACACAACTCTTCTTCCTCTCCAAGTGTTCCAATATTTCCCAAACTGCTCATAACCCCGGGAGCCAGCTGCTTTTTCTGGATTTGTGCTGACTATTGCCATTATTTACTGTATAAATAATTTATCATTTGTACTATTGTATCATAATGTCTGTATCTTTGTGTCATTTTTTTTCTCCCCCCCAGCTATGTCACAGATGTGATATTTAAACGATGCCATCAGAACAGTGGAAAGACAAGGGGTTTGGAGGTGACTGGTCAGAATTAAAATTGTATTGCTTCTATTCCAGCTGTGTTGCTTTTTCCAAGCTTCTCCGTGGTGTTTGTTCTGCCATTCCCACCCAGGCCCTGCTTGGTGGAGGTTTGCAGGAAGCTGATGGGTTTGGGGTGAGCTGATGGAAGGTTTGTGGCAGGAGGATTGAGGGTGCTGTGGATTCCTTGGATGCATCCAGGACTTTTCCCAGGACAGGCTGCTCTGGCTGGGAGAGAGGAGGGGTTTCTATGGCTCACTGAAATCAGGCTCAGCTGAGACCTTACTGACTCAATAAAAATGGAGATTTGTTGTGTTGCAGGTGACTGAATTCCTTCTTTTAACCCTGGAACAGCCCCGTGGAGGGAGCAGTGCCTGGCTAGAGGCTCTGGATTTGTGTGCAGGCAGGAATGTGGGGAAGGTGCTTGTGGAAGGAGGGCTGGGGAGCTGGGACAGCACCTGGGGACTCCTCACTTCCCACTTTTGCAGCTCAGCTTGGGCTCTGTGCATGGATCACGAGGCTGCTTCCAGCCTGGAAGAGATCCAGGCCTCTAATCCCGGCTGCTTTAATTGGAGGGCACTTCATTAGCAGGAGCCAGCAGGAGCTGCCTCTCCAGGCCCCTGCAGGTGCCCTGCTTCATTTGCAGTCAATCAGGCTGATCACTAATCAATGGTCACTAATTAATGCTCGAGATGTGACTGTGGGAAAGGCAGCTTTGGGGAGAAAAGTCTCTGCTTTGGTTTCAGCTGGGGGAAACTGCTGCCCCAGGAATGTTCCAGTGTCCCTGGAGGAGCTGGGGCTGCCCTGGAGCCCTGGCAGTGTCCAGGGCCAGGCTGGGCAGGGCCTGGAGCAACCTGGGAATGTGGAAGGTGTTGGGGTTGGAAGAGGATGGGCTTTAAGGTCCCTCCCAACCCAAACCATTCTGGGACTCTGATTCTACTCCCGCCTCTTGGAATTGCACATTTTCAGCTAAATCTGCTCACTGTGGAAGATGTGGGAATGGCTCAGGCTGGAAGCTGTGGGGACTCTGATCTCTTCCGGAGGAGCTGGATTCTGCTGGGTTCTGCTGAATTCTGATGAGTTCTGCTGGGTTCTGGTGAATTCTGATGGGTTCTGCTGGGTTCTGGTGAATTCTGATGGGTTCTGCTGGGTTCTGCTGGCAATGTGAGCCAGGGGAGCCTGAGCTGCCCCAGCCCATGGTGAGCAGAGCTGTGCCCGTGGTTGAGCTTTCTGCTGACCTTGCAGAGCTGCTCCCCCATCCCACATTTCCTCTTCCTCTTCCTCTCCAGAGGAGTGAGGAGGATTTGCCTGCTCTGCAGAGGAAGATAAGGATTTATCTTTTGGCTTCCCCTCGCCCACACTGCTTTAAGATTTTGCTGAGGTTTGTGTTGCCTCTTTGTGCTGGGCTGAGGGTGCAGCTCTGCCCTTTCTGCTGCTTTTCATGGAGCTGTGGGGAAAGGGCTGGGCCCATCTCATGCTCTGACTTTGGCACTCTGCAACACCCTGCAGGCTGTATTTCAGGGAACCAGCGGGATTTGTGAACCCCTCATGTTCAAAACTCCCAAACCCTCCTCCCAACCCATCCTCAACCCTCCCAATCCCACCCATCCATCCCCAACTCTCCTGGAATTCTCCACAGCACTGCAGCTGAACCACCTCGAGTAATGCCTGCCATGGAAAATCATCAGACACCTTCGTGTCCTTCTTCCCCTAGAACCTGTGAAAATCAGCTCTGCCTTCTTCCTAAAGGGTTTTTCCTGGCCATGGAATGAAATCCATGGATTTTCCAAGCTCCATGGAGCCAGCTCTGCTGTGCTGTAGCAGCCCTGGAGTCCGTGGGCTGCCTGGGGTTGTGTTGGGTGATGGTGGGGGAGGATTTTTTCTGCTTTTTTAATATCTTCATCAGCAAGTCTGGCACTAAATGGAGTGATGATATTCTCTGAGGTGAATTTGGGTACTTAAATATCCTGGCCTGAATAGGGAGCCAAAAATAGACACCTTCAGCAGTTCCATGTGTCTGCTGCTCTTCCCTCTGAAGGACGAGGCTGGATCCCTCAGATCCTGCTGGGGATGCAGCTCCTGTTCCCTCCCGGGGGCCCAGCCCTGCTTTCCATGCCCCAAGGATGGGGTCTGAGGGATTTGTGCTGTCCTGTGCTCCCAGCCCCACTGGGGCTGCACTGGAGGCCACTGGCAGCTCTGGAGTTGGGTGGGAGCTGCAGGTTTGGGAGTTTTTGCTTCCAAAGGTGGAGGTGGCTCCTGGGTTTGCAAATATCCCCGAGTGTCTCAGAACTTGGGGTTTGAGCTCCCCCACGTTTGCCTCCCAGAGGACTCCTCAGCTGATGGAAAAAGCCCTCAGGGATCCCCTCTGCACCCCGAGGGTGATGTGGAGAGGGGACAGGGTGGGATTGGGGTGGCCTTTGCCCAGCTCTGCTGGGTGTTGTGTGGCCAGGAGGACTGGCCTGGAAAACATCCCAAACTGGAGCTGGTGGCTCTCCAGATGTGCTGCTCAGGTGTACCTGGACCAGGGCTGGCTGCTGGGGGGCTCTCAGTGCCCTCAGGTCTGAGGGACACCCTGGAGATGTCCTGGGTGGGTTCTCCAGGGCCACCAGCCCATCCAGCTGCTGCCAGCCCAGGGGACAGGCCCAGGGCTGGGGTTCCTGCTGTTCCCCGGGTCTGGGTGTCCCCAGGAATGGGGAATGCTCCACGCTGTGGGTGCCAGCCTGGCTGTGCCACTGCTCCCACCCCAGCTGTCCTGTCCTGTGACCCCCAGATCTGTGTCCTGCACGGATCCTTTATCCCCCTGAATTTCCAGTGGCACAAATGGGAGAAAACACTACAAACCTGTCAAAAATTGGAGCTAAATCCCTAATTTTCTTCAAACAGGTTGCTCCGTGCTTGAGTGTTTGATTTTTTCCTATTCTTTTTTTTCCCCTTTGGAGCATTTCACAGATCTCCTGCTCCCAGCCCGGCACTGCTGCTGGGGAGAAGCTGCTGTCAGCTTGAATCCATCTCATTTTCAGATGGAGATCACTCCCAGCTGCCACAGAGCTGCTGGTGTAAAGCAGCCTGGCAGCCTCCTGTGGATGCTCAGATGCCTGGCTCAGCCCCGATCCCCGGAGCAGCCCCGGGAGGTGTTTGCTCCCTGCTCTGGGGACAAGGGGCAGTGCCAGGGCAGCCAGCACGGAACCACTTCCATGGAGGAACGGCAAAAACTCGGAATTTTTCATTGAGCCTCGGAGTTAATCGTTATTAATCACTTCCAGTGCTTTCCTGAAGGTTGGGAGCAGCCACGAGAGGGCAGGAGCTGCTGCTGCTGTTCCGTAGGAACGCGGTAAATACCAATTCCTAAGGATTGCCCGAATGGTTCTCCTTTTTCTGGAGGGTTTGATCCCCAAGCTGCTGCTCAGTCCCTGTCCTTGGCTGTCTCCCTCCCTGGGGAACAGCAGGACAACTCCCATGGGAGTGAATCTAAAGCCTCTCCAGGCCAGGAGAGCTGCAGAGACCCCAAACATCTCTGAGGCCCTCTGGGTTGTGATGGCCTTGGAGCCCCTCCTGTGCCAGGACTCGTTGTCCAGGAAGAATTTAAATTTTTTTCTTTTTTCCTGCCCATCTGGAATTCAGAGGATAACGACCAATTTCAGTGTCTGGGAGAGATTTCAGGGGAGGGAAGCAGAGCTCCAGCTGAGAGCCTCGTGCTGCTGTTGTGGGGTTGGGAATTTCAGAGCAGGTTTGAAGAGAAGGGAGAATGATTAACCAGGAAGGGAGCGGGGTGTTCCAGCTGGGTGAGCCCCTGCTGCTGGGTTCTACTGGGATTTGGCTGTTCTTAAAGCACTGCTGCTTCTAGGGTTTCACTTCCATGAACCATTGGGGATCCTAAATCCCTTCCTTGTCACTGCTCCCTGCTCACGGTGTCGTGTCCATCTTTATTCACAGGTTGTTCCCAGATGCAAAGATTCCAACCAGGAAATGATGAAAGCAGCAGCAAGGCCATTTCTGGGACAAGTTTCTGAGAGGTATCAATGGCACTGGGCTTGGGAAATGCCAAACATCAGCCCCTGGGTGATGCCCTGAGGGAAACACTCACGGGAAACTTGCCCAGCCCTTGAGGAAGGTAAGTGAAGCTCTTAGATATGCTCGAGCCAAAGGAACCCAAAACCACCCCAAAATCCAGCTAAACCCAGAGAAAATAGGCAAAAACCCTAATAATGCAGGTAGCAGTGTGGGATTTGCTTAGAGAGCAGCTTGAACACCTCAAGGTTCTTTAATCCTGTCTTATGGAGCTGCTTAGAGAGCAGCTTGAACACAAGGTTCTTTAATCCTGTCTTATGGAGTTTAGGATTTTTGCTTTTCATTGTTTTTAACTACCCCTCAGCTCTCAGGGGGAAGCTGGCTCAGGTCTGGTTGGTCCCACTGGGGTGAAACACCCAAGAGTTCCTTTGGAACAGGAGGAATTCAGGGCTTTGGAGCACTGGGATGAGGAGCTGGCTGTGAATAAAGCCCAGGTTTGGGCTGTGCCAGGCTCCTGTGCAGCTTTGCTGCAGTTGGAATGTGGGCAGGAACTGTGCTCCAGGGGAAACTGGCTCTTAGGCAGCAGCAGGAGGTTCACTGTTTGCCTCCCAAGCCTTTCAAACTCTGATATTTATCCTGCTTCCCGAACTGCTGAAAAGGAAACAAAATTCCTCGAGTCTCCTCGGAGCCAACAGGAAATGCTTCTGAATTTGGATTCCAACGTGACTCAGTTCAGAGATTACAAATGACCAAAACAACTCCACTGGAAGTGTGGAGTCAACAAAAACAAGGCAGGACATGAAGAATTATCCCTAAAAATGTTTGGAAAAGTATTTCTATGTCATATAAAAGGTGCTGCTGCTCCCAGCAATGTTCTAGTGGCTACCTTATGATCTCAGAAATTAAATTTATTCCATCCCACTGTGGATCAGAACAATCTCTGCCCGGGTGTTTTGTTGAGCTGTGTCCTGGAGGATTTGTGGCTCATCCCTGGGTGTTTTTCCTGGGATTTCTACACTTGGAGGTCTTGGTAGTTCCCTTTTAGGGAGATGGTGTTGTTCTCCTGGGATTTGCAGTCAAACACAAGAGGTTACATGCCCAAAATTAAATAGGAAAATGACTCAGCAATTAGTCACTGCATTGAAACACTTCTTTTTCTCTTCTACCTTTAAGTCTAGCAGAGCTCAGATGATTTAGGGCTTAAAAACATCCTGGCACAAACAAAGAAACCCCTTTATCAGCAGAAAAACAAATGAATCCATTGATACAACAGAGTTTATTTATTCAGCCTAAAAAAGCTTAGAGGGGGATGCATTTCACAGGACCATTTTTGGAAGGTGTAATAATTTCAATTCCTCATTTGCCAAAAAAAAAAAAATCACTAAAGAGAAACTGGGTTTGCAAAGTTTTAACTGCAGGGAAACTGCTACAGCTGGAAACTTTCTGTGCCATTAATTCTATAAAAAGGTGTACAAAAGGCTGCTATAAAAATATTTTGTTACAGGCCTTACTCTGAGACAGCCTGACCCCTAAAAACACTGAATAAAATACAATAATCATCAATAAAACACTGAATGTTACCAACAACATCAATTTCCACAACACTTCAGCCTTACTGAGAGGATCAGGCTTGATTGTTACCTCAGATGCTCCCGGGCTGGTGTTTTTTGGAGTGACTGAGTTGAAGCAGCTCCTCCTTTCCTTCAGAAGGGCTTTGGGGGGCTCAGGAGCCATGCAGGGGATTTGGGGGGGGCTCAGAGG
>NW_005054399.1:773942-776861 GCF_000277835.1 Geospiza fortis
TTTGGGGGGTTCAGAGGCCGTGCAGCCCCTGTGCAGCCCCTGGGGT
Source organism: Geospiza fortis (assembly GCF_000277835.1). Lineage (NCBI taxonomy): Eukaryota > Metazoa > Chordata > Aves > Passeriformes > Thraupidae > Geospiza > Geospiza fortis. The sequence continues at coordinate 773,989 of NW_005054399.1, forward strand.
TTGGGGGGGCTTTGCGGGGCTCAGGAGCTGTGCAGCCCCTGGGGTTTGGGGGGTTCGGAGGCCATGCAGCCCCCCTGGGGTGGGGGGTTCAGAGGCCGTGCAGCCCCTGTGCAGCCCCTGGGGTTTGGGGGGCTTTGTGGGACTCAGGAGCTGTGCAGCCCCTGAGGGGTTCAGAGGCCCTGCAGCCCCTGGGGCCCCGTGGTCTGGCCCTGGCCCTGGCCCACGTCGTAGCCCAGCTTGTGCAGGTCTTTGGTGATCACGTTGAAGGAAATGGTGACAAAGCCCTGGGACCGCACCCTGGTCACTGCACAGAGGGGAGGGGATGGCATTAATTAAAGATTAATTAAAGGGATCCAAATGGAGCTCTTTGTCAGGACTCACCTTCCCGGCCCTCTCCCTGCGCCACCACTTTGGGGTCGGTGAATTCCGGGCGCCTCCCTGTGAACCAGCTTGGAGAAAAATACAAAATTATGAATGCAAAATACAAATGAATGAATACAAAACACAAAATACTGAATACCAATGAATGAATACAAAATTCAAATTAATGAATACAAATTAATGAATACAAAATTCAAATTAACGAATACAAATTAAGGAATACAAAAACAAAATAATGAATACAGAAAACAAATCATTGAATGCAAAATACAAAATTATGAATTAAAAATATAAAATTATGAATACAAAATACAAATGAATGAATGTAAAATACAAAATTATGAATGCAAAATACAAATCATTGAATACAAAACACAAAATAATGAATTGGGTGGCTGAGATTGATCCAGGTTATGAGATGGATGTCAGTGAGACTGCCTGGAGGGTTTTGAAACCTGATTCTCTTTATTGATCTAATTCAATCAAAGGTAAGTTTTGCCTTAAGGAAACCACTGCAACTGGTTTCATACAGATTTTGTTTAATCCAGGTTTTTTTCTGGGTTAGAAGAATCTTTCTGTGGCAAAGATATTGTTGAAAAATTCTTCTTGATCACCCAGAGAACCATGGAGGCTTTGAAACCCTGAGTTTCTTAAAAAAAAATTGGATTGGGAATTGTTTTTTCATGGGTTTGCTCTTCCTGTAGCTGTCCTTCCAGAACAGCCCCAAGAAGATTCAGGCAGTAATTTAGTGCAGTTAGCAAGTAATTAATATGTCTGTTATATATTATATATTATTGCATAATGTATTATTGTATAATATTATATACTATATATAATATTATACAATATATTATATGATTTTATACCATAATTATAATATTTATATTATATTATATTATATTTAATATGTTTATCAAAGGTTTTCAGAAGACCCAGACACCTGAAAATGTGATTTTTACCCACAGAACACAAAGCTGGTTATGGCACAGAGCAGTGACACCTCTGCACCACTGAGTGGCTGCAAATGCCTTTGTGGCTGAGGGCAGGAGAGAAATGAATTCCTTAATGAATGAAAGTCGTTAATTGTTACCTTGTGAGCTGCTGCAGCCTCGAGGTGGACTCTGGGACAAACATGGCAATGGTTCTTTTGTGCCTGAAACAAAGAGGAGAGCCCAGAACCTCAGGAATGAATAAAAAGCAGGATTTCTATATTTATGAAGGCACAGAATTTCTGACAAACCAGGAACTTTCCCTTCACACAGAAAGGGTTTGTTTGCACAGGAACAACAGATTTTCCTCCATTCCATCCTCCAATAAATGAGAATTTATTGTGTGAGGAACTGACCTTCATATCTGGCCTTTTTCCAGGCCAGTTTGAGCTTTACAGGATCACCAAAATTTATTCAATGATGAAAGAATTCTGTTAGAGAATCTCTCTGAACTGACAGGGCACGGTGAGGAGATTTTTGGGAGTTTTTTTTTGTTTCAGGAACAGCAGAATAACCGGACCAGGATGTGTCTGAGCCCTGCAGGCCAGGTTGGCACTCACCTGCCTGGCACGAAGGGCACGTGCACAGCTCCATAACCCCTGACCACATCGTGGCCAAAGAAGTCAGGCCCGTAGACGCTGAGCACAATCTGTGGCCCTGCAAGGAAATGGGGGTGAGGGGGGGGCTTTGGCACCAGGGCCAGACGCCCCCCTCAGCACTCACAGCCAAAGGGGTTGGTGCTCTTGAAGGTGATGTCGATGGGGAAGTTCCAGACCAGCGTAGTGGGCGAGACGCTGCTCTTGGAGGCGATCTGCGAGATTCCCTCCTCCAGGCCCTGCAGGGAGCAGGGGGTGAGCCTGGGGCCGGGCTGAGCCCGGGGGTGGGGACAGGGGGTGGGGACAGGGGCGGTACCGCCGTGGGGACCCAGTCCTGGCCGTAGACAAAGGAGAACTTGCAGTAGAGGTCATCGAATCCCGGGAACTGCGGGGGAGAGAGAGAGAGAGAGAGAGGCAGGGATTACTGGGAATTCACTGGGAATTTCTGGGGATGAGGATCTGCCCGAGTCACGGTGCTGAGGGCAGATGTGCTAGCGAGACTGGGATAGACGGGATGGGTTTGGGGAATGAGGCTGGGATGTGTTAGGCGGGCTGAGGCTGAGCTGGGTTAGGGGATGAGGCTGGGATGGGTTTGGGAGGGGCTAAGACAGGGATGGGTTAAGGGGAATGAGGGCAGGTAGGGTTATGGGGGCGCTGAGGGTGTGCAGGGTTGGGCGGGATGAGGATGGGTTGGGTTTGGGGCTGGGGCTGGCCAGGATCAGGGGGGTCAGATTCACATCCCGCGCGGGCGGCGGCAGCACCGAGACCGAGCCAGGGCGATCCCCCCATCCCTCCGCGCTGTCCCGGTGTGTTTCCCGCGGTGTCCCCGGCTCTCCCGCACCTCCCCGCTCTCGATCTCGCCGCTCACGGCCAGCAGGAACACGCTGGGCGGCGCCCTCGCGGGGGG
>NW_005054399.1:776962-779857 GCF_000277835.1 Geospiza fortis
GATCCTATCCGCTCCCCTCGGCCGCTGAGCCCGCCCGGCGCTGCCCCGTTATCCTCGCACCGCCACGTGTCCAGAACTTTATTTATCATTATTATCATTTAATATCAGCCTGAAGCAACCTCAACTGAGGATTCGGCCTGCCCAGGGGATGGGCACGACCCCAAAGCTGTCGGACTATAGGGACAGCGCTCTGAGGGATGCACAGGGCGGGGATTTGGGGTGTTTGGAGCCGGGCGGGATCCCAGGACGGGCTGGGATGATCCTGCTCGGGATATTCCCCATCCTACAATTCCATGTGTGGAGGCCATGGCCACTAGATGATGCTGCCGGGCAAGGGCCAGAGCAGGAGGTGTTGGCAGGGAGAAGGAGGGAAATGGTGGATTTTGTGCTCTCGGGAGGCTCAGCCCCAGCGGTGAGGAGAGGGGCCCGCGGTGCCCTCAGCGGGGCGGGTGTTGATCATGGCGGGCGGGAGAAACGCCCTCACACCGCTGGTGTGGGTGGGGGCGGGAAAAGGAGGGAACAGCACGGTGCTGCGTTAATTATCCCGCTCTAATTGAAAAAAAGAAAGGGGGAGTTGAGTGTGTAAATAAGGATGGATGTGCTGGGGCTTTGCAAGAGCTGCCCCTGCTGAGATCTGCTGAGGGTGACTTGTTCTGATGGTGGCCACGGTGTGAGGGTGACAGGACGGGGCTGGCCCGGTGCTGTGACACTTCTGGACTGGTGACATGGTGCTGGCCCTGAAGAATTAATTTGTATTAGAACTCGTTATCATCGGTGAGATTTCTTTTGGTTAAGGAGCAAAATGAGTTAATGAGCCAGTCAGAATAAATTGACACAGAGGCAGGGAGGGGAGAGGGCAAGGCAGACCCAGGGAAATGGTGCCCAGAGGGACAGCTGGATTTGATAGGGACATAAAGAATAAAAGCAGGGTGAAGGCAGGAGGGTAAAGAAGCTCCTTCTCCTGCTGACCCGGTGCTGTGACAGTTCTGGACTGGTGCTGTGACAATTCTGGACTGGTAACACCTGCTGGCCCATCGGGACCGTGGTTGTGCCAGGGAATTTGCTGCCCACACACCATGTCAGTGCCATGGAGGCTGCCCAGCCTGGCTGTGGTTCATCCTTCTCCTCCTTTCCACATCCCAGGCCACCTTCTCCTCTCCCTGAGGAATTTTTGGGGTGGTTCATTGCTGCCAGACCCTCTGGGGAAGGGTGGGAGGAGTGGAGGAAGCCCTTCCACATTTCAGTAGATGTGTTCTCTGTCAATACCTATTTCAATTCGGTTTTTCAGGCCAAACAAATTTGGCTGAGAGAAGAATGGGACAGGGAAGCAGGAGGGATGGGAGGGAATGCCTGAAATGTTATCCTTTCTCCACAGCCCTTCAGAAATGCTTCAGGGAAAATAATTCATTTGAACTGAAAATGATCCGGGGTGGGGGGGAAGTAGAGCAGTTCTGGAGCAGCTGTCTGGAGCAGCTAGTGAGGCTGTTTAATTAACACTGCACTTGGCTACCAGCTACCTTGGAGCCAATTTCAGGACATTTTTGTTGCCTGGCAGGTGATATACAGCTGCTGGAGGAGTTCTCCCAGCAATAGGAGATCTTCCCCACAGCAGAGAGACAGCAGGGGGGTTTTCAGCAGCCGTGAGTCATCTGTACCTGCATCTGGAAGGACTCTGTCCCCTCCCAGCCATAGCAAGACTTTTTATTCTTCCCTTCTTTGCATGCCAGCCTTGTTTTAATTAGCTGTATTTTTAATCTTTGTGAGCAGAGTGAAATCCCAAGCAAGGAAATGGTTTTATCCTGCTGGAAAACTTAATTAATGCTCCATCAGAGAGTTTGATTTCCAAGCATGATGAAGGTTTGTGGATGGTGGTGACCCCATGGGTGGTATTTAGCGATGCTGCTGTTTCTCCTGGCTGTTTAAAACATTCTCCTCTTCTCCAGGACTTGTCCTAATGCTGTGATTTTTACAGGAATCCTCCCTGGGGTGTTTGGAGCCACAGTCATCCTCCCAGGGAGGAAGGACAGGCTCCTGCTGATCCCTGACTTGTCACCTTTTCCAGGTCGGATCCCAGCTCCTGGAGAGCCATTCCCAGTGTCCCTGCAGCACTGACCTCTGTGCTGGAGGCACGAAGTGGAACAGCTGAGGGAATTATGTTTGCTTCATTCCCAGCAAGAGCCAAGGGCTGGAAAATGGAAATAAAATTCCAAAACTGCTGAGAGCTCTGTCACTGGGAGCTTCTGAATCCAACCCAGGCACTGTGACCTGCCCAGGCTGCCTGGCTCTGGGTCTAGGGGCTCCCAGGGAGGCTGGAGAGTTGTGCTGAGCCCTTTTCCTGGGTTTCCTCTGGAATCATCTCTGGATGAGCCCTGGGGAGGGCAGGCAGGGGCTCTCCTGTGCCAGCAGGGGATACCGTTGGGCTGTATCTCCTGCCCATCACCCCACCTCTGGGCTTATCCACTGCAACTGCAACAGGAGCAGCAGATCCCTGGAGAACAGAGTGGAGAGACACCCTGTGCTGCGGGGAGGGAGCAGGAGCGGCTCCTTTGTCTCCATTACTCGCTCAAGCCCCATCACAGCAGCCCCAGGGCTGATCCAGGGACGGTGGGAGAGACACAAACAACACCACGGTGGCACAGCACAAACGTTTATTTTGAATCCCAAATATTTATGATCAACACCTGGTAAATGGCCAGTGAAATACATTTGATGGTGTCATTAATCTGCTATAAAGCTTTTGTCTTTTTAGAGTTGTTTGCAGAGCGTTGACTCATCCCTGCCTGCCAGGAGGCTGCAGGGAGCTCCCCTGCCCTTTGTCTTCTCTGCCTTTTGCTCCTGCTGCTCAAATCAAACAGGGGGTGAGTGGGATCTCACAGCAGCACCCCCAGGGGGATA
>NW_005054399.1:779867-784618 GCF_000277835.1 Geospiza fortis
GAATACACTTACCTGGTGGTGGGAAGGCACCTGGGTGAGGCTGGGTGGGGTTTGTGTTCCGTGGCTGAATCCCAGAATGGTTTATCTTGGAAAGGACCTTAAAACTCATTCAATTCCACCCCCTGCCATGGGCAGGGACACCTTCCACTATCCCAGCTTGCTGTCCAGCCTGTCCTTGGCCACTTCCAGGGATGATCCCTGTGTCCATGTGGCTGCCAGCCCCGTGCCAGGGGGCCTGCTGGGCACCGACGCTGTTGCTACCAAGGAGCTGGGAAGTGCCTGGTCTTCCCTGAAGAATTAATTTGTATTAGAACTCGTTATCATCGGTGAGATTTCTTTTGGTTAAGGAGCAAAATGAGTTAATGAGCCAGTCAGAATAAATTGACACAGAGGCAGGGAGGGGAGAGGGTGAGGAAGACCCCGGGAGATGGTGCCCAGAGGGACAGCTGGATTTGATAGGGACATAAGGAATAAAAGCAGGGAGAAGAGAGGAGGGTAAACAAGCTCCTTCTCCTGCCAGGCATGGAGCCCTCCTGCTTGTGTCCAGTGGTGGCTGCATTTTTTGGGAATAAGTGAGGTGGGAACTCTGTTTTCCATGCATCCAACAGACCCTGCAGACGTGGCCACGGGCCCTCGGCAGCTTGTGCCTCCACGTGCAGCAAAGCAGAATCAGAAGAAGCTGCTCCAGGGAACTTCAATCAAATATTCAAATCATTAATCTGGATCTTCCCTGTGGTGTGACTTAATGAGGGTCCTTGGCATTTTCTCCCTTTCATTGTGAATAGATTTATTTTTCACTGGATAGCCCAAAATCCACAGCTGGAAAAAAACAACCCAACACTGACCTACAAGTGAGGGACACAGGTGAAGGGTCCTGGCATGAGGAGCAGCCCAAGCTGGGTGTGGGACACTCCTGGTGACATCTCTGCATCAGTGATGCCAGGGAATAGTGGAATTGTAGAATATCCTGAGTTGGAAGGGACCCACAGAATCACTGAGTGGTGCCAAAATCCAGGGGATGCATCAGTGCCACTGCACATCCCCCATCCCAAACAGCCCCTCAGCACCTTCCCAACCTCCAGAGAGGGGCTGACCCCATGGAAAGAAAGGGCTAAAGCAGCCTGTGGCAGCACCATAATGCTGGGCAGAGGATGGAGCACTCACCTGGTGTGAGCTGGAGTTATTCCAGGGACTCAGCAGGGCTCCAGCAGAGACACGAGCTGCTCAAAACCCAAAGAGCCACAGAGATTTCAGCTCCTGTGGCTCTGTCAGGGTGTGCTAAAATTCCTAATTAAGCCCCCTCGTCTGGAGGATGAGGTGGCCCCAGCCATTAAAACCCAGCCATGGTTTGAAAACTTAATAGGGGAAATTTAATGGATGAAGTCAATTGAATTATTCATCCCCAGAAAGCTTGTACAAATATCAAATGCTTATTAGCATTCATGCAACCTGTATGATCTCACAGCTCTGACAGATTAAGGTTGGGGCTAATTGCACCCAGGATGGCGTCAGATTTGGTGCTTGGTATTTTTTAAAGCTTTTTTCCCTCCCCAGCATGACAAAGAGAATTTCAGATCGATGCCATCTGAGATTTACCCTTGAAGCAGAGCCCCTGTGATGGTTTCCTTCCTCAGCATGGTGGTTTTTAATCCCTGCTTGATTCCTGCTCCTCCAAGGGTGCTGAGGTGGCTCTGGGCCAGCCCAGATGGACACAGCCCCCATCCCTGCGGGCTGTGGGTTTGCTGGAATGGAGAGTGCTGGGGCAGAGTCTGGCTGATTAATGGACAGGACTGAATGGCCATTAAAAATGCAAAATAGAAATCGATCCAATTAAATAATCATGACTTGCATTTAGCCCGTGCTTTTCACTTCCGATCTTAAGCGAGCCTTGCAGACAGTCCAGGGGGAAATTGCTTAATGCTGCAGAGATTTAATCAACAAAATTAACACTGCTGATGTTAAATAGTTTCTCTGGTCATGGCCAGGTTTGGGGATGCAGCTGGGGGGGTTTTGCACCTGCAAGTCCAGGTGAGTGTCTCCAAAAGAGACATCAGGGAGCAATCCATGGTCACTCTCTGCTCTTGGGAAATTCAGTCTGAACTTGATTCTGCCCATGCTGCCAGGATGTTCCAGCAGGCTCGTGGGGTTGTTTTGGGTCCTGATGAGCTTTGAGGGGTCTGGGAAAGGCTTTGGGAAGGGTGGCAGGCTGAGAGAGCCAGAACCTGCAAATATCCCAACTTATTCCTGACACTGCCTTGGCCTCAAGCTCTTCCAAGTTGTTCCACCTCTCTCCATCACCACCATCAGCCACCAACCCTGTGGCGAGATGATTTTCCCCCTGAAGGGAATTTAGGCACAGGGCCAGAAGGGAATTCAGGCCTTTTCCAGCAAAGCTAAATAATCTCAGCAGTAAATGACACCCTGAGTGTCCCCTGATGCTGAGGGACACCCTGGGGCATCCCCCACCCCTCCAGGCAGGACTCAGCCTGGAGCAGAGGGATTCACCTCCCCTCCTTAAACTGCAGCAAAAGCAGTTTGCCATCCTCCCCAAAGCACTGTTAATCATGGATTTTGTGGCTCTTTTCTGGAATTCCTCGCTATCCCACCGAGACAGAATCATTATTTACAATAATTCTAAATGACTCTTAATTACAGCGGCGCAGGTGCTCCTCGGAAGCAGCCGGATCAACATATGGAGGAGAGGTGAGGGATTCTCTGAGCTCAGGGGGAGGTGGGAGAAGCCTCCAGCTCCAGCAGGGATGGTTCCCACCTGGGGGGCTGGAGCTCAGAGAGGTTGAGGAAGGAGTTTTCAGTGTATGCCGAGCTCTGGGAGCGGGAGCGACAGCTGGGCTCCCCCCCCGCTGCGGCACAAAGGGAGGCCACGCTTCCAGTTTATACAGTTTAATAGATGTGAAACAAGATACATTTCCTTTGGAGTAATGGATGCATCGATAACAGAAGATAAATGTGAAGGCATAAATATGAGGCGGCACGGAAGGAACCAAACGGAAACGACTGGATGGGTTTGTTCCCCCCTGGGTGTCCACGGGCTCCTTCCTGCTCCTATTTCCCATGGCCAAGCTGGGCCATGGACACAGGGCCTGCAGGAGGGGTGGGGAAGGAGGGTAAAAAAAAAAAAAAGCTGCAAAAAACCCCCCAAAGTGGTGTTAAAAGGTGACCTGGATTCCTCTAGAGGCTTCTGGAAGGGCCTTGGGAAGGGAACATGTCCAGGGATGGGGAGGGAGGGACAGGGAGTGCAAACTGCCCCAAGGGGTCAGAGTTGTTCTGTCACGAGGAGGACAAATCGTCACCTTAAATGCTCACAAAGAACATCACCTACGACAGCTCTTTACACCTTTACACACTGTATCAATAATTTACTTAGAACTGCAGTAAACAAAATACATTTCTTAAATAATTTACTATTTATTTGTTCAGTTTTTTTTAATCTCTCTGTAAATGTAGTTATTTTTCCTTTTTTTCATTAGTTTTTTCTCTTTGTAACACAAGAAACCGTCTTTGTGCACGTTAGTTCAGATTATTGCGACGTTTAACCTGAATTTCAGTTAAAAAAGAAAGGAAGGGGGGGGAAAAAAGCAACAGGACAGTTGGACAGACAAGAAGAATGAATAACTTATTATTGCACTGGCTACAATTCAGTAGTGATTTGGTTTTTTTGTCTGTAATTAGGACAACCTCTAAAGTACAAAAGAAAATGAGCAAGATGTCAGAAGCATCAGCTGTGAGAAGAAGCTGGTGGGGTGATGGTGGAGGGCAGGGAAGCGAGGAAAGAGGAGAAACATTTGGAAAATGAATGGCTGGAATAATTAATTCCACAGAAAACCCAAGGAAACACCACCCATGTAATGCAAAAAACAGCATCTCTGTTTCTCTATAAAAATATGTGCATTATGAAGAGAGAGTTTTTGTGGGTCTATTTTTTTCCAGGTTTTTTTTTTGTTTGTTTGTTTGTTTCCTCATTTTGTAGCTCACAAATACAGAATTTTTATTTATAGAACTGCTGATATACAGACAATGTCCAGCTCCCAGGCACTCCAGCATAACGTGACAGCTCAAAAAGGTGCCTCAGGAAAAGTTGAGCATCTTTAAAATAAAAATAAAATTAAAAAAAAAAAACCAAAAAACAAACCAAACAAAACAACAAAACCCCAAGAGAATCCCCCCCAGATCCCAACCACCACCACCTCAGACCCGAATCAATGTGATCGAGGCCACAGAGCGGTGTGGGAGGAACAAAGCCACCCCTGCATCAATCCACCTTCCCCTTAGAAAAGAAACCCCAAAACCTCTTGCCAAATGCCCCAAAACCCCATCCCCAGTTTCGTCCAGCCGCTTGTTTGGTTTATTTTTCATTTTTCACGTGTGTGTGTGTGTGTTTGTGTGGTTTTTTTGCAAACTTCCACAGCTCCTCCCAGCGAGTGACCGCAGCGAGAGGACAGCCCTGGTGACGGCCGCTCCTGAGCCCTCGCTTTGGAACCCCCACGTTGGTGACAAGCCCTTGAGATCCCCCCTGTCCCCCATCCCAGCAGCTATACTGGGTCATCCGTGCCTTCTTCTGTGGCAACAGTCACGGGGCCCAAGTCCTGCTTGTGCGGGGGGCTCTTGGCAGTGCCCAGCAGCTCTTTGCCCCCCTCTTTGCCGTTGCCCCGCTGAGTTTTTAAGTGATCCTGTTTCCTTGGCTCAGCGTCCGGCCGCGAGTCCGGGGAGGCCGGCGTGGACTGCCCGCTGTC
>NW_005054399.1:785092-807897 GCF_000277835.1 Geospiza fortis
GGGCCCTGCCGGGGGCCCCTCCGGGGGCCGGGGGGGCTGCTGGGGCTGGGTGGCCGGCTGGGAACGCCGTGCTGGCCACACGTGTGCTTCCGTGCCAGGGGGCCCAGGGGCCGATGTGGGGAGGATGGTGGGGAGCGTGGAGGGGTGGCTGGGAGGGGGGAATGGAGAGGGCTGGGGGTGAGGGTGCTCTGGGACTGCTTTGCTGATGGTTGGGGCTCTCCAGGCTCTGCTTGCTGGCTGTCTTTGTGCTCTGGAGTCTGTCCGTCTACCGAGTCTGTCCGAACAGCCTCCTGGAAGAGGAGGGGAGAGAAGTGAGGTGAGCGCCTGGGGATGTGCTGGGCAGCAGTACCTCCAGTGATGGACACAGAATTATAGAACCACATTGTGTTGGAAGGGGTCTTAAAGCTCATCTCCTTCCACATCCTGCCACGGGCACCTTGCACCAGTCCAGGTTGCTCCAAGCCCCATCCGAGCTGGCCTGGGACACTCGCAGGGATGGGGAGCCCGTGGCAGGAGGCAAAGGGTTTGTGAGTCTAACACAGCCCACCTCATCCCTGCCCCATCCTGCCAGTCCTGTCAGACCCTCCTGTACAAGAGGATAAACTTCAGGAGGCTTCATGTTCAGGGCTGGCATCTGCTGGACCTTGGTCTTGCTCCAGCCCCAAATCCTGAGCCAGCACAACCCATCATGATGGAGGGCTCTCCCAAGTGGAGATTGGGCACCTTCTCCCCATACTTTAGCTCTTATTTCCCGAACAGCACAGCCATGAAGATGGAAGCAGGGAAAAAAAAGGGCCTTCCCACATTTGCTGGGAATACATTAAAATTTATGGCACGTTTAATTCTGAAACAGGAATTCCACTTTAGCTCCAAGCAAAGAAACGCGAGAGAGGACTGGGGAAGAAGGGAAGGAACCAGGTGACAAAGCAGGAGTTACCTCTGTGTGCTGCTGGCCCCTCACCTGTCTGCAGAGCAGCTTGCTGAGAGCAGGAGAGCGGGGGCTGCCGTGGGGGCCCAGCCCCTTCCAGCGGTGCCGCCCGTCCTGCCCGGGGCAGCGCGCGGCCTCCGCGGGCACCCTCAGCGAGGAGCTGCCCCCCACGGGCTGCGAGCGGGTGGAGCTGATGGATCCTAGGGCAGGACAGAGGGAGCAGTCACTGCTGGGCACAGGGGCTCTCAAGGTTTGAGGCAGAAGCTTCAAGAGGGGAGTGAACACAGGAGGGAGAAGGAAAAACCTGGTGGGCCTGGGTGAAATGCCGAACCTCGGCATAAACCTTGGATTAAAAACCTTGTCCCTCGTCCTGTCTGCTGCTTTGAAGCTCAGCAGGGACGGCAGGGAGCTCACAGATGTTGGGGTGTCTGTGCAGGGCTCTGATCCTTGTGGGACCCTTCTAACTCAAGATATTCTACAACTTCTGCAGGCCCAGGGCAGTTCTCCCACCCAGCCCATCCCAGCCACCACCAGGGGCTGTCCCCAAGGTTCAGCTCAGCTCAGTGTGGTCCCACCAGGAGCTGCTCCAAATGCTCTGACATCCCTGAGCCATGGACAGGCTGGAATCTCTCTCTTCCCAAAGCCTCCCAGGCTGGGTCTGAAGGCCATCCCTCCTCCCCAGCCCATCCGTGGTGCTGCTTTACTGCACTTGGGAGTTGTTTGAAAGATCTTCTCTGGTTTTTGGCTGCAGGATTTATTGTCCTCATTAGTTTGAAACCCAACGTCTGTTCCTGCAGTGCTGCCCAGCTCCGTGTTACAAACACCCTTATCCATCACTCCAAGAGATCTCACCCAGGGGTCAGGGAACTTGAACCCCTGACAAAAGCCATCCAGACACATCACAGTTGCATTTCACAGACAGATTTGTTGGTGGGGACAAAGAAAAGTGAGTGTTTAATAATTTTTCTTTTGGAGCTTTCCTCCAGAACACCACAGAAGGAATTCCCACCCCCACCTCGCTTCTCCCCAGGTTTTTTTTGGGCTCTCTTAGACCCAGAGTTTCAGGCTGAGCCTGTGCTGTTCATGTGCTATTCCAGGCTTTTTAAAGTGCTTTTTATGATGCAGAAAAACTCTGGCATAAAGTCTGTCACAAACATGGTCATAAAATCCAGACCCAATGCTCTACTCCCTGTCCTCAGCTGGAATTTCCTCCTGTTGGACACTTTCCATCGAGCTCTCACATAGGAAACACAAACCCCCTCCAAACTGGATGCTCAGGAGCACTGAAGATCTCTGGAGCTGGATATTTTTTTCTCTTGTTTTTCTAGGAAATCAGCAAACTGCATCTAAAACCAAAATATCCTGAGATCTGCTCATCCCACAGGATTTTCACTGTGTGGTCAGTGGAGGAGATCGGACATCCTGAAGCCCATGAGAACACTCATGGGAGTCTCCATGGGCTGATTTTTATTTGGATATAATTTCTGCATCTGTGACCTGAAGCAGAGTTTGGGCAGCTCAGGAGCAGGACAGCTCGGGGTGCTGTTGGTTTTACCACCAGGTAAAAAGTCATATCCATCATATCCATCCCTCCAGTGCTCTTGGAGAGAAATTGAGGAATTCAGGAAACATCAGAGAATCCTTGGTGGGCTCTACCCACCCCTGCCAACGCCCCAGCAGTTTTATATGGATATAAATCCTCCTTTACAGCCACTCCAGGGATGAAAAGCAGCCCCAGGAGGCTGCCTGTGAAACTCAACCTCTGTTTTCTTTCCTTCACCAGGAATTTGCAGGTGAAATAATAATAAACACTGAGCAGAGAACATGACCTGGCTCCCAGAGAGTCTGAACAAACACAGAGTTCCTTCTCCCAAGGAAATCAGAGCAAATCAGGGTGTGCAAACCCACTGGGCAGTTCTGGCTTTTCAAACCACGCTGGATCAAAGGGAACCAGGCTGGGAAAAGTTCTTGGGAGCCCCTCCAGGAGCACGTGTGCTTTTAGGGAGGCACAGATGTGTTTCAGATCAATTTCCTGTTGTATTTTTGCTTTTAACCTAATAATGAATCCCTCATATCCCACAATATAAACTTTTCTATCCAATTATAGAATACTACCCAAACCCATAAAAAAATTTAAAAACCCCCAACCTCCACCCTAAACCCTCTATTTTACTTTACATATATCACTATATTTTAAAACCTTAAACCCTAAATTTTCCACTACATAATATTACACATTTCTAATCAAAGTACACACTCATAATCTCAATTCCATCATTTAATTAAAAAAACTTTCTCTACAACTTCAAATTAAATACAATACTCTCTTAAAAATCAAAATCTATCAACATAAAAAATCTAAAATTCTCAACACCCAAAATTCCAACAATTTCCCCTTCAAAGCAGCTCGGTATGAGACAGAAATGCATTTTCAGGGAAATGTGCTGGGATGCAGAGGATGAATGCCCCCTCAAAGGCTCTGTGATTCCTGGATTTTGCGGTCTCTCCATGACATTCATTGTATGTCATTCATGACATACAAGGCTGGGCTCAGGAAGAACCAGAGAGTGGTTTCTGATCTTTCTGCTGCCAAAGAAACTCCTGCAGCTCTGAACTCCACGTGTGCTGCTGAAAGGCACTGCCCTGAGGCTGCAGCCTGCCTGAAACACGAGGAATTGTGCTGGAAGCAATCCCAACTCTGGCTTTTATTCCTGGGGATGCTATTGATCCGCAGGCAGGAGTCAGAGGGAATGCACAGCTCCCTTCCCCTCAGCTAAAATCCTGTACCTGTGCCTCGGAGCTTTGCTTCTCCCCAAACACCTGAGCTTGCTGCTGGGGAGGTGATGGCAACGTGGAGTTTTGCAGGATGTGGGGAAGCACTGTGGTGCTGCTGCAACCACACAGGAGTGAGCCCTGCTCAGGCCATGCTTGGCTTGGTTGGTCCCCACTGAACCCCCTGTGGGTGTAACCATGGAGTTGTAAAGATTGGAAAAGACCATGGATTCCAAGCATTAATCCAGCACTGCCAAGGCCGGTGCTAAATCAAGTCCCCAATGCCAGATCCAAAGGTTTTTTAAACACTCCCAGGGATGATGACCCCACCACTGCCCTGGGAGCCTGTTCTGATGCTTGAACACCCTTCCAGTGAAGAAATTTTCTCTGATATCCAATCCAAACCTCCCCCGGCAGAACTTGGGGCTGTTTCCTTTCATCCTGGCCCTATTCCCTGAGAGCAGAGCCCAACCCTACCCCATCCTGTCAGGGATTTGTGGAGAATGAGAAGTTTCCCCCTGAGCTCCAGTCTGAGCCCTCCAAGCTGCATCCCCTTCCCTGGATATGCTCCAGCCCTTCCACCTCCTTCTTGTGGTGAGGAACCCAAAACCTTTGCCCCAGGGCAGAGGAATCTGTGAGGGTGGTACCTCTCTGGGCTTTGCAGGGGTAGGTTTCCATCTGCACCTCGTGCAGGGGCAGGGGCGCCGTGGCCGGGGTGACGGGCCGGAACATGTAGCTGTCGTTGGGCAGGGAATGCATCCGGGACACGGAGATCTTCCTGACTGTCAGCAGGTTCTGGGAGTCCTGGGCCCTCAGCGAGGCTGCACTGCCCTGCAGAGCAACAGGAGATAGAGGTGGCATCACCCTCGTGGCAGCAGCAGCTCCCTGGCCACAGAGAGAGGCACAGCTTTCCCAGGCGTCGTCCTGGGAGAAGTCTGCGAGAAGGTAAGAATGATTTCTTGTCATGGATGTATTTTGTGAAACATCCTTTCATTAGGATTTTTCTCCTGAGAAGCTGAGAGGCCTCAGAAAGGAAATGTAAACAATGATTATCTGCTGCTGTGGAATGCAACAGGTGCATCTGTGATTGGTCTCAGGTGGTTGTTTTTAATTAATGGCCAATCACAGTCCAGCTGTCTCAGACTCTCTGGCCAGTCACAAGATTTTATTATCATTCCTTTCCTTTCAAGCCTTCTGATGAAATCCTTCTTCTATTCTTTTAGTATAGTTTTAATATATCATTTTCTTTTACTATAATATATATAATGAAATAATAAATCAGCCTTCTGAAACATGGAGTCAAGATTCTCATCTCTTCCCTTGTCTTGGCTGGACACAATCCCCTCCCAGTTTCCCCTTTTATCTCAAACACAGTGAATCCCTCTGGTTCTCCCTTCACATCAGCCTCCCAGTGACTGATTGAAAACATTTTCCCAGCTGCATGTCTTAAATTAAATGTATTTTGCTTTGCTCTGCCAGCAAAACCTGTCCCTGAGATCCCTCAGGTTTGGAGCTCACCAAGGATCTGGTTAAATCTGGTTTTTAACTTGTATTTCTGGCTTAGAAATGTCTTTGCTCAGCTCCCTGAAGGCGCACGCCCCAAGATGAATTACTCCATGCTTTTACCCTGTGGAGCTTGGCTGGGAAGGGGGGAGCAGCAGGTATTTACAGCTCCTTGGCATCCAGCTCTGCCAGCTGTGGCTGTGCCCAGCAGCCACCCAGGGCTCTCAGCTGATGGATGGAAGCCTCAGCAGCCAGTGCCAGCTGGTCCTTGGCCATCCCAGCTCATCAGCCCCACCAGCACAGCCTCACCTGGGCTGGGGGCAGCCAGGGGCTCCTGCTCAGCCCTGAGCCACAAGGAGAACAAAAGGTCTCAGCACCTGAACAGGAGGATCTCAGGATTTGGCTCCTAAAGCTCAGCTTGGCTGTGGCTGGAACAGATGAACAGAAAGCCCTTATTGACATCAGCCACTTCAATTTTTAAAGGTTCAGCTGTTGAGAGCTGACTGAATTAGGGACGTGGGTAAATTTCAAATGAAGTAAGGGCTTGAAATATGAACCATGGATGGGAAATTTGTTGGAGAGCTGCTCTGGACAGTGAGGATGGTTTGGAGGCATCACTGCTGCTCCTCTTCCTTGCTGGGAAACACCTGCTGCACTCCAGAGCCTGATCCCATACCCTGGAAATTGGGATGGGACATGGGGGGTGACTGGGAGCAGAGGGGGTTGAAGCCCTTCTGGTTTGCTGGGAATGTCCCTGGAGCATCCCCTGAATCCCCAGCTCTGGGGATTGCTGGAAGCCTGAGGTGTTGATCCCTCCCTGCCTCAGTTTCCTCAGTATCACAAACAAGTTCTTGCAATAACAATAAAATCAAACCTGACCCTGTTTTCTCCACAAACAAAAGCTCTGCCTGCAGCTCTGGGTTTAACACTTGAAGTCACGCCAAATGCACAATTTAAAGGCTAAAAAGAGGATTTCACTCCTGTCCCACACAGGGCTGATTGCTCTGTGGAAAGGACAGAGGCTGGGAAGGTTGTGGTTGTGAAGGGACAGCTCAGACACAGCCCCAAAGCACAGCACCACGACGGGTGGGACATCAGCCACCCCAGCCTGGTGGCCTGGGCTTTTGTGGGGTGGTGGCAGGACAAGGTAGAAGGATGAAGGGGACACTTCTCCCCCTCATCACCTCCAGGGTTAAAAGGAGGCTCTGATGTGCTTGGGAGTATTGGAAGATGAGGAAAGCCCAAGGAGAATGAAGTGTTTGCACTCGCAGCCTGTGTGAAGGGAGGTGCCCTCTCTTCCCTCAATTAGAAAAGCGACCTGTGCATTTCCCTGCAGGACTGTTTGTCAGGAGCAACATTCAAACAGCCAATTCCCCATCCCTGTGTAACCAAATCTTTCTCCTCGCCCTAATGGAGCCTGATAGATTTCACAAAAATCTAATTTAATGTAATTTAATCTCCAAGCCCCCACTGATTTCGCGGTAGATTTATTTGTGATCGTGGTGACAAAGCAGTTCCATGTTCACTCTTAATCACAGGCTGCTGACATGGGGTGAGACAATTATCTCACACCCTCCCTCCTCCCTGCACTTCTGATTGTTTTCCTGGAAGGCTGGCAGGGATCAGAGAGCAGGCAGTGTCCCAAAAATCCACCCAGGAACCTCCAAAAATCAACCCAGGGACCTCCAAAAATCAACAAGTTAGAAAGCAGCTCCTTGCTGAGGGGCTCTGATAATTCCCAAGTTCTCCATGTCCTAAGCAGAGCCTTGGGGAGCTGCAGGTTTGCAGCAGCACTGAATTGCTGGAGGATCCTCTGGAAATCCCAAAGTGGGATTAAACAGAACCTGTGAAGGGAATTTATCCCATCCCATGCTGCAGGTGCCAGGGCTCCCAGTGCCAGCACTCCCAGGATTTTTGGGATTGCTCATTGGTCCTGCTGCTCTGAAAAATGACAAGGACTGGCTGGGACAGCAGGACAGGGACTTTTATGTGGCTTTTATGGCTCTGAACTTTAAATCCACAACCTGAGAATGAAGTGGGGAGGTGGACTTTGAACTCTCTCTGTAATAATGGCCAGGATAACGTTTCCAGCACCTTCCACCTCCAGGAGCCCTGGGAGCTGCCTCAGGACATGGGGTGGTGGTGACGTCCCTGGGTAGGGGCTGGGACAGCTCCTAGAGTCCTGTCCCTCTGGCTCTGTGTGGGATCTGCTGGTCAGGCTGGTGGGATCCATGCCCTCCCCAGCCCAGCTCTCACCAGGCCTTGGTGCTTCCCCTTGGGGTTCTCCAGGTTCCCGTGCAGCGCCCGGCTCTCCCCAGCCACGGCCCCACTCCTGCTCCCGCCGGTTCCTCTGGACATCTCCAGCTCGATCTCAGCGTCCATCTCAGCGTCCTCCTTGGCCTCCTTGTTGCTCTCCTCCAGGTGCTTCATCAGCACTGCCACCACCACGTTGACCAGGACAAACTGGGCGATGAGGACGAAGGTGACGAAGTAGACGGGGGAGATGACGGGCAGGTAGCTGAGGCAGTGCTTGTCCTCCCGCGTGCACTCCCGCAGCGTGTCCTGCACCAGGGGACACAGGGCAGCCATTGGAGACCCTCTGCTGGGGCTCCAGGGCAGAAACTCATTTATCAAAAATACGGATATTGATCTAGTGCTGATATCCAACTGCGATGGACAAAAACTCTCTAACAGTTTAAAGTTAGAAATCGCACAGCGTGCAGGACAGCTCCCAAATACCACAATTTACAGGTGATTACAGAGTCCTTTTATCGATTTAAGTATTAATTTACAGGTGATTCTAGAATCCTTTTATCTATACAAGTATTGAATACCCAAAATACAAATGCATATTCATAACTTTGGTGCATCCCATTCCATTCATATGGTAATTAGTTCAGATGCCATTAAGCATGTGCAGTTTGTTCTTTGAAATGGGTTGGTGGTCCCTTTCATGGGGAGGGGTCCCAAAATGAGGAAGTAAACGAAGTCTTCCTCGTTCTGACCTTTCTACGTTTTTAATGCAAATTTGACAAAGGAACCCATTGGTAGGACTCCCATTCCCTGTCTTCAATTGGTTTCAGAACAGAGGAGGCCTAGAATTGTCTTATGTTCTTAAAATCTATTTATCAGTTTCTATATTCTTCATTATAAACCCAGCTAACCAAACATTGTGTTGACAAGCAATCAATTATTAGTTAACTACTAACTCTTAACTTCATCAAGGCCTACCCACTTATTTTAATTAACTCCAATAAAGCTTATCTCTAACTAAAATCTTAGCTCCTCTAAAATCTCTAAATTCCTTAAAGTTTGTCTCAAAACACCAAAAGAACACAAAGTGAGTACAACTGCAACAGGTAAGAGGAAATACGGGGGTCATGGATTACAGCACCCACAAAGAGGGGAATGGTTTGCCCAAAAGTTTTGGATTTCTCATCTCCTGGAGTGTTTCAGGTCAGGTTGGACAGAGCATGGAGCAAGGAAGGTGTCGCTGCCCATGGCAGGGGGTGGCACTGGATGAGCTTTAAGGTCCCTTCCAGCCCAAAGCATTCCATGATCCTGTGACTCTGTGACACATCCCAAAGGCACAGCACCCAGAGCACATGGTTACTCCTCCCAGTCAAAAACCTGGCATCATTTTCCTTCAAAATTACATCCAGGAACAAAGCATCAGGTTGGGTGAGACTTAGGACAAATCTTGAGAACACACCTGGCTTTTCTAATAGGAAGTCCCATTCTGATGTTTTAAGAGGAAACATTTTTGCTTGCACCCAAGAGTTGCCTAAATCCATTTGAAAACTGTACCTCCAGAGAGGAGGAAGCCCCCAGAGATTGCACACACCTTCATGATCCCGTTCCAGTTGTCCCCCGTGGACACCCTGAAGAGGGTGAGGAAGGCCATGCCGAAGTTGGTGAAGGTGGCGTGGCGGCTCAGGCCCTCACAGGGGTTCTCCTCACTGCAATCTGTGGGGCAGGGAAGGAGCAGCACATCAGCCAAGCCATGCTGGAGTACCTACAGCAGCCCCCAGAGCCACGTCCCATGGATTCATGGCACCAGGGCGTGGTGACATCCTGCTCAGGAGGAGCAGGAGGGACAGGGGGAAAGGTGTTTTCAGCTGGAGAGCCTTGGCACAGGACGGCAGGAGGCGTGGAAATGGTGGGGGTGGAATTCCCATCCCTGGAAACATTCAAGGCCACGTTGGACAGGGTTTGGAGCAAGCTGGGCTAGTGGAAGGTGCCCCTGCCCATGGCAAGGGGTGGCACTGGATGGGCTTTAAAGTCCTTTTCAAGCCAAACCATTCCTTCTGATTTCTGTGATTTTCTCTACTCCTGCTCTACAGCCTCCTTTGTCTGTTTTCCTGTTGATTGCGCCCTCGCCTTGATGATTTTTTACATCCACCACGAGGGATATTTTCACTGAGATAAAGTGGAGCAATTTGACATTTTCCCCCTGAGAATTAATAGCCTAATGAATGCAAATTGAACATATGAAATATCCATCTTCCCATAAAACACAGCCTCGTTAAATATCCATTAGGACGGGCAGCAATGGCTCTTGGTTGGGCATTTCAGTCTTAGGTAATTATTCTGAGGTAAATTGGAAGGAAAAACAAAAAAAAAATTCCAAGAAAAACCCACAAATGACCAGTCCTGGGGGAGAGAGGGCTGATGGTTCTTGTGGCTGGCACGGACTGATCAGGAAAAAGGAAGGAATATTCCCATTAAATTGGGCTGGGAAGCAGAGTCCTGCCCCAGTGGGGTTCCCTGGGCTGGCACTGCCCAGGTGTGTGTGGAAACACCACAAGAACCATTTTTCACCCCTGTGACTGAACAAATACACCCATAACTCCAGGGGTGGAATATAAACCCACACTGTCTCACTCAGGGTGGGTGCAGAACTAATTCCTTCCCCGGAATTTGTGAGAGACTGAAAAATAATTTGGTTTTGGTTGAAAGAATTATTCTGCTCTCAGGCACTTGTAATCTGAGCAGAGGGCTGGGCTCATAAAGGGGATTAATGACAGCCATAAACTCTGCTCAGGAAGGGCCCTTCTGGTGCTCCTGGAGCTCTAATTGGGATGGAAATGTTGAGGATGCAGACACAGCTCCCTCCAACAGCATTTTCCAGGCCGGGCAAGGCTGGGGTTTGCTCTGATTTTAGTGATGGGCACATTCCTGAGCAGCTGCAGTCTCCTCAGAGTGGAGGATTAATTAATGCTGGACAAGCAGGAAGCCCTGGATGCCTCCTGATTGACGGAGAGAGGGGAAGGTGATGCTGAGGACGGGGGACAGAGGAGCCCTGGGAGCTGCAGGAGCAGCGGCAGCCAAGTGCAGAGAACTGATGGGCTGTGGGGGAAGCTGTGAGCAGGGCCATGTTTATGGTGGCATCTCTCCGGCAGGAATCTGACCCCCCTCCAGCTCTGCAGACTCGTGCTCTGTCTCCAGTAGCAAACTTGAACAAATCCATGCTGGGCAATGATATTTAAAAAGCAAAGAGTTCCTCTCCAGCCAAGGCTGGCGTTGGCCCTGAATGTGTGTGTGTGTGTCAGAAAGGTTCTGTGTTACATCCTCGTGTGTCAGCTGTGACCCTGAGATCAAGAGAAAACTTCCATCTTCCAGAACATGAGTGTGAAGCTAAGGAAGGCCCAAGAATGAGAGAGAGAGGGAGAAAAGGAAGCAGGCAGATAGCAAATAAACACCAACCGGATGGAGCCAGCGGCCTGGGGCCCATTACTCACCCAACTTGCCAAACAATTCCACTCCCAGGGCAGCATAGATAAAAAACAGGAGCATAAAAAGTAGGCCAAGGTTCCCTACCTACACAAGGAGAAAGCAGAACAAGGGTCAGGCAAGTCGCGGTCATGAATGAAATCACTCCATCATATTTTCAACACAAGCACAGCAGGGATGGGGGGCCAGAGGAAAATCAGATTTCCGCTAGGACCAGCAGCCTGGTCCCTCTCTGAGTTCTGCTTCAAGGGGCCCAGGGAGGTTTTTGTGTGAGGAAAGGAGCAGAAATGCCCTTGGGGAAAGCAGCAGCTTCTCCATCACCCTGCTCTCTGGAATTTGGCCACCCCAGGGCAGTCTGTGGGGCAGGCCTGCTTTGGGACCTGGGCTCTGGGTTTGGTTTGGGGCCCTTTCCTTTCCTGGGACTCTGAGACAGCAGCAAGCCAGGAGAGGAGCTGCTTTCCACAGGTTTCACAGGCATGGAGGGCTTGCAGTGCTCCAGGGAGAGGAGAACTCCCCGAGCCTTTTCCTTTGCAGGCCCTTCTAAACAAGAGCTTCCCAGATTTCAGCTTTCTGTGTCCCACAGGGAGATCCTGATCCCAAACACCAGCACTGGCAGCTCCAGGTGCTGCTGGAGGTGTTCCAAGTCCCCAGGGCAGCTGAAGGGGGTGACAAGTGACAGGAAAACAGCTCAAAAGCTCTTCACACCACCAGCATCACAGCCCTCCGTGCTGGATCTCATCCCAGCACAGAATCCAAGCCTCAAAAACGTCTCCTGGAGCAGATTTTTGGTGATTCAGGCAGAGAACATGAAGGGCAGAGTGACCTGACCTGCTCCCACCTGCTCCCATTTATCTCTGCTGCCACTTTAATCTCTCTGTTAGCAGCTCCCACCTGAGACAAAGTGAGTTCTCTGCACCACCAGCAGGATTTCATCCCTGAAAAACAAGGAGCTAGGGGGTGACCCAGGCAGTCAGGCCCAGGGATTCCTGATCTCTGAGGTGCATTTTAGTGAACTCTGACTTTGGGAGAGTTGTCTTCTCTGAAGTGGCACAGCCACAGATCTTTTGGTTGTTTGTACTGTGCTTAATTTAATCAGAAAGTTTATCAGTGTGATATCTGTCGTTATAAAATTAACACAGCTCTTGCTGATGAAAGAGGGGATTTTTTATATTAAAGAAATGGGAATAGTCCAATCACCCAGTGCAGGCTGTAATTGCTATAAAGCCTAAACTGGCTCTGCAATTTCCCTAACATTATTACAATCCTCCAGGGAATAATAAAGACAAAACAGGGATGTGGATGGCTGGGCTGGGTTATTTCATCTGCCTCTGCTGCCTTCTGGAATAGCTTTTGCTGCTCCTGTCTGCTGGACCACTGATGGTTTGGGAGCCATTAGAAACGAGCAGGCACAAGCACAAGCACCCCCCACACACTGCTGGGGAGGCAAATGAGCAAATAATTACAGGGAATTAAAATGAAAGGGATAAACAAACTTTCGAGGTTGAGGCAACAGAAGAGGGTGCTGGGTTTTGCTCTAAGCAGCCTGAGTGCTTTGGTGCCTGAAAAATCAGCCTGGAAACTCAGGGCATTGATGGAATCCCAAACAATTAAGGGTAATGTGGGAGTTATTACCAGGTGATGTGTAAAAGGTGTTATCTGGATTTCCACAAAGAGGAGAGGGAAGAGGGAATGGGGAAGGGAGAGAAGGAGAAGGAGAAGGAGAAGGAGAAGGAGAAGGAGAAGGAGAAGGAGGAGAAAGAAGAGGAAGAGGGAAAGGGAAGGGGAGAGGAAAAGGAAAAGGAAAAGGAAAAGGAAAAGGAGTCCCTGTGGGGGCAGTTCCAAGCTGTTGAAGACAGAGGAGTCTCTTGTACAGGGAATTTATGCGCCATCCATGGATCAAGTGAGACCAGAGAAGGGAAAACAACCCAGAACTTCTGATAGGGAAGTTCCACATCTTATTGCTGTTGGAGGGTGGGATTGGGCTGGACTCCAGTTGTGCTCCCCACCAGGAAGAGCAGAGGCAGCTCAGCAGTGACTGCTGGGATTTGCTTCCACCAGGAGCATTTGAACCCAGATCTGATACAGGAAGGGACTTTGGAAAATATCCCAAATCTGATACAAAAAGGGACTTTGGAAAGCTGGGAATGGGAAAAGAACTAAAGGAAAACCATCAAACAGGAGCCTAAGAGAGCAGCCCTTGCTTCCAAACCCAGCAGCCACCAGACTTAGGAGCAAGGAAATGATCAGTGAGGGATGAGTGGTGTAATTCATTATGGAGCCTTAACGAGCAGGAGCTCAGAAAGAAGAGGAAAACACTTGAAGCAGGTCTTGAAAAGCTGCTCCACACCAAGAGATTAAAGGAATTCACTGCTCTGCTGTTCTCCAGACTGCAGGAGATTATTTTATCTACCATTGCTCCATAAAGGAGAAGTGCTATGAGAAAAAAGCAAAATTACATCCAGTGGAAAACCAAACCTTGCTAATTCGGTCTAAACTCACCAGATTAATTTTTTTTAGTAGGAAGAGTAAACATGGATGTATTCCATCAACAGGGGATGGCTGATTCCCTAACACTGAATCCTTAAAACAAGAACCAGGGACTGGGAGGACATGGAGAAGGTGGGCAGAGAATCTTAGATCATTCCCTGACCATTCTTTCTGTCTCTGTGGCCTCTCCTCATTTTTTTTCTCTTCTCAATCTCCTTTTTCCCCACGGATCAGGTGGAGGAGAAGGTCTTTGACCTGGCAGGCAGAGGTCACCACACAGGGAGCAGGGCAGGGACACTTTGAAAAGAGCAGCTCAAGCTCAGCCTGAAATCCCAAAAGAGGAAGATTAATCCTGTGACAGTCCTGGATCAAAATGCTACATTCCTCCAAATTTGGGGATAATTGGTTCTCCAAGTGTTACTCAAATTGCTGAATAAAAACCAAATCCAAAGCTGATGAAAATCACCCCCCAGAAATGCAGTGACAGCTCCTTGTCATCGTCAGCCCATAAATGGGCATTCTCCACACACCAGACAAAGAATTTCCCCCCAAACCTGAATGAATAAACATTAAATTAGCTTTTTTTTTGTCACTTAGAAACCACATTCTATGAGGATTTTCCAGCTGTGGTTTTAGGATGCTAATTTAATTAGGGTAGGAACTCATGCCCTGCCTTGGAAATGAAAGCTGCAGCTTTATGAAGAGTGATGGTTGTCAGAGAGCTCTTCTTAAAATTCCCTTCTCATTTTCTGAGCTTCACTGGAGACCAAAGTGGCATTTTTTTATCTGCACGAGATCTGCTTGGAGTATCCCTGGGGTTTTTTCCCTTGCAAGAGACCCTGCTGGGAAGCTGGGAATGCAAACTGCAGGAACACCCCAAGGAACCCAAAACCCTGGCCAGGAGCCACCCTATTGTTTGGGGGGGTGGGACAGAAAACAAGGAGGGAGAGAAAATATGGGCAGTGGTGACAATGCTTTGTAAACTGAAAACCAGACACAAATCCAAGGATTTCTTGAAATGCCAGCCCAGGGGTCAGGTTGGTAAATCCCTGCCTTAGCCTCAGCCCAAGTCCTTAAGGAAATCTGGATGCCAAAGGGCAAATGCTGGGATTAGAAATATGTTCATGGCAATGATGAAGATCAAAGCAAAGGGGTCTTTGCAAGGAAAACAAATCCCCCATTTTCCAGCTCTCCTGGAATAGATTGTGGGTTGCTTTGCACTTAGGAACTGAGTCCCAGGGGTGGTTTTGGGTAATTCCATGTTTTCTGCTGTTCTCTTGTGGCCACTCATCATCTGGAAGAGACTCCCACCCATGTGGGGTCTGCCCTTGGCTGCTCCTGGGAATTGGGATGGGCAGGGTTAATCTGAGTTAATTCCAACACTGGACGATCAGAGCTCACACCAGCACACCCACAAACGAGCAGAACACACCTTAAAACGGATAACATTTAAAAAACCCCCAAACACCTTGGAATTCTGATGGAGGACTGAAAGCCAGCAAAAAGTTTCTTTCTCTCCTTTTCTCAGATCCATAAAAAGGGGGTCCCCAGGGAGCGAACACTTGCAGGATCCTATCAAATTCCCTGAGTCTGGAAGTGTTGCTGTTTCTCTTGCAGCTCAGGAGAATTTGGTCATTGGTGACCCCAAATCAAGATTTTAACTCTCAGCAGCATCTCCCCAGTTTGCCTTTCCAAGGCTGCAGCCCCTCTGTCAATAACTGTGGCTGTTCCTGCCTCCCAAATTAAACTCCTGAGCTGGGAGCTCCCAGTGCTTTCTCCAAGGTCCTTTGTCCCTCCTGGTGTTTCCCAAACTTGCCAGTGAGATCTGGGGTTTGTACAAGCTCTGCCTACAGGAATTTGCTCTCTGGGAGCTTTTTTCACATCATTTTGCTTCTCCCATCAAACACACTCAAGGATGAGCCACAAAAAACTTCACTCCCAAGGCCTGGAGAAAGGTGAGACCTTCCCCAGGTGGCTTCTGGAGGCCACCAAACCCAGAGCTGTCCCCAGGCCCCAATTGCAGTTCTGTCCCCAAGGGGAGCACCCTGGGCATGCAGGAATTTTGGGGGCTTACCTGGGGCAGGGCTTGCACCACCGTGTCCAGCAGAGCTCTCATGCCCGTGGCCATTTTCAGCAGTTTCAGCACTGAAATGAGGAGCAAATCCTGCTCAGCAGGGCTGGGGGGAATTGCAGGGAAAATCCAGGAGGGAAATTGAGGTTCAGGTCATGCAGGGAGGGTTTAAATCTCCTGTACTGCTGTTTGGACACGTGGGGAGTTCTCTGCTGAAAACCAGGATCTCCCTGATCCCAGCAGGGCTGAACATGCCCCTGTCAGTCCCAGGGGAATGCATTCC
The DNA here is from genome assembly GCF_000277835.1 of Geospiza fortis. Taxonomy (NCBI): domain Eukaryota; kingdom Metazoa; phylum Chordata; class Aves; order Passeriformes; family Thraupidae; genus Geospiza; species Geospiza fortis. The sequence continues at coordinate 800,870 of NW_005054399.1, forward strand.
CACTGCCAGAGGGTTCTGGGATTTTGGGAAGGAATTCCTCCCTGTGAGGGTGGGGAGGGACTGGGATGGAATTCCTAGAGAATCTGGGGCTGTCCCTGGATCCCTGGAAGCGTCCCAGGCCAGGCTGGGGTGGTGGAAGGTGTCCCTGCCATGGCAGGGGTGGGATGGGATGGGCTTTAAGGTCCCTCCCAACCCAAACCATCCTGGAATTATATGAAAATGGACAAAAACCTACAAGAATCCCAACGTGCCCAGGCAGGAAAATGAGAGGCACCTCAGCAGTGAAGAGCATCTTCCCAAGCCCTAATTGCCATCACTCCCCACCCTGCTCTGGACCTGGATAAAAGCTCAGTGATCCCAGGCTGGAATGAGAACCCAACCCCAGATGGAAAACCCCATGGAACCCCCAGCTGGCCTCTGAGCTGCCATTCCATTTCCCCACTGGGGATTAAACCAGCAGGGCTGGAAGGACAAACATCCCAAGGATTTCCTGGAGAGCCCAGAGCAGAACCCACCTCTGGCTATCCTGAGCACTCTCATGATGCGGATGATGGTGGGGTTGATGGGAAGGGCAGCGTTCATCTCGATCTCCTCCAGAGTGATCCCCACAATGGACAGCAGGACGATGGCCAAGTCCAGCTGGTTCCACCTACACAGACAGGAAGGACAGACACAATTCAAATTATACATATTTTATGTTAATGACAGACACCAGCAAATCCCAAACGCATCTTTCTTGGATTATGTTAATTATCTAAAATTACTTCTCTTGAGTTTTAATACAATATATCTTTTATATTTCTATTTCTACAAAGTATTTAATTTTTTTTTACAAAACTATCCTTTAAACTTATTTTTATTTCTATTTTCCTCTCAACAATATCTACCTTATTCTATAATATTTCTAAATCAATATTTCTTATCTCAAAGTTTATATACAAATATATACTACACACGCTTTCTATTAAGTTTTTTAAATTTTCTACAAATTTATTTCCCACACATCTCCTCATTCTCATCTGGGCCTGTGATTTTTAGGTGATACAAAACCAGCTCAGAGCAGCTGGCACAGACATCCTTGAGCCACAGAATCTGGGAAGTGACTGGGAGCTGACTGGGAAATGTTTCTGACCTCTAAGCTGAGCTGCTCAGGCCCGGTGGAAAGGGAAATCCTGGGGGGGAAATGCATCTGGAATTTGGGGAGGTTTCCTGAATTCCTCCTGCAAAGCACCGCCAGCAGTTCTCAGGATTTTTATTTCTTACCACTACAAAGTTTGCACCCACTGAGAGCCAGCCCTGGGCTCTTCTTGTGTCACCACAGTGCTGCTGCATCTCCCCAGAATCTGGCTCTGAAACTGGGCCAGTCCAGCCCTGAATCCCAAACCCACAGGGGTCCAGAATGCTCTCACCTGTCCTTAAAAAACCTCCGGAAACCAAAGGCCACCAGCTTGAGCAGTGCCTCGAACACAAAGACGATGGTGAACACGTAGTTGCAGTACTTGAGGGCTTCATCCAGGGACTGGAAAGACAGATCCCAGTTAGGCCAGCCCAGTTATCCCTTCCTAGACCCCCACGGAGGGACTGGCAGGGAGCAGGGTGAGAGGAGCACAGAAATTTCAGGAATAAAGTCATAAAGGCTCGTGGAGCTCACTAAATCACCCAGCAGAACTCAAATAAAGGCTTAGCCCCTGAGTCAAACAAAACCCTCCAAAGCACTGAGATTAGTTCTGCTAAAAATGTCAGGTTCAAGCTCAGTGCACAGATTGTTCAGCCTGGGCCAGACAGGAAAAAATTCCCCCCTTCCCCATCTCCTGAAGATTCCTTGGTGTGAAGTGCCCAGCCCTGGGGAGAAGGAAAACCTCGATGGATCATTTCTTGATCCCAGCCCTGCGGGCAAAGGCTTTGCTTAAAAAGCTGAGGAAAATAAATAAACCTTGGAGATGGATGAAACCTTTCCTTGTTGAAAAATGGAGCATCTCCAGAGCTGGGCAAAGCGTGTCCATATTTGGTGCAGCGCTCCCACTGTCCTCAGAGCCGCCCTCGGAAGTCAGGAATCCACAGTGTTTATACTCGGGCATGATGAGTGTTTATAATGGATTTCATTGGAGCTGGGGGCCAACAATAGCAAAGGAATCTTGTGGGGAATCTTAAAATAGACAAGCTGAGGTGGGGGGAGCAGCTCCTGGGGTGGGGAGGGATTGGGGGACAGGAGGGAGGGAAGGGAGGTTTAGTTTAGTGTAGAGTAGAACTCTGAATTTCCAATAAAAAATGGGAATTGTGAGCATCAAACTGGACAAAAATGGAAATGAATGTGACAGAGGAGGCTGTAGGAAACCCCAGGGCACAGGAAAGCTCTTTTTGTCCCCTCTGTGTGATGCCTGGCTTTGCTGACCCCACACACAGTGAGGTCACCAGGGCATGGCCATGCCCTGATTTTTTGGGAATGGGAGCTGGGAGTTTCTTAGGTGTTGGCAACAATCCCTATTTTTGTACCTGTACCTAAAATAAAATGGCAGCTTAAAAAACACAGGACAATTTCCTCTTCCATCCAAAGCCTGCGCCTGACTTGTGCCATCGTTTGTGACCGTTTGCATTTGGATTTACAACTCTGTGTTAAGTGAACGTAAACCAAGAGTAAATAAAACCCAACCTGGATAAACAACATTTCCATGGAATTACCCTGGTATAAAACACACACACACGTTGCCCTCTGGCTCAGCATCCAGGAGGCATTTGCAGGTTACCATGGAATGCTGGAAAAGTAAATGCTGAAGCCAGAGCTTCATAAATGATAACGAAATGGAAAATTTATAGATGGAAAATGTATAAATTGATGTAAATTTATCTATCAGCCCCTCTGATTTATGTCAGAGGTGCTCTGAGGGGAGAATGATTTTATAATACATTAAAAAAGTGAGGATTGTACTTTTAAATTTGGTTTATTCAGAATTCATTGAGGAAAAGAAACACTCTGCATGCTGTAACTCTGAGTTTATATCTGTTAATGGAATGTTCTAAAACTCTGGACTGTTTTCCAGTGCGAGGCTCAGTCAGGTTTGGGATCAGGGCAGGAAATATTTAGATTGGTCTTTTCCTGGTAAAAGCTTAATTCACTCTCCATTAGCTGGGTGTTTTTTTTTTTACCCAAAGCAGGGAAATGGAAGTTTTTCTGCCTGAGGCAGTGACTCCCAAATGGCAGAGCTGGATCAGAATGCTGAGGCTCCCCAAAAACTGGGGGTGCCTTTTTGGGGCTACCTAAAAACAGACGCTAGACAAAATTAGGGGATAAAAAGTGTTTCTATTTATTGAAGGGCCTTCGGGTACATTTAGGGCAGACAAAGGCTACACCTAAAAATGGACCATGGGTCAGGGGTTTTCACACTTCTGTAAGTTTGGGCCATTTGCATACTGGGGGTTAAGCTGCCAATTAGAGCTTCAGGTAATGAAGTAATTTTCCTCAAGTTTGTTGCCCCCAACTCCCTTTTGTTTACATTTCTGGGCCCTGAGGCAGTGAGATGTCCTTGATCGCCAGGCCTGGAGAGGAATTGTTGTGTCTGCCCAAAATGGGAAGGCAGCAGCTCACACTGCACGTGGAATTTAGAGTTACACACTAAAGAACTGCAGCATTACAAATACATGGAAAACATAAAATCTAAAACATCCAAAAATCTAAAAAATCTAAAACATCTAAAACCTAAAACATCCCTAGGAATGTCCCCATGGCCAATTTCCTCTCAGGGCAGCCCTGCTGGGGGCAGCTCCTGGTTGTAGTGCTACACTAGTTTAGAGTTCTACACTAAAGAACAGCAGGATTACAAATACATGAAAAACATAAAATCTAAAACCCTAAAACATAAGTGGGACTGTCCCCATGGCCAATTTCCTCCTAAGGGACCTGTGCTGGGGGCAGCTCCTACCTTGGGCTGGTTGTAGTGCTCCACTAGAGTTTAGAGTTACACACTAAAGAATTACAGCATTACAAACACATGCAAAACATAAAATCTAAAACATCTAAAAATCTAAAAAATCTAAAACTTAAAACATCCCTGGGAATGTCCCCATGGCCAATTTCCTCTCAGGGCAGCCCTGCTGGGGGCAGCTCCTACCTTGGGCTGGTTGTAGTGCTCCATGGACATGGTGATGACGTTGACGCCGATGATGAAGGTGATGAAGAGGTCCAGGTAGTGGCTGGTGCACAGGCTGTGGATGTACCTCCTGGCCGGGGAGTAGTCGGCGTAGTAGGGCCTGCGCTGGGCTTCTGTGGGGACACAGGGGACAGCCATGAGCCAAGGGGGCTGCAGGGCTGCTGGCCACCAGCACGGGGCCTGGAGGTCACCCCCAGCTGGACACGGGGTGGGGAACAAAGGTGGGCAAACCGTGGGGAGAGGCTGAGTGATTCCTGTGTGATTCCTGTGTTATCCCTGTGTGATCCCTGAAGGATCCCTGTGTGATCCCTGAGTGATCCCTGAGTGATCCCTGAGTAATTCCTGATTCCTGAGTGATTCCTGATGGATGATTCCTGTGTGATCCCAGAGTGATCCCTGTGTAATTTCTGAGTGATTCCTGAACGATTCCTGTGTTATCCCTGTGCGACCCCTGTGGGATCTCTGTGTGATTCCTGAGTGATCCCTTAGTGATGCTTGAGTGATCCCTGTGTGATTTATGAGGGATTCCTGTGTTATCCCTGAATGATCCCTGAATCATTCCTGTGTGATCCTTGAGCGACCCCTGATTGATTCTTGTGTAATTCCTGAGATTCCTGAGTGATTCCTGAAATATTCCTGCGTGATCCCTGAGTGATCCCTGATTCTTGGGTAATTTCTGAGTGATCCCTGGTTGATCCCTGAGTGATTCCTGTGACCCCTGAGTGATCCCTGTGTGATTCTTGAGCGATCACTGAGTGATTCTTGTGTAATTCCTGAGATTCCTGAGTGATTCCTGAAATATTCCTGCATGATCCCTGAGTGATCCCTGATTCTTGGGTAATTTCTGAGTGATCCCTGGTTGATCCCTGAGTGATTCCTGTGACCCCTGAGTGATCCCTGTATAATTCTTGAGTGATCCCTGAGAGATTCTTATATAATTCCTGAGTGATTCCTGAAATATTCCTGTGTGATCCCTGAGCGATCCCTGTGTGATCCCTGTATAATTTCTGAATGATTCTGCCTCCCACCACAGCCTGGGTGGGGTTTTTGGGATGAGCAGCCTCTGGTGCCAGGCAGGTCCTTCCCTCTGTCCCACAATCTCCTGGCATGGGCAGCAGGGGAGGAGCAGGATGGACACAGGACCCAAAGCCAAGGGAAAAGCTTCAAACCCAGCAGAGCTGGGGCAGCACTCATCTCTCCCAGCAGTCCTGCAGGTGCCAGGAATATCCCAGCTGGGAGGAGAACATGCCCTGAGGTCCAGGAGGTTTTTTGGGACCTTTGGAAGGCCAAAGGAAGAGCAGCAGGGCATCCCTGAGGGATGGGAGCACACAGGACACAGCCACAAAGCGCTTGGCTCTGCCAGGACAACCAGCACAAGCTCCTCTGGAAAAAGAAATATACATTTATATTTATAAAATAGGTAATTAAACAATATATCTAGGGCTCAGGGCATGGCTGCATCTAAAAGCATTCACATGGATTTTATATCTCTGCCTCTGGTCGGGATTCCTCCTTTTTTTCTCTTCAAATGTGGAAATTTCTGCCGGTGACCAAATTCCTGGGAGCGTTCCAAGGAGAGTGTTTGGACCCCAGGACTGCATTTACTGCCTGTGTCTCTCTCCAATGAAAGTGTGACCACAGGGATGGCTGTGGGCACTCAAATTCCTTTCAAACTGCAGCAATGTAAATATTCTGGGTTTACACAAGGCCAAGGCAGCATTACTGTGGATTTCACAAGTGGAAGAGACACTGAGGTCACACCAAGTCAGAGCAGGATGGCTCCTCACAGAGAGGGGATTTTGCAAATCTATCAGCAAATTCAGCTTTTAATGCATGAAGAGCTCAGAAAAAGTTGCTTCACCTTGACAACAAGGAGGGAAATCAGTTCAGAAGCACTCAGTGCCCTCCTGAAATCCATCTCCCACTCCTCTCATCCTGCTAATACCTTTCAGATGGAAAGACTCTTGAAATGTGGGAGGTTTTTTGGGGTTTTTTTGGTTTTTTTTTTTTGGTGCAACTGATGCCAGATCAGAATCCAAACCCTTAAAATTAATTGGATAAAGGGAAACAGAATCTGCAGCTCCCTTTCAACTACATTTTTTTTTGCTGGTAGTTAAAAGTACAGTGGAGGCATTTGAAAAACATTTCCTTCTGACCAGGGTCACCAAGGCTTTTTTGCTGCTCTGCTAAGGGGTGTGGAAAAACAAGATGAAAGCAACCAAAGTTGTTTTTGAATACATTTTTTTTTCCTGTTGCTTTCATGTGCCTTAATCCTACGAGTCATCTTGGACTGCTGGGGCTGTCTGTGCTACTGAGCTCAGCCTGCCTGAAAAATAATAATAAAAACATTGCAGTATAATATTTATTTCAGCCTGTACAATGTGCTTTCATGTGTTTTCAGGATTACAACATCCTTGTCCTTTTCTTTTTTTAATTATTTTTAGGAAAACGTCTTCTTGGGAGTGCAGATAACTCCTTGGGAGGTCTGAGAATACCCTTAACAGTTAAATGTTATATTAAGGGACTATTTATTAATGATGAATGGTTGATTAATGGATTCCAGGAGATGAGCAGGGACGGGCTGGCAGCACATAAGGAAAAGAGGTTGCAGGTGGTTTCAACCACCCCTCACCTGCCCAAATGTCTGATTTATTCACCATTCAGCAAAAAATCAGGTGTTTATTCTGTTTCATCAACTAATTCCAGAAGGAGAATCACAAGAAGACATTTTCCACTGTCAGGCACTGAGCTGAAAGCCTCCTCAGTTCCCTGGCAGCATCAGAGCTCCTTCTGTCCATGGGCTGGAGAGGCAAACCCAAGGAGGAAGCAGCAGACCCAGAGGTGGCTCTGTCCTGCAGCACAGAGGGGTCCCACAGGGCTCTC
>NW_005054399.1:807909-810618 GCF_000277835.1 Geospiza fortis
CCTGCTGGGAAAACTCAGGGCACGCTTCACCCGAGGGAGCTGCAGGTGCAGCCTGGCTCCTTTGGGATGCACACAGCCCAAAGGCAGAGCAGGGGACACGGAAGGAACTCCAGCAGGGGGAAACATCCAAGGAGAGCTGGCAGGGAGGTGACAGAGGTGACAATAACCACATGCAGCAGGGCCATGCTTCGGGGGGACCCCATGCAATGTCCACTCCAGGAGATGCTGCCCGTGGGAGCTGGGATGGGCTCAGGAATGTGCCCAGGGATGTGCCCAGGGATGTGCCCAGGGATATGCCCACCCAGGGATGAGCCCAGAGGGAGCTGGGATGTACCTGGAGAGAGCCAGGATGTGCCCAGGGATGTGCCCAGGGATGAGCACAGGGATGAGCACAGGGATGAGCCCAGGGATGAGCCCAGAGGGAGCTGGGATTCGCCCAGGGATGAGCCCAGGGTGTGCCCAGGGATGTGCCCAGGATGTGCCCAGGGATGAGCACAGGGATGAGCACAGGGATGAGCACAGGGATGAGCACAGGGATGAGCACAGGGATGAGCCCAGAGGGAGCTGGGATTTGCCCAAGGATGAGCCCAGGGATGTGCCCCAGCAGCCAGGGCTGGCTCAGTGAGCCCAGGAAGGCAGAGGGGAGCAGCCCCACACAGCTCTGCCAGGACAGGCAGAGCTCCAGGGCTCCACAGCTCTGGGCATTGCCAAGCCCTCCAGGGAGTTTTACCTCTGTTGGCAGCACAGCAAACAGCTCTGGGCTCCTCTCAGATCACATTTTTAACTCCTAGAGGGAATTTTAAGCCCCCAAATTGTGCTGAGGGTTCACTGCACACACCCCAGCTGCTGCTGGCACAACCAGAGCTGTGGATCTGTGGGAGAACCTGGCTGAGGAGGATTCTGCTCCACGGGATGTGGGCACAGGGAACCCCAAATCCACTGCTGATCCCAGCAGGCAAAACACAACCTGTGCCTTGGGCTCTCTGGGAAAATGGGCTTGGGGATGTGACTCCCATCAGCCAGCTGGCAGATTTCTGTCATCATGGAATGGTTTGGGGTGGGAGGGACCTCAAAGCCCCTCCAGTGCCACCCCTGCCAAGGCAGGGACGCCTTCCACCATCCCAGGCTGCTTCAAGCCCCGTCCAGCCTGGGCACGTTGGAGTTCTTGTGGGTTTTTGTCCATTTTCATGGAATTCCAGGATGGTTTGGGTTGGGAGAGACCTTAAAGCCCATCCCATCCCACCCCTGCCATGGCAGGGACACCTTCCACCATCCCAGCCTGGCCTTGGACACTTCCAGGGATCCAGGGGCAGCCCCAGCTTCTCTGAAAATTCTATTTCAGCCCCTTTCCACCCTGCCAGGGAGGAATTCCTTTTCAAAATCCCATAACCCTCTGGCAGTGGGCATGCATTCCCCTTGTCCTGGCACTCCCTGCTCTGTAAATGCTCTCTCTCCATCAAACACAGCCAAGTTTCCCTTCAGCTGCTGGTTTGAACTGGTGGAAGTGCAGGAGGGAAAAAAAGCAACCATCAAAGAGATGAAAAAAGGAAAATCCCAGCCTTTCCTCCCCCTGCTTTTAGATGCTGGCTAATACTTGAATCTCACCTCTCTGCAGAGTTATTTCAACTTTGCTTGTGGTTCTGCTGACATGGAAATTAATGAAGCCCCGTCCTCCCCTGGCTTAAAAGCATTTTTAGTTTGGCATTACAATTCCCAGCCCCAGCTCCTCCATTACAATGCTCTGCATGAAACATTAGAAAGCCCTGATGGGGTTATTCATGCCTGGAACAGAGCAGCTCTGTACCTGCAGCTGCCTGGAAAAACAAGCAGCAGAGGTTGAGAATTCCCTGCTTGAAAACCCTGAACACTCAGGGATACAGCACCCAAAATTTCGGTTCCAGCTCAAGAGATTCTGCTGGATACAGAGAGGTTGTGGCACTGAGAGGTGTTTAAATTCAAATATCACCATGTGCCACCCTCTAGAGAAAGGTTTGCAGCCACTGCTTTCAAAGGCTCCTCTGCTGGGGCTTAAAATTTCCCTCATCCTTCCACAATTCCCAGCTCTGGTGGGAAAAGCCTCAGAGGAACAGATTTGTGGCCAATCTCCTCTCACAGAGCTGAAATCAGGTAAAAGGATTTCTGAATTCTCAACTTTTGGCGTCTTCCTGAAGGGACACCACTGAAAGGCAGCCTGCTCCCAGCCAGAGCTGGGATTTCCAGCTTTCCCAGCTTTTCCAGCTCTGCTTTCAGCCCCCAGTGTCACCCAGACCCTCCTGCAGCCCCTGAAGGCCAGGGCTGAGCTGACAGCAGATCCAGGAGATCAAGATGCTGCACGTGTTTTTAATGAAAACCTTCAGTCTGGGGAGGCTGCTCTGGGGCTGTGTCTTCTGAGAAGCTCATTAAAAGGCTGGGAGCAGCAGGGTTGTTAAATTACACTTGGATGGAATGGATGGAGCAGGGACAGCGTCAGGAAAAATATTCTGGTTTATCTTGATTTTTCTTCCCTGCACATAAAAAAAGTTCACTGAGCTTTTCAAACCACATCAAATGCATTTCTCAGTGTCCTCACCCCCTGCCCTCTTGCTCTCCTTGAGCAGAGTGAACCTGCTGCCAATCCCTGCAGCAAAGTGGCCCTCAGATGGGAAAGGAGAAATGTTTTGGAAAGATCTGAGGTGGTGACAGCACAGAGCTGGGTTCAGAGGGACCTTC
>NW_005054399.1:810628-838029 GCF_000277835.1 Geospiza fortis
GAAAAATCACCCCAAAGCAGGTGGTGACTGCCCATCCCACCTGGGTAGGGGCTGGGTCCTCCATGGAGAAATCCCTCTGCCAGGTCCTAATCCTGGATCCAGCCTGGGATTGGTGCCCAGGATCACCCAGCTGAGGTTTAACCCATCCCAGGGCTGTGTCCCAGGAACAATCCCTCTGCCAGGTCCTAATCCTGGATCCAGCCTGGGATTGGTATCCAGATCACCCAGCTGAGGTTTAACCCTTCCCAGGGCTGTGTCCCAGGAACAATCCCTCTGCCAGGTCCTAATCCTGGATCCAGCCTGGGATTGGTATCCAGATCACCCAGCTGAGGTTTAACCCATCCAGGGCTGTGTTCTCCATGAAACAATTCCTCTGCTGTGTTCCCAGACACCAAATCCTGGATCCAGCCTGGGATTGGTATCCAGATCACCCAGCTGAGGTTTAACCCATCCAGGGCTGTGTTCTCCATGGAGCAATCCCTCTGCCAGGCTCCAAATCCTGGATCCACCCTGGAATTGGTACCCAGGACCACTCAGCTGAGGTTTAACCCATTCCAAGACTGTGTTCTCCATGAAACAATTCCTCTGCTGTGTTCCCAGACACCAAATCCTGGATCCAGCTGGAATTGGCACCCAGGATCACCCAGCTGAGGTTTATCCCATTCCCAGAGTTGTATTTTCCACAGAACAATCCCTCTGTCAAGCCCCAAATCCTGGACCCAGCCTGGAATTGGCACCCAGATCACTCAGCTGAGGTTTAACCCATCCAGGGCTGTGTTTTACACAGAACAATCCCTCTGCCAGGCTTCAGATCCTGGACCCAGCCTGGGATTGGCACCCAGATCACCCAGCTGAGGTTTAACCCATTCCCAGCCTGCCACAGCTCCGTGGTGCATTTCTGTGTGTGCAGGAAGGGACAGATCCCCCAGCCCTCAATGCCCAGGGGACATCACAGACAGGGGACAGGACACACAGACAAGGTGCCAGGCAGACAGCAAGCCCACAGGGTGCATTTGTGGCCTAGGCTGGATTTTGCTCCTGCTAAAACACAAATTCTTCCTCCTCTCCTGCTCTGCCCAATGCTGGGAATGCTGACTGAGCTGAAAGCAGGGATCTCTGCCAGCCTGCCCACATTGCTCCCTCCTCTCCCTGGGGTGACCAGGCTGCTCCACAGGGGTGACACGGAGTGCTGGGACACATGGAAGCAGAGGAAGCTGCCAGCTGCTGCCACCATGCAGATCCCCCAGCTCCACGAGCACACACACACGCTGCCCACAGCCACAGCTCACATCTTTCTGAGTCTGCCACAGGTTTTTTTATCAAATCCATTAGTCACCTAAAGCACCCAGGAGGTTCAAACCCCTCCCAGCTGAAACAAAAATACATCCCTTGAAATGGAAACAGCAATTTCCCAAAAGTGCAGCAGATATTTGGGTTCACCTTGGTAACAGCTCCAGTTTGGATGCCAAGCTGTCCTTGCAGGTAGAGCCAGACATTTTCAGGGAACCTTCTGGAAGCCCAGCACATGGCCAAATGTTTCACTTCTCAGCTGCTCTATTGACTTGATCCCCTTCCAGAAATCTGTCCTCCTCCCTGTGTGCTCTCCATGAAATGTTACAAGGCTCATCTGTGCAATGGCTGGGCTGAAATAGCTCCTTGGAGGTGGTGGATAAAGAGGGACAATGTCACAGTGTCCATCACTTTGACAGGGACTGGCTCTTTCTGTGTCTGAGCTGTGGAGTCACAGCCAGGCTTTAATAAGATTTATTTCCTAATCAGGAACTGAGCTGTGCCTTCATACCTGTGCCGCTGTTCTCTCAAAGGATGCTTAAAATTGCTTTTTTTTTTTATTTCATATAAACTTCGAGTTTATCTGAATGTCTTTTAGGTCAGGACATTGGGGTAGAAGCTGCACAAGGAGGACCCCTGGGACCCTAAAACTGATTCTCCTCCCTCTGCTGGAAATGCTGCCTTCAGTATTTCCACCCTCACACTCCCAAAGCTAAATGGGAAAAGGGGAAGGAAATTGCATCTGAACTCTTGGAAATCTCTGGAGAGACTCAGTGTCTGAGCTGGATTTCATTTTGAGCCAGGCACTGAACTCACAACTGGCTAACATCAAAAGGGCTTGGCCCTCCCTGTGGTGCCATTGAGGTCCTGTGGGGACAGCAGTGCCATCATTTAGTGCTGAGGTGTCCCCTGGCTCCACCAAGGAGCACCAGGGGAGCAGGAGAGGGGCTGTGAGGGACACAGCTCCTGCCCCAGGCCTGGAGGGATGCAGGGAATGGGATGGGGTTTCTCCCAGCACAGCCTGTGCCGTGTCCTTGGAGCTGGGCTGCTTTTCCAGCTGGAAATGGATATCCATGGCTTGATGTGTGGGACACAAGCAATTTGTCACAATATTTGGTCCTTCCAGGAGATGACACGGCCAGGCAGAGCCACAGCACTGCTGCAAGCAGACAGGGCCAGGAAAGCTCAGCCTTACCTCTGACTAAGCTCAGCTTTGATCTCGGTGGCCAAGCCAGGTTTGCTCACTCCTCAAAAATGCCTGGCAGGCTCTCCCTGCTCACTGAAACTTCTGGGAAAGCTGGGGCTGCTTTCCTGGCGGATTTCCTGGGAATACTCTCCCAGGGGCAGCCTGCCCAGGGGAGGCGGGGATGGGCAGGTTTGGGGCAGGAAAGGAGCACAGGCTCAGGTGGGTTTGGGGTGTGATGGTCCCTATGAGATCCATTGAGAAGGAAGTTTTGGCTAGAGGCCTTTTTTGGCTAAAGGCCTTTTTTGGCTAACGGCCCTGCCCCTGGCCAGTGTTCCAAGGACAAAACAAGTCCCAGGACTGAGTCCCAGCCTGGAATGGGACGAGCATCTCCTGTCATGGACGCGTTCCCAAGAGGAATTCTCCCTGCAGCCCCACCCTGGGGCTCCCTGCTGTCCCCAGGCTCTGTCCATGCCCCATGCAGTGTCTGTGGCATGCGGGGCCATGCTCCAGGACTCCAAACGGCATCAGCACTGGTTCGGCTGAGAAATGAATCCCCAAATCAAAGCCCACCACCATCCTCAGATGCAGGCGGCGCGTTAAGGCACGGGGGAGCCTCAGTGGCCTCCAGGCACGGGGGGAGCAGGGAAACTGTTCACCCCTGTCCCTCGGTGCTTGGGACAGCGTGGCCTTGCAGAGAGAACTCTGCTGGAGGAGCATTTCCCCCCCAGCCAGGTGAAAAGGTGACATTTCCCACCAGGACAATCCCAAGGCGTCACCAGCCCGAGCCTTACGGCACCGCCAAAGAGGTAACAAAACAACACAACCTCGTGAACCCCAACAACAACAAAAACAACAACAACAACAAAAAACCCCAAAACTAAAAGGAAATCTTGCTTTGGGAGCAGGCAGGGCTCAGAAAGATTTTGGTTTGTAAGGCACTCTACCGACCAGACAGGTACATCTCCTTACTCCTGCGCTTTTTCTCCAGGCGCCGCAGCCGCTTCTCCTCCCGGCGCCGCGCCTCCTCCGCCTCCTGGTGCTGCCGGCACTTGTGGAAGTTCTCCACCACCACCCCCACGAACATGTTGAGCACGAAGAAGCTGACGATGAGCAGGAAGGAGATGAAGTAGAGCAGCATCCAAGGGTTGTGGTTCTGGATGGGCTGGAAGGGGGAGGGAAAGACGAGGGAGAAGCGGCACAGAGCGGGTGGGTTGAGTCAGTTTTTTTGGAGCAGTAAGTTGTGTGGGGAGGTGGGGAGCACTGGGAGGAGGATTTTCCCCAAGGATTTTCTTCCCATTCATCTTCTCACTGACTAAAATTTTGCCGTTTGGTGCAAAATCCACCCAAAAACTGCCTTATGGGATTTGATTATTTTGGTATTTATTTCACACAGCTTCAGCTAAATCTCAGTGGTGAGCATCATCCCACCAGCAAGATTGTTTCAGCTAAAGATAGGCTCCAGATCTTTAATTTTTTCAGATGTGGGCTCCTGCTTAATGTTTCTCAGTTGTTACCAGATCTTCAGAAGTGGGGGAAATGAAGTCCAAAGTGTTACTGTGGCTCTGGGTGGGTCCTACTCATGCGAGACTCAACTTCCCACGGAAAATGCCACGGAACTCACAAACTGAATGCCTTTCCCACAACATTCCTGGTGGTTTCCCATCCTCAAGCACCCTCATTCTAATTCATTCTACATCCCCTGATGTAGGACACGCCAGAGCTTGTCCTACATGGGAACAGCCGTGGAAAAGTAACTCCAAAAAATGGAAAACTGGCAGCTCAATGAGCAAAAGGAACCTCAAGGAGGTTCTACAGCTCCGCTGCTTCCTGGGACTTTAAAAAACCCCGGAGTGCCCAGGCCTGAGGCTGGAGAGAGGAGCACAGGTGGGCTCTGCAGGACAGGTACCTGTTGGTCAATGCCCACGGCATCCAGCCCGTCGTACATGATGTTCACCCAGCCGTCCTTGGAGGAGAGGACAAACAGGGACATCAGGGCCTGCAAAATGGACAGAAGGGGTTGGTCCTGCCTTGCAGTCCCCAGAGAAGGAGCTCCCAACTCCTCCTATGGCCTGGCCTGCCTTTCAGCCATGTAAAGCATTTTATTTTCTTCATTTGCAAACAGAACAGGAAGGAATCTGGAGAACAAGAGGGCAGCTGAGGGATGGCATCCCAAAGCAGTGGCTTTAGGACAATTCTCCTAAAACCAAGGAATTGTACAACCATAGCAAGAGATCAAGGGTTGATCTGATCCATATTTACACATTTAGTGTAAAAGACAGAGATTTCCAGATAAAGCCACAGAATGACCAAGGATGGAAAAGCCCTCAAAGATCACCGAGTGCAGATATGAACCCACTGATAGATGATTGCCAACATCAGTTTTGGAAACTTCCTATGATGGAGGCTCCACACCCTCCTGAAGCCACGCATTTCGGGTGTCCATCCATGAAAGCTGGCACAGAAAACCCCTGCAGGGAGGACTTTACCTGCCCTAAATTGTCAAAGTTGTACTTCCTCCGGACCCATTTGTAGTGAGCGTTGGTGCAGTCGGCCTTCGTGGTGATGTTTTTGACATCAGGGCCATCACAGTAGTAGAACTTGCCTTTAAAAAGCTGCATTTGAGAACACAAATTAAAAAAAAAAAAAGAACAAAAATTAAGCAGCTTTGAAAAGTCTGTTCTGTGATTTATCTTTCATTCCTGCAGTAGAGTTCATCAGGGAGGTCTGTCTGCTCTCCTAATCCTGAGATCCTTGCTGGGAGCAGCTGCCAACCCCACCCTGGATCATTTCTCCAAAAGCCTGCCTCTTCTTCCCAAACTGAAATCTTCCTTTGGAGGCATTTCAGCTCATTATTTCCACCTCAACCCCAGCTTGTGAGAAAAGCAGCACTTACAGAGGAGGGAAATACTTTACCTGGACCCCTAAAATCCCAAAGATAATGAAGAAAGCACAGCAGATGAGAACAATATTCCCAATAGGCCTCAAGGAGGAGATCAAAGTTTCCACCACCAGCTTCAGACCTGGGGCTCTGCTGATGACTCTGGAAAAAAAAAAGACAAGACAATTAAACTTTTAATTTTTATGTATGTGCTGTTATCACCCAGCTGCTTCTCCTCTGCTCTCTGGGGCTGGCCCAACCCTCCTCTACCTGCAGGCAGGGAATTCTTCAGACAACCAGGACATTCCCAATCCCATCAGATGGAATTCAAGCAGTGACAGCTGGGCAGAGTGAGGAGGGGAGACTCCCTGTGGGCAGGGTATCACAGAGCTCCCACTGTGGGAGGTTTGTACCTCACTCCAGGAGCCTGATCCCTCCAAGGGCTCTGACCCCAGCCCAGGGACACAGGCAGGACCCTCCTTCCTCTCCTAACACGTGAACATCTTCCCAGTGGGCCTGGAGAGCACGTCTGGTGCTCCTCCTGCAGCAGTGGCCATGACAACTTTCCAAACAGAGTCATTCCAATTTATTTCCTAATTAGTTCCTGAGCTGGCTCTTAGCTAACAGGAGCCTGTGATCAGCAGCTCCACAGCCAAAGGGTCAGTCCCGTTGGGATTCCTGGTGTGCTCTGAGGCAGGTTTGGGGTGTTGCTTTCCTGGAGGAGAGCCTGGGGAATGCACTGCCCTGCCCTGGGGATGTGGCAGTGGAACCAGCCCAAGCCAAGCTTTCCTGGGAAGGACCAGGTAGGAGTTTTGCCTGAAAAACATCAAAGTTGTTTTTAGGATGGGCTCGTAAAGGGCGAGTCCTTGCTGGGAGCTGCAGCTCCCACGGATAGTGATGCCTTGTGCCTGCCAAGCCCAGAGAAAAGCGTTTTGTGCTGCAGCATTTCCACAGGGTCTTGTTTGAGAGAAATCATGTGGAGACTGAACTGCACCTCCAAAGTGTTAGGAATGGTCCCTGGAGCCATCCTGTGCTCAGTGAGGCCGTGGTGAGAGGTGATGAATTCCTTTCTATTCATAGGATCTGGCCTAGTTATTCTCAAAGACCAATTCCCCCTTTCCCCCTCCCCTTTCCTCATGAACTGCCCATGCCCTGAATTCTGTTCCCACTTCTATGGGTCACACATGGTGACATGTCCAGGGTGTCCTGGGGAGCCAGCACTGCCAGGGGACCCTGGTGCCACCAGCAGAACAGTGATGAGCCAGAAACAATGATTTCCTGGTCACTAAGGTGACACAGAGCACAAAGAGCTGCTGTTCTTGTGGTCTGAAAGATTCCCTCTGCCTATCACTCTCACAAGCACAGCTTTGTCCCAGGAAGTTTCCAGGTTTTTGGAGGTGACTGTCTCATTCCCCTGAAATTTCAGAAAAAAAAGGGTCCTGTTTCTTGCCAAGCAGGACAAAACCAGAACAGGAGCTCATCCAAATCCCCTCCCCCCCAAACATTATCCCTCTTTATAATCATAACCAAAATACAGATTATCTTTACTCCTGTTCTCAAACACTGGAAGCTCTGCCCTCCTGTGCCTGGCTGAGGGAGGAGCTGCTTTGCAGGGATGTTTGGCAGGGTCAGGAGAGCAGGGAAGGATGCTGGAGCTTATCAAATCCTCAGAAGGATGCTGGAGCTTATCAAATCCTCATCAGCACTTGTTCAACTGCAAATCCCTGGTTGCTGGGGAATGCCTGTGAGGTTGTGCAGTGGAAGAAGGATTTGGGAAGGGCTGATAAAGCTGCAGTGTGGAGGAGGCTCTGACTGCCCTCACTCTGGATTCTGACAGCACCTCTCACTCCTAACTCCAGCCACGCGTGTCTGAGCTGGAGAAGACAAATCTGAACTCATTTCACTGTTTTCAAACAATTTGTCACCGAGTTTAGAGATCCCCAAAGATGTTTCTACCCATGTTGCATTTCAGTTTTTTGAGGTGTTAACAAGACCTTGTGCATTTCCCAAGCTCTGATTTATCAGCCCATACCGGAGCGGTCTCAGGGTCCGCAGAAGCCTCAGCACACGAAGGACTCCCAGGATTTTGGCTCCTCCTGCTGATGCCATGGACACAATGATGTCAATGATGGACACAAAGACCAGCACTCCATCCAGGACATTCCAGCTGCTCTGCAGGTACGTGTTCTCCCCGGAGAAAAAGCCAAGAGCTACCACCTGCAGCCAAGAGAAGGGAGAGTTGAAATCTTCACCCAGATCTGTAACTCTGCCATGGTCTGGTCTGCCAGAATTTGCTCTGGGCCATGGGATGAAGCTCTAATTACCTTAACCATCATTTCAACCACGAAGATGGCAGTGAAGATGTAATTAGAGACACTGAGGAATATCCTCTCCTGGAAAACACAGAACAACAAAGAGACGCGAGTCAGAAACCCAACATTTGTCTTGCAGGGTCTGGTCCTGAGGAGATGAAGATCTGCATGGGGGATGGAGGAAGGAAATGCCTCTCACCGTGCTCAGGGGGTCGATGTCTGGTCTCTCCAGAGCTATGGTGATGCAGTTGAGGAAGATGAAGACCAGCACCACGTGGTCAAACATTTTGTGGGCAATGACCTTCTGGCACGTCACGCGGAACCTGGAGAGAGGTGGGAAAAACAGATCCTTCAGAAGTTTGGGTCAGGAACAGGCTCCTCCCCAAAACCCAGCTCATGTTGATGTGCCACCAGCACCAGCCCAGGTGGTGAGGCAACATCTCCACAGGCTTCGGCCATGATTATCATTAATTATTAATTATTAATAATGCTGGCTAAGCCACCAACAACAAAGGGGTGAACCACACAGTTCTGCCCACACCGAACTGAAAACTTCACCTCAAAATCAGGAGCTGGATTTCTAAAGCTCTGAAGGATTTTTCCCAAGGGGGGGCTGTCTAGGAAGGCAATATTCCATTACCTCAAACCCCTGCTGGGCTGGAATTTCACTGGAATTTCTTACCTGTTCTGTGGGGAGAACAAGTAGAGGGACCAGTTCTCGTGAGTCTTGCACCACTGGGGTTTGTAGGGCTCCAGGGCTTTGCGGATCCGGTAGCAATAACTCTGGGTAAAAAAGAAGGAACACCTTTTCTTCCTCTTTTATTTTCCTGCCTCTTCAACTTTCACAGTGGTTTTGTGGAAGGAGGGGGCAGTTAATGGCTTTTTATTGCGTCTGTAGGCGGTCACAGCTTTTGGGACAGAGCTGTGGTGGCCATTATCACATTTGTCCAAGAAAATAAGGAGGACAGGGATGGAAAAAGGGAAGAGATGGACAGGATAAAGCAAGACTTCTGGGAAGGTGTCATTTGGAGACACAGCGTTGTGCCAAACCCAAAAAGGCCTCAAGTAACCAAAAAGTTAAGTGGAAAACATCTCTTTTTAGGCTTTCATGACACCAAACAGCTCCTGTGAGTAAAGGCATTCACCTGCAGTGTCTGCAGCTCATTTTGGAAGGGGACAATCCCAATTGGCCCAAAAATGAGGCATTTTTGGAAAAAAAGGGAAGTTTTACCTCATGGGATTGTCACAGGCCTGTGACATTCACATTCTCTGAAAAAATTCCTTCACCCAGGATTTTTCTCCTGGGAAGCTGAGAAGCCTCAGAGAACAGGAAAACAATTCTTATCTCATTTGCTTCTCCTCTGTTTTGCTGCTTTGGAATGTGTTTGGAGATTGTTTCATTGGATTCTGGTGTGAGTTGTTTTGACACATTGGCCAATCAGGGCCAAGCTGTGTCAAGACTCTGGAAAGAGTCACGAGTTTTCATTATTATGTTTTTAGCATTTAGTAAGTATCCTTTCTGTATTCTTTAGTGTAGTATACTATAGTATTCTTTAATATAATATAGTATAATAAAGTAATAAATTAGCCTTCTGAGAACATAGAGTCAGATTCATCATTCCTGCCTTCGTTGGGGCATTTCCCTGCAAATACAACACAGGCCTAAAACGATCTCTTAAAAAAGGGATCTTTTAGGAAGCAAAGGCCCATTCCTCAGCTGGGGATAACACATATCCATGTCGGATTTCCATAGTTTAAAAACAAACTCCTACTTTATAGCCATGCAATGTAAAGGATGTGGGGTGAATGTAATTTGAGTGCAACAGCCTAAAGCTGAAGAACAAACAGTCCTGCTGCCCTTTGAGCCTGACAGAAGAGGTCTGCAGAAATGCTACTGGATCCATCCATCCTTTTACGAATGGAAAACCCACGAACACCCATCTCCCTCTGTCAGAACTCAGTAAATCCCTCCGGGTTTCCAGAGTTGCTGAGGATCCTGCCGGGGGCTCAGAGACCCTGGCACGCAGCCCAAAACACCTGGGGATTTGATTATGACCCCTGCAGCAAGTTACCAGCTTTGTATGAGGAGCTGAAAGTCACAGAAGTTTGAATAATATAATAATAAAATTATCACAGGGTGAAAATGTAGATTTTAGGATTTTTGGAACGGGGGTTGTGGGGACAAGATGGAGGAACTTGGGTGTGTCTAGCCTTTCTTCTTCCTCGTCTTGTTCTTCATTTTCTGCTGTGATGTTGGCACTTCGGGATTGGTTGAGAGTAGAAGCTCACTGTCTAACATAGGTGATAGGTATTGGGAATTAAGTGTAAATATGTTATATGTAGTTTGTAGTATAAAAAGACAACACCGCCTCGGGGGTGGTCAGAGTGCCTGTGGCTGCCCTGCTGAGCAGACCTCAGCTGGGCAGAGAGAAAATTTCATAGATAAGAATTAATAAACAACCTCAAGACCGAAAAGTAAAGAGCTCTGACTCGTTCTTCAGCTGCGCGGGCTGAAACAGAGACATCCTACGCATCTGGGAGCAGCAATTAACAACCAGCCACCCAAGATCCCTCAGCACTCACATCCTCCCCGTCATCCTCGTAGTCCAGCGCGTCCTCCTTGTGCCCGTCCACCCTGAGGAAGAGCTCAGAGCCCATCTTGCCGTTGCAGCCGCGGAACTCTGTGGGCAGCAGGGCGGCGGGGCCGGGCCCGAGCTGGCGCATGGAGGGCACCCTCAGCAGCTCGGGCAGCAGCTCCTGGGAGCCGGCGCGAGCGCGTCGTCAGAGTCATCGTCTGTGCTGCCCTTGCCCTCTCCGGAGAGCAGCGATTCCCGCTCTCCAGACTGGTTCTTCTTCTTGAGGCTCGGCGCCCGGCCCAGGCTGTTCCAGCTGGAGCGGCGGCTGCCCCAGTTGCTGCTGGTGGCCCAGTTGGCGCAGGGGGAGCTGCGGAGGCTGGACTGGGAGAGAAAGGAGGTGTGGGAATCTGTGAAATCAGAGGGTTTTGGGAAAGCTGCGAAAAGCAGGCCTCACAGAGGGCACCATTTATTGCAGGCCAGGGGCTCTGTACAAATCACCAATGGGACTGCTAGGAACGTGCCTCGAGCTGTTTTATTTTCCAGCATCAGTCACATTACATGGTTATGACAATGGGAAGATGCCACCAGCTCACATCCCAGGCAGCAGACCAAGAACTTAATGTTACAACTCACTTTAAAAGTTTGTTGACCAATCACACAAAGCAAGAGCATATTGACAGTAGTTCTATCCAACCGCTATAAGTAGAGGTACCTTTGGTTAAAACAATGTTTGCTTATTTCAAATACCTGCTGTAAGCCTTGAAACACAATGCACAGAGCTCTGCTATTAAGCTTAGAACTTCCCAATATCTCGCTAGATATACTTTTCTGCAGCCTAGGGAGTTATTCTAGACAAGTGTTAATACACAGACCATTGTTCTATTTGTCCTTACTTTTCTACTTCTTACATCGTTTTTCTGCTGACCAATCTCATGGCTACTGCTTAGCTCTAATCACAGTTCTGCTGTCTCTGAGGCCTGCCTTTTGCAGCTTTCCCAAAACCCTCTGATTTTATAGATCCCCATAGGGAGGGAGGGAGAGAGGGGTTGTTTGCCCCCAGAAGATTGGGGAGTTTTGCCCAGATTGGTGAAAGTCACGGCCGTTTGCCGTGTGAGGAAGTGGAGTGAATGTTCCTCCTCCACAAATTTCAGTGCCTGTCTGCACACTTGGGCACGTACAGGCAATTCCCAAGATGAGAGAGCTTAAGGTCAGCGCAGAAAAGCCAGGAGGAAAACTCCTTTTCCCTCCATGGTTTCCTCCCAGCACAAACCAAGGCAAACTGCCTTCCTCCTCCTCCTCCTCAGTGCAGCCCTGCCTGCTTCGCCTGCCTCTGGCTGGTGGCACTGCTGTGCTCCCCGAGAAGGGATTGGAAGGATGAACATCCCTGTCCAGCAGCTCGCAATGCCATGAAAGCCCAAGGCAAACAGCAGTCAGCTCTGTTTGCTTTTCAAAGGCATTAGGTTGACTAAGCAGCTTAGCAAGGGGGATGGTGGCTGTGCCTGGGCGTGAGGTGCCTTCACGGTCTGCTGCCTTGATTTGAACATGATCTCGCAGCTCTGGAGCAGAGGAGTGGGATGGATAAACAGCAGCAGAAATCCACTCTGCCTGCTGCCTCTGCTCCCTATGTGTGCCCAGAGCTGCCCTCCCACCCCCCTGCTGCAGGCAGGGCTGCCAGAGCAGCAGCTCAGCCCGATCCTGGCATCGGGTGAATGTCACAGCCTCTGTGGGAACTCAGAGCCTTCCAAAGGAATGGTGGAATTAGCTTGGAAGGGACCTTGGAGATCATCTCATCCCATCTCCTCATTCCAAACCCCCTCATCCTTTGTTCCCCTGATTTCCCCTGCAACAGGGCTGTGGGACCGTCACCAGAGCTCAAGGGAAAATGTTTAATTCCCCGACACAGTGTAAATTCAAGATACAGCCCCAAAACACCAGGCGGGCTGCAGGTCTCATCCTCACAGAACACCTGACAGCTTCTCCAAGACATCCCAAATGGCTGGTGTGGTTGGAAAAGATCCCTGCTCCTCCTCTGAGGGGTCAGGGGTAGCTGGACTTGTTCAGGTTATGGCTGTCCAGTGAGATGGTTTGGCAAGGGCTTCAGGGAGGCAGGAAAACCCTGGATCCTGGTACATCCCTGTTTGCCCTTCCCATGGACTCACTGTCCCTGGCTGTTCTGCTGTCCCTGCCCTGCCTCAGCACTGCACACCCCAGCTCTGTTCTCCTCCTGCCTTTCTACTCATTTCCCACCTCCACCACCCTCCTTTTCATTTTCCAGCAGTGCCTGTCCCCAATATCCTACATGACCCCAAACTGAGCTCAAGGCTCAAGTGGTACTGACAACACCAAACTTGTGGGATCAACCCTTGTCAGGGCCATCCCCTCGATCCTTGTGGGTCCCTTCCACCCCAGAACATCCCACCACCACCTGGAAACCAAGACCCCACAGCGCCCTGTGTCACTTGTGGGCCACAAGAACCTACCAAGGACTAGGACCAAGGACCTACCAAGGACTTCTGG
Organism: Geospiza fortis; assembly: GCF_000277835.1. NCBI lineage: Eukaryota > Metazoa > Chordata > Aves > Passeriformes > Thraupidae > Geospiza > Geospiza fortis. Next base: position 823,388 of record NW_005054399.1, read on the forward strand.
TCGTAGCCCGTGGGGTCCAGCGAGGCGTTGCTGCCTCTCCTCGAGTCCCCGAGGGCGTGCAGGGAGTCCAGGTGTGGGGAGCACTTTGGGGTGGGCATCGGGGTGGCGGCCGTGCGCAGGATGATGGGCGGGGGCATGGCCCCCCTGCCCTCCAGGTGCCCGTTGGGGGTGACAGCCAGCGAGTACATCTTCATCTCTGCATGGAAAGGGGACAGGGTGGCACAGTCATGTTTTATGAAAATTCCCTTTCCCCAGGGTTTTGCTGCTGGGAAGCTGAGAAGCCTCAGAGAAAAAGGAAAGCAATAGTTATCTGATTTGCTTCTCCTGTGTTTTGCTGCTTTGGAATGTGTTTGGAGATTGTTTATCCTACAGGTGATTGTTTCATTGATTTCATGTGAATTGTTTTGACTTATTGGCCTATCACAGTCAGGCTGCGTCGAGACTCCGGAAAGAGTCACGAGTTTTCATTATTATCCTTTTAGCCTTCTGTAAGTATCCTTCCTGTATTCTTTAGTATGGTATTCTTTGATACAATATAGTATCTTAAAATAATAAATTAGCCTTCTAAGAACATGGAGTCAGATTCATCATTCCTTCCTGCCACCCCACAAATACAATACCAGAGGACAGCACGTGAGGGGACACTGCTCCTGGGGACCTCCAGGACTCTGCCAGGTGGAGCTGTGGGCAGTGAGATCCCCCCAAGGTGTTGAAAGGCACCAGGTGAATGCCATGACATCTTAAGGGGCTTTTGGGAACCCAGTGTCCTCCAAAGAAATTGTGGAATTATGGAATGGCTTGGCTTGGAAGGGACCTCTGCTTCCCCAACAAGTGGCTCTGCTGCCCCTTCCTCAGCTGAATTCCATCTGCTCCCCACAACCAGCCTCTCCTTGGCTGAAACAAATCCTGGTTTAGAAGCATTTGGAGAGATCCTCACAGACCCCAAGCTGGGAATCAAAGGAAGCAGGAACTGAAGAGGCTCCTGTTTGCCATCATTCACTGTTAAAATGTGTGATCCCTTTTTGTCACCCCTCTGGCTGCAAAGTGAAGGCTGTCACCTCCAATTCCATGTTTTTGGTACACCAGAGCAGTGTGGGCCTCCCCTCAAATCGACTGCCAGACCCTCCTGGAACACAAATGAGCAGCAACATTTTCCATCCATCAAACCTCACCCAAATGCATTTTGTGTGGGAAACCAAAAGGAACAGATGAGAACTTGATTGATTGGAAAAGCTGCCGAGAAGTGGGGTGAGAACATTGCTGTCAGCAAAGCACTCTGTGCTAATGGTGCAGGAGGAGGGAGGAGACACAGCTAAAAATTCTTGGGGAACGTTTAAATTAGAAAAAACATCTGTCTAAAGGAAATATCAGTGCTCATTTAGCCTCCCCTACACTTTGCAGAGCTGCTCTGGTGGCTTTGCAGTCAGATTAATTGCTAAATTAACTGGACTCTTCCATTGTGGAAGCAGAGCTGCAGCTCCCAGATTCCCAGGAAAACACAGACACAAAGCCCCACCTGTTGCTCTGAGGTCTTTCAGCTTCTCAAACTCGTCCTCGAAGTTGGCAGATGTCTTGTCCTCATCTGTGTCTGACCTGTTGGCATCTCCCTGCAGAGAGGAGGAGGGTAATTAACAGACCCAATTCATTAGGATTCCTCAGCAGCTCTGAGCTGCCTCTGCTCCCTGTGGGTGGTTTATGCCAAATTCCCTCTGAGCCCACCCTGGGAATGATCCCAGGCAAGTCCCTCTCCCTTGTTTTCACTCATGTGGACAGAAAGGACCATGCTGTGGTTGTCACCATGTCCCTGCCGTGTCCCTGTGCTTCCTACACTGCTCCAGGAACAGCAAATCCCAGGGGAAAACATCCCAGAGCAGCTGGAATTGCAGGAATGACTGAAAATCCTGGCATGGTGGGGGCTCCTTGTTTGCTCTCTCCATGATCCCTGCTGAAAGCACTTAGGGTTTGATGTCAAAGGGTGTCAGAGGGTTTTAATTCTCTGTTTGACAGCACTTTCAAATTGACTTAGATCTGGAAAGCCTGATTTGCTCTCTCTGTGCTGGCTGGGATTGTTTTGGGAAATCTCTTGGCAACCCGACGCAGAGGGCATGAGGCCAGTTTGCCTGGCAGCCCTGCAGCAGCTCAGGACAGGGAACAGCCACCCTCACCCCGCCTTTCCTCCTGGGAGCCCAGCTCGTTTTCGACAGATCTGCTACCAGAAATGATCAGCCTGGGACAGAGGAGCCATCCTCAGGTTCTCCTTCCTCGGGGAGGGATTCCAGCAGAATGCCGGCAGGGCTCTGGCTGGATTCCTCAGCACTGCAGAAATCTGTGCAAACTGACAGCAAAGGGCTGCATGGAAGGGCTGATCCCAGAGAAAGGAGCACAGTTCTGTGCCTGGTGCCTGGACAAACCCCCCCAGTTCCCAGAGGCACGGTGCTGAAGCGGCAATGAACTTCGCTCTGCTGTGATTTATTGCCAAGTGCTGCAGCCAGGATGACTGAACGGCTCGAGCTCCCTGATTCATCTTTGTTTCACAGCAGAAACACCAGTGCAGAGCGGATGAAAGATCTGCACAATTTTGGGAGGTTTGCCTGCTCTCCCAGAGCAGCTCTGGGGGGGATTTCAAAATGACATGGGAACGGTGTAAACACAAATATGCAATTATGGCCCTGTTTGAAGTCTGGCTACTTGTACTAAACACAAATGTACTAAAAATGGGTTTGTGGCCATTTAAGTCTGTTCTCTTCTAGGAAAACTCCTGGCAAACTTGCTCCAGAGGCAGATCAGGAGCTGGGATGAGGCTGAGAGCGTGTGCTGTGCTTCACAGGACGATTTTAGTGCCCTTGCTGAAGCCCTGCTGATGGTTCTGAGTCAAGAGCAGCTCTCAGCTGTCCCAGGAGTCCCTCTCCAGATAAATAAAAGAAACACCTGAGCAAATGGAGGAAAATTCCCCTCGGTGCTTCCCGTGACTGCTCAGAACAGCCCCTGTCAGAGGCAAAGTCAAAGAGGTCAAACCAAGAATTCCCAGCGTAGCAGCAGAGCCAGGGATGACAAAAGCAAACTCAGCTCCAGGAGAATTTGGTTTGGTGGAAGGTTCCCTAGCTGTGGCAGGGAGTTTGAACCAACTTTAAAGTCCCTTCCAAGCCAAAGCATTCCAGGATTTTATGATTTCCCAGTGCAAGGCTTGAGGGGAGCCCTGGCAGCTGAGAAGGGTTTTGTGTAATGCCTCTCCCTGAGACAAGTGACAAGCCCATAGGCCTGATGTCAGGATTGATAATAAATGGGAGTGGAGACCAAAATGTGCCCTGCAAATGCCATGCCTGTGGTTGCTGGCCCTTGGGGTGAATAATCCAGGCTGGGAAAAGCAGAGCTTGCACACATTTAAATCATGGTCTGTAACAGCTCTGAAAGGAGCCATTAGGGCTGGGCAGGGAAACCACAGCTTGTCTGGAGGAGCAATCAGGCACTCAGAGAGCTCTGGCTTCACATCAGCACCGGGTTCAACCTCCCAAGGGGCAGGGGAAGAACGGGAGCTGCTCCCTGCAAAGATCCCTAAAGGAGAAAACTTCTTCCACCTCAAAGCATCGTCCTGAAGATCTGAGAATTCAATGTCAGGAACCTGGGAACAGCTTTAGAGCAGCTGTGCCCCTGGCTGTAAATATTCCAGAAGGGACAGAGTCCCAAGGAAAGGACAGGGCTCATCCTGCCTGGTCCTCAGGGCTGGAGCTGGGTGGAACATGTGGAATCACAGGACAGAGCCATGGACAGCACAGCCCCATTGGGGGAAAGTCCTGCTTAGAGCCCTGAGCTCCCTTCAGGACAAGGCAACCAGCCCTCATCAAGGGAAGCCAGCTGATTTAATCTGTTGGGATTTTAGTAAAACTTTGGGATGTATTGAAAGCCTGATTCCCAGCACACAGAAACACAAACCATGGGGTATATGGGAGATTTGGTGAGTAAAATTAATGCTAAATTATTTCTTCTAAATCAGAGTTCTGGTCCCCCAATTCCCATTCCACATCCAGTTTGGCTTTAACTGCAAAGATTGATCCAGGAGAGCTTCACCACAGCTCTTGTGCATCCCTTAAATTGTGCCCGCCACAGATCTTCTGCACCCCTTAAATTCAAATTTAGGGATGGTAAAGATTGATCCAGAAGAGCTTCAGGTGCCCACCACAGCTCATCTGCACCCCTTAAATTTAAATTTAGGGCTGCAAAGATTAGTTCAGAAGAGCTTTGCATGCCCAGCCCAGTTCATCTGCACCTCTTAAATTTAAATTTATGGCTGCAAAGATTGATCCAGAAGAGCTTTAGGTGCCCACCACAGCTCATCTGCACTCCTTAAATTTAAATGCAGGGCTGCCTGCATGGGTAGATGTTTTCCCTGCCATGGATTATCCCCACAGCTCTCTCCCCTTCCCTCAGCCTGGATGTCTCACCTCTGCCTGGAATCCTTCCACCAGGATGGCCACCAGGAGGTTGAAGAGCACATAATTGCCAAAGGTCATCAGGGCCACGAAGTAGAGGGCGGCCCAGGAGGAGGTGGAGGCCATCCCGTTGTAGAGCACCACGTTCCAGTCCTCCTGCGTGAGGATCTGCAGGGAAAGGGGAACCCTCAGCTCCTCTGTGCGCTGAATTCTGCCATTTCCCCCTCCTCCTGACCTTTCCACTGGCAGCTCTCATGAGATGAGGCAGCAAGAATTGCCTTTGTTCAGCTCTCTGCACGTGATGTCAGATCACGTTGTAGAAATTTGCCTTTATTTAGATCTTTGCACCTCTGCTGGCCAGGCCTGCCCTCCCTGCAGGAACTGCCCTGCCCAGAGAGGACAGTTGAGATCCAAGATATCCCCAGGTGAAGGATGCACTGTCCTAATCCCATTATTTCCTGGAGGTGTTGCCTCCTTTGATAACCATCAGAAGATAACAGACCTGAGGCCTCAGATCTTGTCTCCTTTCAGGCTGCTCTTTAGAAGGCAGCTGGAGCTGAAGGAAAGGGTAAGGGACAGGATATTTAATGAGATAAATGACATTGGGTGGCTCCAGAACCTCAGGGAAGTTGTTTCCTTCAGGTAAAAACATTGGGGAAAAAAAAAAAAAACCCATCACTGCAAAGCTTTGCTCTGCGGGATCTTCCTCAGGGATTTTCACTCTCCAGCTTCAAAAATCTTAGAAAAACGGATGACAGGCTCATGTTCCACATTAATTCTTGCAATGAAAACAGCCTCAAACCCCCTGAACCAAGGTGGCTTTGGGGACAGGAGTGCTGCACTGAGTCATGCTGCTCAATAACCTTCCTGGGACGCAGGACTGAGCCTTTGTGCTCCGTGCCAGCTGCATTTCCCAAGGGACTGGGAGGAGAAATGCAGCAATTCATGTGTTGGGAAGGGAAAAATGGGAAGCTCTGAGGCTGGGGCTGATTTGTCCTTGTTCCTTTGTGAGAATTTATATCCACAGGGAAGGCTCTGGCCTGTTTCCACCTTGAGTGATGCTACTCTGCTTTTAGGAACTTTATTTACACTTGTTGCACTCAGATTCCAAAGCCTGAGCTTTGAAACACGGAAGTCTAATTTTTATATTTAAAATATCCTTGAAGCAGCATTAACCATGATTCCTCTGTTGTGGAACCTGCCAGGCATTTCAGGCACAAACCAGGCTGCAGAGGAAACACAACTTTTTATATCAAGGCTGCCCCAGCACCTCCAGCTCTGATTTGGGAGAGGATCTGTCACCCCCAGAATTGTTTGCAAAAGGCAGTGAAGGAGACAGAGATCTGCAGAGTAGGAGCAGGATGGGCAGCAAAAAGGAAAATAAGAGCGGATGCCCTCCTTTTACTGACAAGAGATAAGGACAGTGCTGATTTTGAGTAGATTTCTTCTCCATCAGGGCTTTTAAACCCATCTCTACCCTAACAACTCTTCACTCCAAATTTGACACCTCCTGGAAGAGTTTCGTGGAATAAAAACTCCTCACGTTCCCCCTTAAAACACCCCTGAGGACGCAGAGCTTACCTGGAACACGGTCACAATGGCCCAAAGCAAGGAATCAAAATTCTTCCTGTCTGGAACCGTGTCTCCCGTGTCGGTTTTCAGGCTGAACTTGCACCCAAAGAGATGCATGCCAAGGATGCTGCAGTGGGGAAAGAGGCAGATGGAAGAAACACCTGGGTGAAATGTGGTTGCAGGGAGGATTGCAGGGGTTTTATGGACACTTTTCCACTCCCAGTGGTTTATTTCACCCCACAATTTGGTTCTCCTGCCTCACATTTCATTCCAGTTGTCTGCACTGAAGGAAAATCCAGAATTCTCCTTTGTCTGGAAAAATGACAAACCATGTTGCCAGCTCCCTGTTTCCAAGCAAAGGATTCTGAGGGGTGTTAAAGGGTCAAACAGACAGAAATCTTGGAATCTGCACGACTTCCACCCCAAATCTAACACTGGTATGGTTCAGCCAGTGACACAGCTCAGGAGCCTCTAAGGGGCAGTGATTGCCCATTTGTGTCCTTCATTCACCTCTGGAATGATGGCATTCCATGAAAAACGGGCCAGAAAGAGTTAAATATCCCACTGTGGGCACTACCCCTGATGCCTCAGGTTTTGGCTTTTATATTTTTCACATTCTGTGCTGCTTTAGTGTGTGGGTCTGGCTTCACATCAGGGGATGGCGAGCTCTCTGCACAGAGCAGGGAGACAAAACAATTCTTTCTCCAGCTGGGGACCAAGGACAAATGATCCAAACCTCAGCCCCACGAGCACAAACAACGTGGACTGAGGAGAGAAAAACAAGAAGGATGTGACCTAAAGCTGTAATTGGACAATTAACTCCAAAATGCAAATGGATCAGAACTTATAAAAATGAGAGACCCCATGACCAGGCGTGCATTTTGTGACCATTTTGTGTTCATCTTGGGTGTAGCCCTGGCCAGGCCCAAGGTGGATCCATTGAGGCCTTTTCATAAATCCCTACTTTATTCTTTAACTCTGTCCAGCCTCTGTTCTATTCTTTAATTCTTCCAGCCTCTGTTCTAGCCCAGCCTTCCCAAGGCATCACCCCCACACCGGCGGCATGTCCCCATCCCCACCCACCCATCCCTGAAGCAGAACAAGGCCTCGAGGAAGAGCTGAAATACCTGAAATACCAAGAAATACCTGAAGATGAAGATGAAGAGCATGAGCAGCATGCAGAAGGTGGCCACGTTGTCCATGGTCTTCATGAGCACCACGAGCTGGCGGCGCAGGGCGGGCATGAAGCGCACCAGCTTCAGCACGCGGAGCAGCCGGAACGTCCTGAGCACGGACAGGCCCCCGTCTGACTGCCCAATGATCTCCCAGACACTGTGGGGACATGGGGACACTGCTAGCACCAGCAGTTCTGCTCCCTGGCAGCTGATCCCCCCAGGAATCTCCCCTTTTCCTGCTCCTGGAAGCAGCTTTGCTCCCCAGAGCTGCGGTCACGCCTTTGGGGGCATGGCTCGTCTGCTTTACAGCTGGTTTTGGGGTCAATTCCCCAAAATTTCTCCTTAATTCCCTTTTTTCCCCTGAGGTTCTTCATGTCTGCACCACTACAATAATGTGGATCACAATTTTATCCCAGGAATATCCATTCCTATGATATAGCAGTATCAGCGCAACTCTATTCATTAAAACAAAATCCAGCATCTCTTAAGAGAATTAGGGAAACGAAAAACCACTGCAAGTCAATAGGATCAATAGTTTTGAGGTATTTTTCTCCCTTTAGAACATCCAGAGGGATTTTTGGGGGGGTTGGTTTGATCAGACCACAGAATGACCTTTGATCAGAACCTTGAACCTTGTCTGGATCAAAGGGATGTGCCAAGGCCACTCTCCTGCTTTACATCTCTGTGTCCCTGGAATTCTTTGCCCCAAATTACTGATTGAGGGGTGACCAGAAAGGATCCCAGCACTTAGGTGTGACTGGGACAGTGTCCCCTGAGAAGCACAGCAGAGCAGGGGCCCCCTTCCCCTCCTGCTTGCCCAATTCCAGCCCAGCTGGGGTCATTTGGGAGAGGAGGGCACTGCTGGGGTAGGGACACCCCCAGGACCCCTTTCCCAGGAGCAACCATGCTGCACTTGAGTGGAAAATCCACCCCAATGCCAGATGTGTGGCATAAATAGATTTTCCTCTCCATCTGCCAGGTTGATTTACTTTGGACAGCCCTCCTAAGGACAGGAATCCAAAAGTCCAGCACAATTACAGCACACCCCAACCCTGGATGAATCTAAAAGTCCAGCACAATTACAACACACCCCAACCCTGGATTAACACATGGAATCACAGAATCACCAGGTTGGAAGAGGCTTTGAAGACCATCAAGTCCAACCCAGCCCTAACATCTCCTCACCAACCAAACCATGGCACCCAGTGCCACATCCAATCCTTTTTTAAACACATCCAGGGACGGTGACTCCACCGCATCCCTGGACAGCCAGTTCCAGTGCCCAACCACTCTTCCAGCAGAAAACCTTTTCCTAACACCCAACCTGAATTTCCCTTGCCATCCCTGATCCCCACCCCACTCCCCAGCAGAAAAGCCACAGTGAGGGAAGGACCTGATGACCACGATGATCCCATCAAAGATGTTGTAGGGGTTCTTGATGTAGCCAAAGATGCCAAAGGCCAGGAGCTTCAGGAGCATCTCCAGGGCAAACATGCTGGTGAAGACGATGTTGCTGATCTCCAGGGCGTTGGTCAGCTCGTCTGGCTGTGGGCAGAAAAGCAAAGTGGTCAGAGAAAATGGGAAATGTTCCTTCTGCTGGGATTTGTGCTCCTTCTGGAAAGCCGTGGAGGAAAAAGAAATGTCTGAGGGAACAGCAGATGAACCTCCTGGAGTTCCCTGTGAGTTCTACTGGGATCACAGGATCCCAGCCCGGTTCTGGAGCAGCTGGAGAACAATTGTGCCCAACCCAAAATAATTCAAGCTAAGCAAAGGAGAGGGTTTGTTCACTGTTCCAAGATAGAATTATCCAGGCTGGAATCTGCCTGGATTCACATGGATCACTCTGCTTTTACTGCACTGACTCCAGCAGAACTTTATGAACACTGCAAAAATAGGAATATCAGATATTTCTATATGTGATATAGGAATATCAGCTCTATTCATTAAAACAAAGCATTTTGCTTCCAGACATCTCCTAAGAGCATTAGGAAAAAAAATACACCTGAAGTCAGTGGGATCAATAGTTTTATGTTTTTTGAGGTACTTACCTCTCTTTGGGAATTGCCCCCCAAGACCCCCAAATGGTGTTTCCTAAACCCAGCAGATTTTAGGTGCCAGCAGCATGGCCCTGAGTGCCAGGACTGCACTCAGGATCTCTGAGTTTCTCTGGGTGTACAAGGTTTTAATGGAGCCGAAACCCAAGATTTTTCCATGCCCCTCTTCTATCCCAGCACCACATTCCCTCGGGCTTCCAGACATTCCATTCCTTTCCTGGGAAGTGCAGCAAAGCCTGCCCAGCATCCAGGCTCCCCAAAAAAATGGGAAAAGGTGGGATTGATCTGCTCCCTCCCTGGAGCTGCTCCTTCCAACAGCACCTGTCTCTGCAATGAGCATTTCTAGTTCCAGGCCTGCTCCTTTGTGAGACAAAATGAGCCTTTTTCATTTCCTTTTCCTCAGAGTAATAACATTGTCTGGGAAAAAGTGTGATTTTCATATCTGACTCATCTCCTGGACTGATAATAATTCCCTTTATTCCCCATCCCTCGTTAGGGGGGTAAAAATCGGCTGGTTGGAGGGGATGCTGTAGCACTACTTGAGGCTCTGTAACACATCCACACTCAGCAAATCCAACCCTTGGCAGTGGAAGGAGAGGGTGAAAGAGTTAACTGGGATTTGGGAAGAGCCCACACATCCCCTCCAGCCCGTGGGCTGCTAATGAGCCATCATTCACTGCTAAATTACTCCCTGCAATCGTCTGTCTGCTGCTCAACCATTTATCCAGGGGAAGAGCACTCAGAGCTCCAGGATCTAATCCATAAACTCCGATTGCCATGGGATACCGGGGAAGGGCTGGGAAATTTGCAGGGCCCGGTTCCCTCACATCAAGCAGAGCTCATCCATCCTATTCCTTTCCCTCACAATGCCAAAACTACCTGGTGCCGTGGTTTGGAATTAAAAAATTAAAAATCAAATAAAAATTTAAAAAATATAAAATTAGCAAACCAAAGCCACTACACAAAATTAGTATTTCCACCACTGGGTTTCCAACTGAAACCCAGTTTCCAAACTGAAAATCAGTATTTCCACCCACTTTCCAACTCACACCTGGGGAGAGGCAAAAAAAACCAAAACAAAACCTCATCAGAGGCCCAGGGCTGCTCTGGGATGGAATTTGACCAGCTCTCCACAGAGACTGATCCCAAAATAGCCCTGCAGGCTCCCAGGCTGTCCTGCTCCAAGCCACAGCGGGGACAGGACACGGTGCTGGCAGCGTCCCCGAGCTCTCTGTCAGGAGCTGGCACGTTCAGGGTCCCCCCAGGCAGGGCTGGAGAGGGAATTCTTGACAAGGAGCAAAATAACTCATTAAAGTCTGGTGTCCCTGCAGCTCCTGGAGCAGGGTGTGGGTGGCAGGCTGAGGCTGGGAAATGAATGACAATTGTCAGCAAGGAATCACACACAATCCCAGGATCTCTGAGGTGGGAAGAGACCTCCAGGACCATCGAGTCCAGGCTGGGCCTGATCCCCACCTTGTCCCCAGCCCAGAGCACTGAGTGCCACCTCCAGGAATTCCCTGGACACCTCCAGGGATGGGAACTCCAGACCTCCCTGGGCAATTCCAGTGCCTGACCAGCCTTTCCATGAAGAAATTCCTCCTGATGCCCAACCTGAGCCTCCCTTGGCACAGCTTGAGGCCATTTCCTCTCATCCTGTTGCTGATTACCTGGGAGAAGAAGCCACCACCATTCCTGACAGGAATCTGCAGCTTGCTGGAGTTGTTCTGTTTTTCCTGCTGTCCCCCAGCACTTTTTTCCTGGGAAACATGGAAAACCTGCCCGCTGCTGTCCCCAGAACCTCGTCCTCTCCCATGGAGCAGCAGCCTCATGCACTGAAGGCAAACCTAGCGTGGGGTTCTCCAAATCCCCCTTGCTGCTGCCAAGAGTTACAACTTTATCATGAAAATTGGGCTTCCTGGTGGTCACTTCAAATCCCCAATCCTGGAATGATGTGGATATAGAAGCACAGAATGGCTAAGGTTGGAAAATACCTCAAAGATCATCGAGTGCATCAGTATTTCCACCACTGGGTTTCCAACTGAAACCCAGTTTCCAAACTGAAAATCAGTATTTCCACCCACTTTCCAACTCACACCTGGGGAGAGGCAAAAAAAACCAAAACAAAACCTCATCAGAGGCCCAGGGCTGCTCTGGGATGGAATTTGACCAGCTCTCCACAGAGACTGATCCCAAAATAGCCCTGCAGGCTCCCAGGCTGTCCTGCTCCAAGCCACAGCGGGGACAGGACACGGTGCTGGCAGCGTCCCCGAGCTCTCTGTCAGGAGCTGGCACGTTCAGGGTCCCCCCAGGCAGGGCTGGAGAGGGAATTCTTGACAAGGAGCAAAATAACTCATTAAAGTCTGGTGTCCCTGCAGCTCCTGGAGCAGGGTGTGGGTGGCAGGCTGAGGCTGGGAAATGAATGACAATTGTCAGCAAGGAATCACACACAATCCCAGGATCTCTGAGGTGGGAAGAGACCTCCAGGACCATCGAGTCCAGGCTGGGCCTGATCCCCACCTTGTCCCCAGCCCAGAGCACTGAGTGCCACCTCCAGGAATTCCCTGGACACCTCCAGGGATGGGAACTCCAGACCTCCCTGGGCAATTCCAGTGCCTGACCAGCCTTTCCATGAAGAAATTCCTCCTGATGCCCAACCTGAGCCTCCCTTGGCACAGCTTGAGGCCATTTCCTCTCATCCTGTTGCTGATTACCTGGGAGAAGAAGCCACCACCATTCCTGACAGGAATCTGCAGCTTGCTGGAGTTGTTCTGTTTTTCCTGCTGTCCCCCAGCACTTTTTTCCTGGGAAACATGGAAAACCTGCCCGCTGCTGTCCCCAGAACCTCGTCCTCTCCCATGGAGCAGCAGCCTCATGCACTGAAGGCAAACCTAGCGTGGGGTTCTCCAAATCCCCCTTGCTGCTGCCAAGAGTTACAACTTTATCATGAAAATTGGGCTTCCTGGTGGTCACTTCAAATCCCCAATCCTGGAATGATGTGGATATAGAAGCACAGAATGGCTAAGGTTGGAAAATACCTCAAAGATCATCGAGTGCATCATGATAAGACAATCTCAGAGTCATCACAGAAAAAGTCAGTGTTGAGTCTGAAAAGCTGAACAACCCCAAAAGCACCCTCAAAGAAATAAAAGGAATTTGTACATTGTTACTCTCTAAAATCCCAAGTTTCCTTAGGCAAACCCAAGATCCTCCTGTGGAGCGCTGAGCCAATCCTGAATTCATTTCCCAATTTCCTTTGACAATTTGCGCCCTTTTTGCTTTGTCTCCAGCTCCGTGACTTTTGCTTCCTATTGAAGTGTGGGAGAAAAATCTGCAGCGATCTGTCAGGGAGGGGAGAGAGGCCACGAGGGACGGGGACAGGAGAGGACAAGGAGGTGGCCTGGAACGTCAGCAGCTGTGCCCAGGAGCTGATCCAGCAGATTGGAGCGCGGCAGGACGCCTGGGAAAGGTTGACAGACGGCTGACACTGCAAAATCTCACCTCAGGGATCTTCATTATCCTTTTGGGATGGTGTTTGGAGGCAGGCAGCACTAATGTGATGACAGGGCCAGCTGTGAGCAGGGATGTTGGAGCGGGATCCTGCTGGGACACCGGGCAGGACCCGCCGGGCACCGACAAGGACGGATGGCCCTGAACGGCGGCCAAGCCCTGCTGGGAGCTTGGGGATTGTTGGAGAGGATGCTGAGGAGCAGATGAGCCAAACATCCACTGCTCCAGCCTTCCAGTGTAATTATCTTCCCCTGACACCAACGGGAGCCGGGGAAACGGGGATATTTTTATGCCTTCTGAAATGGTTTATTGCTTGCAGCGCAAATTTCCCGCTCGCTGACGAGCACAGATCCACGAGGAGGGTCAAGGAAGGGACACTCAAGATGGATTTGGCCATTCCCCTGCAGTCAGCCACTAGGAGCCACTGTTGATTTTGTCTGAATTAAAGGCGGTCCCAGAGCAGGAATTTTTCCAGGAGTCTTTTTCTCCGGGTGAAACAAATTGTTGATTTGCTGAAACCAAAGCTTTTCATGGCGAGGATTATTTTTGTCCAACTTTCTGGCTGGGAGAAAACGAAATTGCAACAACGCTTTCAAATTGCTGCAATGTCTCGTTTTGACCTGCTCAGAGCTGGAAACTTCAGGCTTTTGGCTCCAGCAGTGGTTCTGTCATGAGATGCAGCTCGGGTTGGGATGTGTAACAAAGCTTGGCAGCAAAATGAGGCACTTCCAGGAGAGTTGGTCTAAAGTTTTTGCTTTTTGCTAATTTTTATCGAAGCCTCAACAATTCTGGCAGGGAAAATACCTGCCCTCCGTTGGGCTCCAAGCTGCAGCAGGAAAAAATTCCTTTTTCAAACACAAAGAGGGTGAGCACGACCCCCCCAGCAGCTTTGGGGATCTCCTCATCTTCTGCTGCTGCAATTATTGACCTTTACATCAGTCCAGGATTCCAGGGCCAAAAGGTCACCAAGTGGAATTGCAGGAGGATCCAGAATGCTCAGGAATCCCCAGAATATGGGAGAAGATTGGCAAGGCTGGCATGAGGATCCCCCAGGCTGGATGTGGAGGCTGGAATGGGAACGGCCATGCTGGAAACTGTCACCAAAAACCAGCACAGAATGGTTTAACCCCAAGTCCCACTGGCAGATCCCAGGGAACGCTCAAAAAAAGTTCAGATTTCAGTCTAAACTTTACAATTTCAGATTTAAATCATCCTTGGCCTGCAGGGTTAAATTTCTCACTATTCAAGGGAAGAGCAGGAACTGTGTGGGATCAGTTTGGAAGATTTCAGCATCCTTGAGTTTAAATAAGAGCAAGCCCTGACTGCAGGCAAAACACACCCCCTCTCTGCCCATTTTCAAGGCCATTTTTATGCTGCAGAATATTCCAGCGATTCCAAACTATGCTTTTATTAGTGACAAAACTCAAACAGTTCATTCCAAGTTCAGATAAATAGACCAAAAAAAAAAAAATCCTTTCCTAAATAGTTTAGGTCTGAAAACCTTGGGAGCTGAGAATCTGCCACGTGTGGTTTTAGCAAGGACCCCAGAGCCTTTCTGGAACCACGGAATGCAATAAAAGAGAAAAAAGAGAAACCCATCATGGTCCAGTTATCGATGGCTCCTCCAAGCAGACAACGAAGGGTGGAATTTGCAGCCTCAGATTCTCTTTGTGCACCTGAATTCCTGCAGTTCTCCAAGGACCGGGATCTCTTTGTGCCTCCTTTTTCCTCTCGCCCACCTTCTCCCTCATCTCCTTTGATTGCTGCATCCACCAGCTGCTATTTTACATAATTTAGGCTCGGTCTCAGCAGGACAACTGAACACCTTTCTGCTCTGAAACTCAGAAATAATCACACCTGCATCCCTCACAGAGGAGAAAAGGTCTCTTCCACACCACCTCCTTCCT
>NW_005054399.1:838063-848531 GCF_000277835.1 Geospiza fortis
GCAGAATGACCAGGGAAGTTTCCAGAGTCAAAAATGTTGTTTTCCTTCAGAAATCCCCCTCCAAAGCAGCTCAACTTTTCCTGAGCTGGGAGATCTGAGAGTGGCAGAGCCCCGAAGAGCAGTAAACAAACCCAGAACATTGAGTCTCATAAACATCCTTTGCACTTGGGTTGTTTTTTCTCTTAGTCCCGAGCCTAAAGCTGTCAATGGGACTTGCAGCACTTGTTTATGTTGGCTTTTCTGCTTTAGATGTTGCATTCAGCCCACAGAGGCTCTGACCAGGCACAATAATGATCTGTCAATCCCTGCCTGGCTCCGGGGCACTCCTGCTTCCTCCCCTCACCTCATTTTTGGGCAATTATAATTCTCCAATTACCAGGTTTTCCACTGCCACAGAGTTCACCTGTTCTGCAGCCCCTATTCTGTCAGGGAATAAAAACCCACAGAGAATGCAGAGAGAGGAGAAGGAGCCCCGGGACTTTATGGAGCATCCAGTCCCACCTAGGGCCACTTTCCACCATCCCAGGGTGCCCCAACCTGGCCTGGGACACTCCCAGGGATCCACAGCTTCTCTGGGAATGCGTGCCAGGGGAGGAATGTGAGCATTCCCAGGAGAAGAAAGAGGGGAGGAGGGATCTGTGACATCTCTCAGTGCTCGGTTACACACAGCAGGGACAGGCTGCCCTGCTCTCCTCAGTCTGCTGGGCTTTATTTCCAGCTGTGTCATTCCCCTGCCTCTGGAGCAGCCTGGGCAAAAAGCTCCTTTTCCAGGGACTTTCAGGAGGCAGAGGAAGCAGAGCTGTCAGGGGATGTGAGTGACACCCCAGAGAAGATGAAGGCTCCGTTTTGACCTTTATTTTTCTCTCCTTCCTTGCTTGTCAAAGATCAAACCGAGCAATTCTGATATTTCTGAGGTAAGTAAACAAGCCAGCAAAGCAAACAAGCAGAACCCCCCGAGCAATTGCAGACCTGGCTGCTTCCTCCTCTGCTTTCCCTGCCTTTAAAAAATCAAACCCAAAAAACCCCAGATGTAACACAAGTGGGCTTTTCAACTCCTGCATCTGAAAATATCTCCTGTGTAAACCATTTGGATGAAGTTTATTTACTACAAGATTGGACTCTTCACGTCTGAAAATCAACTTCAAACTGGTTTAGTCCATCTAGACCACAGGAATTGCCTTCCTTTATGTGATAAAATGTCCTAAAAAAAAAAAAAAGGGGTTGGGTGGTGTTTTCCCAGGCTCATGAGCACAGTTCAAAGTTATTTCTGCTCTCTGGCCTTGGAAAGGGATCAGGGACTTGAACCAGGATATCCCAGCCCTGGAAACTGAGATATTTTGCTATTTTGGGGTGCAACTGCCCCAAATTTAACAGCCAGACACAACCACAACCTCTCAGAAGCACAAGTCCTGCTCAAGAAGGGGTTCTCTGTTATTAAAGCCTCTCCTAAAAGTTGTGGCTTTAAGGAGTTTGTGCTTTCCACTGGGGGAAAAAAAAAAGTGTCACTGAGAGATTTCAAATGGGCTCTGCTTCAAAGTAGGCTGGAAACAGAAGGGAAAAGAGATCTCCTCCTTGTGCCTGCTGATGGATGTTCCCTCTCTGGGTTTGGAATGAAAAATGGGGAATTTATTCCCTCAGTCACCTCCACTCTCAGGTTTTATGCCTCCCTCTAAATGGGATCCTTCATGTGGAGCGATAACAATTTAATTGAAGATAACTGATGGTAATTTTTCCTCCTTTCAATTGACCTGCTTGATCTCCTAATGCTCTGCAGAGTTCCTTTTAACTCTCTGCTCCATGGTTAATGATTCCATTCCCAGATGCAAAACCCCGCTCCTTCCTGGAGCTGCCAAAGGGACACTGGGGGGTGGAGGAAGCACCAAAACCCAAATCCACAGAGTTCAGCTTCTCCTGCAGTGACCAGATTCCAAATTCAGGCACTCCCCAAGATTTTTGTGCCAGTCCCTCCCACTTCAGGTTTGGATATTGGGAAGGAATTGTTCCCTGTGAGGCCCTGGCACAGATTCCCAGAGAAGCTGGGGGTGTCCAAGGCCAGGCTGGACATGGCTTGGAGCACACTGGGATGGTGGAAGGTGACCCTGGAGGTGGCACTGGATGAGCTTTAAGGTTTTTCCCAACCCAACCCATCCCAGGGCTCTCTGTCTCCAGGATGGGAGTGTTTTCTCTGCAGAAGAATCCCTGGATGCCACATTTCCCTGTCCTGCAAGAAGAGCCACAGAGCAGAGTTTGCTTTCTGGGATAATCAACTTCCCTCAGAAGCTTCCCTGGCAGGAGATCCCACGTGGCAGAACATATTTGCAGTATTACTTTCCCATTTCTCAGTTTCATTCAGCAAAATGCAATTTCATTTCCAGTGACATAAATGCCAAGCAGGATTAGATCAAGTGCTGCCTGCTCCAGCCTCTGGAGGACGGGACCAGGGCAATCTGAAATGTTATCAGCAGAACAGTTCGGGAAAGCAGGGCAATCAGCTGGGTTATATCTGGGTGGAGGATCACTTGGACTGACAGATGGCTCAAAAATAAGCCTTAAAATGAGAAAAACCCACCCAAACCCTGTAAAACAATGCCCCAAAGCAGGCCAGCAGCGCTCAGGTTCAGTTATTAAATGAGAAGTCACAGCAGGAAGGAGCCAGCTCTCCAAACAAGCAGGGAATGGCTCCAGCAAAGCCCCAGGAGCAGCTGGGGGAACTGGACTCTGCACACTGGTGCCACTGTCAGGAAAAAGAGCGAAAATGGGAATGTGGCTGTGCTGAGGCCAGGGAATGTGTCCTGTGCTGGGTGCAGGGATCATCCTCAGGAGCATCCCAGGGGATGCTCTGGCCTCTTCCCAACATCCCAGAAGCTGTCACTGGAGCCTTTTCCCTGGAAATAGGAGCAGGTTTCTCCCTGCTGCCATCCCACCCTGCATGGCCTTGGCTCCTTTAAAAGCCTCTGGCCAAAATCCAGGGAATTCATCCAGCCTGAATCATTCCCATCCATATGCTGAGCAGCACCAGTGGATCTGCTGGCCAGGACAGCTCAGAGCAGGGCCTGGCCTGACTCTCATCCAAGAAATTTGGCTTCTCCCTCACCATAAAAAAATTACATTCACACAAGGCATTCTATCCACACGGCTCCTGCCCACTGCAAAGCTGTTCTTGACCACGCTCTGTGCTGAAGTCAATAATTAATGGCCCCAAAATCATCAGCACAATGCATGAAATCAGCCGTGTTTGGCTGGTTAACCACAAAGAATTAATTTTTAAAATATAATGCAGAATTCCTACTGATTTATGGTCCTTTAAAACATATATTAATAAATACAGCTTTATATTTAGGCTGAAGATATCTCAAATCTTATTAATTCAAAAGAAGAACGAGGCTCTGTCTTTTCCTTTTAGGTGTGAGCTGAGTCCTGGGATATGAAGAGCTGGAATATTTAAGACTGGGATACACACAAAACCCGTGGAATTTGCTCTTTGCAGGCAAAAAGGAACAACAGAGACCCAGCCTGAAGGAATCTGCACAAGAAATGCAGGTTAATTATGGATTTTTCTTGGGAAAATCCTCCAGCCACTCCCCACAGGTGCCCAAGAGCATCACAGGTGGCACCACATGCACTGAAGGTGGCAGGACACGCACACAGACAGAGCAAAGAACCATTTCCCAACTCTTTGATGACACTTTAGCAACGATTCCACGATCTTTATCCAGCTCCTGGCTCCCTGCAACCCCGGGATCAAAGACCTTTGGGTTGTAATTAGCAGGCAAACCCAATAGAAGTTGTTTACTTCGGCCGAGTTAATGGCACTGGAAATATTTAATCAAAAAATGGACACACTCCCCCCTATTACCGCCAAGATGATTCAGAAGGGGCCACTTAAATC
The DNA here is from genome assembly GCF_000277835.1 of Geospiza fortis. Taxonomy (NCBI): domain Eukaryota; kingdom Metazoa; phylum Chordata; class Aves; order Passeriformes; family Thraupidae; genus Geospiza; species Geospiza fortis. The sequence continues at coordinate 841,953 of NW_005054399.1, forward strand.
TGGTTTGTCAAGCCATTACTCATCCCCTGCTAATAGAGCTTTATGGAGAGTCCCTTTGAAAAATGCACTTTGGTGATCCGCGGGCACCGGGAGATGAAACGCATCAGGGGAGCACAGCAGGGGCTGTGCTGGGGAGGAAGGTGGGCATGTGTTTAGTCTGTGTTTCAAAAAAAAAAAAACAAAACCCTTGGCTTAGTCATCTGCGCAGGCCAGGAGAGGAGCTGGAGAGGCTGGAGGTAGAAATGAGTTCAAGGAGAGGGTAATTCCTGAAAAAAACACCAGCCAGCCGCTGGGCCCGACCTCTGAGTGCCCAAGTGGGATGTGAAGAGATGGGAGAAGGCTGGGAGAGGTTTTAAAAGTTTGAAGGGTCTTGGAATAGGAGGAGGAAATGGAAATGTTGGAGGACAGCAGGAGAAAAGCTGGGGGTGTGTCTTGTTTGGGCATGAGGAGTTCTTTATGGGTTTTCCTTTGGGGAACTGAATCCCAGAATGGTTTGGGTTGAAGGGACCTCAAAGCCCATCCAGTGCCACCCCCTGTCATGGGCAGGACACCTCCCACTGTCCCAGGGTGCTCCAAGCCCTGTCCAACCTGACCTTGGAGACTTCCAGGGATCCACAGCTTCTCTGGGAATTCACACAGCTTCCCACCCTCACAGGGAGGAATTCCTTCCCAATGTCCCATCTGTCCCTGCCCTCTGTCAGTTTGAAGCCATTCCCCCTGTCCTGGCACTCCAGACCCTTGTAAAAGATCTCTCTCCACCTTTCTTGCAGATTCCCTTCAGGCACTGAAAGGCCACAATTCACTGACCCCAAATCCTTCTCCAGGCTGAACAATCCCAATTCCAGCTAATGCCAATTAACCAGGGCTGTTCACCTTCTCAATGCCAGGAAACCTCTGAGCGCCCTGACATGGCATCACTTGATGCTGCCTTAGAGCCTGGGCATGGAGCAGCTGAGTTGAGCTCTATGTACTGTGATTCTTGTGACACTGGATCAAGAAGATCCCTTGGGATCTCAGGATCCCCTAGGGTGGGAAACTCACGTTTTCCACAGGCTGATGAAGTTCAGGGACATCGAGTGGGGACAGCACAGGTGAAGGAACTTCCAACCCTTTTATCTCCCAAAACTGGACTGTGTCGTAGACATCCTTTTCACTAAAATCCTTTCTTTAAGATTTTTTTCCTTCTGGGAAGCTGAGGCCCCAGAAACAAAAGGTAAACAATAAGTTATCTGCTGCTGCACAATGCAGCAGGCGTGTCTGGATTGGCCCAGCTTGCATGTTTATAATTAATGGCCAATCCAGAACTGAGATCTCTCGGACACAGTCCGTTTGTTATCATTCTTTACTTTTCTTAGCTTAGCTTAGCAGCTTCTGGAAACTCTCCTTTCTTTTTCTTTTTAGTATAGTTTAAATAGATGTATATATCATAAAATAATAAATCGAGCCTTCTGATCATGGAGCCCATCTACATCTCTTCCTTCATCCCAAAAACCCTTGTCATCGCCGTCACAGGACTGCCTCAAGTTTGATACAGCTTCCCAAAGAGACAAATGCTCCCAAACTGCTGAAGATCCCAATGTTTAGCAGCACAGAAATGATCATCTGCAAACCCACATCTGGAACCCAGGCAGCAGCTCCTCCCTGCTGACATCAAACACAGAGCCAGGAGAACAAATCCAGGGGAAATCCACCTTTCCTCCCCTCCAGCAAACCCAAAACAGCCCCAGCAATCATCCTGAGCTCCTCTTTGTCTGGGAAAGCACGAAGCTGTGAGAGCCCAGGGTGCTGCAGCCCTCAGCCAAGGCAGGCAGATGGGAACCTTGGAGCTCCCCGTGAATTATTGATCTCTCCTTTCAGCCACCAGCGCCAGACTAAAGCAGCAATTAAAGCCCATCCACCAGGATCAGAAGGGGAAAGCAGAAAGACAAAAAGGTACAAAAGCAGAGGCCATGCTTGCCAGCAGCCTCCAGCACTGGGAACCAGGGGTTCTCCTGAAGCTCCTGCTCCATTTTACCTCGGGAATTCTGGAAGCGTGGAATGCCCTGAGCTGGGAGGGACACACCAGGATCAGAATCCAGCTCCTGCCCTGCAAAAATCCCACCCTGTGCATCCCTGGGAGTGTTGTCCCCACTCTCTGGGGCTGTGCCATTCTCTGGGGAGCTGTTCCAGACACCCTCCAGGGAAGAACTTTTCCCTAAAATCCAACCCAAACCTCCCCTGGCACAGCTCCAGCAGGGAGCAGAGCCCTCAGGAGAAGCTGCAGACCACTTGTGACTGAGGGATTTAAAAATAAACATTAAAAAACCCCATAAAAACACATAAAATAATTAAAAATAAAAATAAATATTAAAAACAACAATAAAAATAAAAATCAAGAATAAAAAAATAAAAATCAAGAATAAAAAAACAACAACAAGCACCGACATCCCTCCTGCTCCCTGGGATGAGAGGAGCTTGTTCTGCTGAGGCAGGGAGGGACAGCAGAGGCCAGGGAGGAATTCCAAGGAAAAGGGAAGGACTCCAGAGGTCAGGGAGGAATTCCAAGGACAGCAGAGGTCAGGGAGGAATTCCAAGGAAAAGGGAAGGACTCCAGAGGTCAGGGACGAATTCCAAGGATACCAGAGGAATTCCAAAGCAGAGCTGCCCTTCAGCACACTGGGACACTGCACTGAGTGAAAGCCTGGAATTTCCAAGTGGGAGCAAAAAGCAGCAAGAGAGCTCAGAGTCTGGAGATGGCCCAGTGCTCCCACATTTTCACCTTCTTGACAAAAAAAAAAAACAACCTCCAATTAAATAAAATTCTATGAAACCACCACCAATATTCACAGAAATCACTGTGCTGGATTTGCACTGTGCTTCTCTTGCCATGTTTAATCCTAACATTGGGAAAAGAACAAAAAGGTCTGGAAAACAGAACTTCAAACTGAGAAGGTGACTTTCCATGGGATTTTTCTGGTTCCTTTTGCAGGAATGATGCCTCACCCCCAAGCCTGCCCTGCTTTTCAGTTTGGTTTTATTGTTATGGGAACAAAATGACACAGGAAAAAATAAAAAAAATCAGTGGTTCCAATTTGGTATAATGACATAAAATCCCTGCTAAAATAATGAAATTCAGCTGGATTAGCCCTAATAACAGCAGCACTAATTAAAATTATTGCAGTTCACCATGACTGTGAGCTTGGTGAACACCTGAGACTCTCCCCAGGCAGGAGTGGGTGAGTTTGGGTTTGGGGGTGGTTAGTTCAGCCTTGGTGAGCTGGGCAAAGGGGGCTGTTAAGGAACACTAATTACCCACCACTAATTACAGCAGCAATAACAACACCTCTCCAATCACCCTGCCGGGCTCTGCCAACCCCTGCAGGTCCCACATCCAGCAGGGACAGCTCTGACAAATAAATAAACCAGGATTTCACTGGATTCAACCCCCTGCAGGTCCCACATCCAGCTGGGGAGGTGATGGCAGCAGGGACAGCTCTGACAAATAAATAAACCAGGATTTCACTGGATTCAACCCCCTGCAGGTCCCACATCCAGCTGGGGAGGTGATGGCAGCAGGGACAGCTCTGACAAATAAATAAACCAGGATTTCACTGGATTCCCCATCCCTGGCAGTGCCCAAGGCCTGGAGCAGCCTGGGGCGGTGGAAGGTTCTTGCCCATGGAACAAGATCCCTTTCAAGGTCCCTTCAACCCAAACCATTCTGGGATTATTTCTTTTGCAACTTTCTCTCTTCCATGCCCCAATCAAGTGGTTTTTTTTCCTGTTTTTTCCCAGCCCTGCTGTGGCTCTGAGTGGCAGAAGTGAAGCAGGAAGAGCCACGAGGAGCAGACCCACAACCAGAGCTGCTCCAAAGCCCCGCTCAGCCCAGACCCCACGGCTGCTCCAGGGCCTGGATCCACCTCCTGCTCCCAGGGAAAAGCCAAACCAATCCAAATCCTCCAGGCAGGGATGGAACAGGCAACACCAGGTTGAATCTGAGAGTGGGAGTGAGAGAATTCCGATTGCAGCTCCTGCCTGGTGGCTTTCATAAACTCCTAAAGCTCCACCACCAACCAGCCCTGTGCAAACCCCGAGCCCCCGAGGAAGCCACGAGCTCCCAAAAACTCCTGCCCTGCTGGAAATGCTCCTGGTGGGCTCCCAAAGCAGGCAGACCAGGCTGAAAGCTGCCAGATGATTTTATCTGTGGCATCCACAGCGGATCTCCAGCAATTATTTGCTGCAAGCCAGGCTGGAGGAGGTGGCGAGAGTTTCCATGGCAATGAGCTGGCATTGCCTTGGTGACCACGGGCTGCTGGTGCTGCTGAAGCACCCTGACCTCTGCACAGCTGAGCACAGCACGGAATTTCCTCCTTGCCTGCCTAATGGTGGCTTTTATTGGAGCTCAGCCCCAGCCAGGAGTTGCCTCAGGTGGTTGTGCAGAGCCAGGGAAGCATCCTCAGCTCGTGGCAGCCAACCCTGAATTAACCTGTCCCTCAAGCCAGCTGCAAACCAAACCCCAGCTCCAACCCTGGCTGCTCCTGAGCCTCAATCCACCCAGCTAGAAAATGAAACAGAGGAGACCCAGCACTTCATTAGCCCAGGCATCAAAAGCAAATTAATCTATCAGCGTTTAAAGCCTTTAAGAGGGGTCACGCTGAGAGACAGATGTGTTAACAAGGTGCAGGAGTGGCTGGCACATCAAAACGCAGCTTTGCAGTTTCCTCCCAGGTGAGGAGTTCATCCAGATTTCTGTGGGAGAGTCAGAGCTGAGTCTGTCTCCCTCCAAACCACCTCCAGATAAAGTTTGTGTTAGCATCAAAGCCTCATCCTGAGCTCACATGGCAGGAAATTGTTTTAGCTCTGCTTTTGAGAGCTCCCAGAGCTTCCTCTCCCAACTTTTCTGGTTGGACCATTCCTGCCCCAAAAACCTGATCCTACTGAAGCATTCCTTGAGTTCCTTTTCAAATCCAAGACCTGCACTCCACAACCCCAAAGTGGTTTCCATGGAGATGCTAAAAAACCCCCAAAGACACCTTGGCAGGGCAGAAGTTTGGGGAGCACCAAAGGCTGGGAGAGAGGACTGAGGAAGGAATTAGGGACCTGCTGCCCCTGAGCTGCAGGGAACAGGCTCCAGTTTGGCTCCCAAAACAGAATTATGGAACTATGGGATGTCCTGGTTGGAAGGGACCCACAGTGACCATCCAGCCCTGCACAGACCCCCAAACACCCCCACCCTGGGTATCCCTGGGGTGGTGTCCAAACTCTCCTGGAGCTCTGGCAGCCTCAGGGCTGTGCCCATCCTCTGGGGAGCCTGGGCAGTGCCCAGCAGCCTCTGGGGGAAGAACCTTTTCCTAAAATCCAACCCTGACACAGCTCCTGCTGTTCCCTGGTTGCAGGAGCTGCAGGTCCTCAGGAGTTTCCCCTCAGCCTCCTCCTCTCCAGGCTGAGGCACAGAAATGTCCATGGACATGGCCAAAACTTCACATCCTGTTGACACAACTCCCTGGAGCCACACAGAGCCCAGAGCAGAGTGCAGTGACCCTAAAGACACACAGCCACATGTTCTAACAAGTCCTTCTACTCCAAGCACACCATTCCCCAGTAGATTTGATACTTTCCAGGCCAAATTCCTTGTTTAAACAAAAGCCAGGAGCTATTTTGTCTCCTTTCAGCAAACCTCCCTTAAAATCTCCCAGCCAGGATTTCACACTTCAGCCACAGGAGTGAGGAAGCACAAAGGGACAGTGCCAGCGTGGCAGGGGACACTGGGCAGCCTGGGGGACAGGCAGAGCATCTCTGCCTTCAGCCACAGGAATTGGGACATCTGGAGAACACACCAGGAATGTTCTGGAGCATCCTGCTCCTCCTGGTGAGTGCTCACCCCTGGGATTTGAGCATATGGCTGCTGCAAGCCTGCCCAGTGCCACTCTGGTTTTTTTTAACCATCAAACCAGTCCCCCAGGCTCCCCAGCCTGCATTTCCCCTCCCTATCAAACGAGGGGAAAGAATTCAATTTGGGGTTTCGAGAGTTTCCAGCTAAGAGATACAATTAGAAAAATATTCACTGCAGATGATGATAAATAACCCTGGGCTGGAGAACCTCAGCAAGGATCTGTTCTTCAGGCGGCTGTGATGACACAAAGTCTTCTGCAGGGCTGTTTTACAAGCTTTCCCCTGAGCCCAAACTTGTTAACCTTCATTTCCCTGCCTGTTTGCAGAGGAGTGACAGCTGCAGCCATAAATCCAGCACTCAGGTTTCCTGTCAGAGTTAAAAAATCAAATATGGATGAAACCCTCGGCTGTTACACCCTGACGAGCAAGAAGGAGGGGAAGGAGGAAAAAAAAAAAAAAAAAGGAGTGGGAGGAAATACAGAGCTTTAAAATAATTTCTGAAACACAAAAGGACTTGTGCGAGTCGGGTGGGAAACATGCACTGCATGGTTTCCTTCCCTCATTACCTGTCTGGAGTCTGAGCCTGCCTGTCCATCACCCTCTCCAGGTTCAGCTCAGCCTCAGGAGCAGGGAAAAGCTGTTCTGGGAAGGGAATGAGCTGAGGAGCATCCCCCAGCCATCAAACCCCCCCCCCACTGCAGCCAGGGA
>NW_005054399.1:848563-862564 GCF_000277835.1 Geospiza fortis
GCTGCTCTGGGGTGGCTGTGTGTGCTGGGAGCCTGGCAGGGATGTAAATCCCATCATTCCAGCCTGGAAAGGGGGGACACAGCCAGGGAGAGAAATGGGAACAGCCTTTAGGTATCTTCCAGAAGTGCTTTTGGGGGTTCTGAGTTGTTCCCTCCATCACCCCCGGCTCTGATGCTTCCAGAGGCACAAACTGGGATTTCTGGCTGTGCCCACCGTGCAGCTCAGCCCCTGGCACACACGGCAGGGGGACCTTGTGCTGGGAGCCTGGCAGGGATGTAAATCCCACCATTCCAGCCTGGAAAGGGCGGACACAGCCAGGGAAAGAAGCAGAGAAATGGGAGCAGCCTTTTAGGTATCTTTCAGAACATTTTTCAACTTTCAGTTGAAAACTTTCAGTTTTGGGGGGTTCTGAGTTGTTCCCTGCATCACCCCCGGCTCTGATGCTTCCAGAGGCACAAGCTGGGATTTCTGGCTGTGCCCACCGTGCAGCTCAGCCCCCTGGCACACACGGCAGGGGGACCTGGCAGCAGCACAAGCAGCACGTCAGGAGCTGCTCCAGAGCCACCCGAGCTGCTGATCTGTGCTCCTGGCAGCTCCCAGCGCCAGGGAGGGCTCTGCAGCACACACAGGTCACTGTCAGGAGATAATTGCCCAGCAACCCACGCTGTTCTCTGCCTCTCTGGCCCAAAAATCATCTCCACAAACGACTTTCAACTCTTTGTCCTCCCAGCAGCAGCGACCTGGACAAACGATGCCCTCAGGGTGGATGTTTTGCCCCTGATCCCTTCAGGAATGAAAGGAAAATGTTGATTTCTCTCCCATGTCCTGTTCTCTCCCCAGTGGTTTCGTTTATTCCCGTTTATTGATTGGGTGTGAGGCGGCTCAGAGCTGGGAAATTCCTGCCTGCTGTGCCTGGGGAGCAGAGAGGCAGAGATTGGTGCCCCTGGTCCCAGCTCTGCTCCAGGTGCAGCTCTGGGAGCTGCCAGCACCCCCTGGCCTCCCATCCCACCCCAGCCCAAAGGAATGAACCAATCCATGTATAGTCATGTCGAGAGACAGGGAATTACAGGATCCATCTGTCTGCAGCAAAGCCAATTCCCTCTGGAGTATATGAAATTAATTCCTTTTTTTTTCCTTTTTTTTTTTTTTGGATGTTGTTTTCTCTGTTTTACTACAGCCACAACTTTCAGATCCGTGCGGGACAAGGAGAGGACAAGGACAGGGAGAGAGGAGCTATTAATCTGGACAGGGATCAGGCAGGAGAGAAAACTCCTGGGAAAGTGGTCTCCTGGCCCATCCTCCCTGCTCTAAAAAAGCTTTGCCACTGATGCTCCGAGGGCTGTGCTCTGTGTTTTTCCCAAATTGGGAGTCAGGCTGTCTTTAGGGCTGTAAACCAGACAGTGCAAACAAAAATAGAGCTGGAAAAAGAATGTGAGCAGGGATGCCAAACCTCCCTCATTTCCAAGAGTCTCGCTCCTCTCACATCAGCTTTCCACCCCACTCCTAAAAAAGCATCCCCGCCCTGGAGCACAAACCCCAGGAGGAGCCTGCAAGGTGACATTTTCACTTCATTCATAATTCTGGGAGAACTCACTGGTTAAAAGCTGAGGAGAACCCACAGCTGGGTTGGCAGCAGTAGGGATGGAGCTGCTCAGGTGCCCAGGGGGAGAGGCTGCATTGCCACCCTGAGCATCTTTAATCCACACCTGGCTGCTCCTTCCATGCCTTCACAAGGATTTGCTCAGTTTTCTGCTTTAGAGGTGCAAGGCTCTGTTCCCATTCCCAATTTTATCATTCCTTGCAATAACTCAAAGTCACTAAAATTGGAAAAGACTTCCAAGGTCATCAACACACCACTAACCCACATCATGAAATGCCACATCCACTGACCTTCCCAACCTTTTCAGGGATGGTGACCCCACCACTGCCCTGGGCAGCCCCTTCCAGTGTTTAACCAGCGAGGAAATATTCCCTAAAAAGCCACATGACACATCTGCCTGGCACAGAGCACACTGCAATCCTGGTCTCAGGGAACAAAAAAACCCCAGGAAACACAAGATGGATGCAGGAACATCCTCAGCTGATGGTGCTCCAGCAGCTCCATCCCTCCCGTGTCAACCCACAGCACTCCTCGCTTCCCAAGGTGCCAAAGCTTTCCTGCCTCAGCCTTTCACAATCCCCTCTCTGCTCTCCCTGCTTTTCCTGGAGGCTCCTGGGAGGAGGGGAGCTGCTGGAGGGACCTGGCTGGGGCACTGTGACATCTCTGGGGTCCCTGATCACAGCTGGCACCGGAGCTGTGCCTGGCACTCGTCCTTTGTCACCTGTGGAACACACATTTGCTCCCCTGCTCAAAGCCACCCTCACCCTCCTCTCCCAAAGCCAGTCCCAGATGAAAAGCAGGGATCTGGCTGGCAGCAGAAGGAACAGACCCCACCAAAGCCCCTCTGAGGCTGTGGAAGTCACTCCATGCCCGTGTCCCTCTGCACAAAGCGGCCACACGGCGCCAACCCTGCCTGGCCTGGAGCTCATCAGAGCCACTGTCCCAGCACCAGGGACTGGCTGGGATCTCCACACATTCCTGATGGAATGCAGCTGCCAGGAGCCCTCTGCTCTCCTGCTGGGGCCTGGGTGCTGCTGGGTTTATTTTACCTGCCAGCTGAAACTCAAACCATCCTGGCTGCAGCTGCCCCGCGCCACGCCGGGGCTCTGCAGTGGGGCTGTGCAGGATCAGGGCACTGGGGATGGATCCAGATGGGGAAAAAACCCCCCCCACATCTGGGGGCTCCTGCATGCTGTGGGACTGAGCTCATCCCCAGTTTGCAGCAGGGAAAGGTGTCACTGTCACCTGCCTGTCACTGTCACCTGCCTGTCACTGTCACCTTCTATCCCAACCCCTCACCAGAGAGAACAACTGATGGCACAAGTGAGGGGAAGCAAGCACTGGGAAAGGTGCCTGCAGTCCCACAGGGAATTTTGGGATATTCCCATGGCTGATGAGCACATCCAGAGCAAGCAAAGCCCCCCCCCTGCTCTGGCTCTGCACTGGGGGCAGTTATGACCTCAGGCCTGCCCTGCTGAGGTGCTGCTCCTGCCTGCTCCAAGGCCCAGGAAGGGAAGGATCTCTGGGATCTCTTAAAACAGAGCTGGGGAGGAGCCCTTAAATTGGAGAAAAGGGGGAGAGAGGAGGCTCTGTGTGGAAGGCCGTGGTTTATCCATGACCACGACCCAGCAGCGAGCCAGGACACCTGGATTTTCCCTGCCAGCACTTCCTGCTGCCCTGCCTCAGATCCCCGATTCCCTCTGAGGTGGGAATGACACTTCCAGGTGGAAATCTCCCCATGGGAGCTGCTGCTGGCTCAGGGGAATCCCCAACCTGGTGCTGACCTGGCAGCAAGAGGGCCTGAATGTGCAATAAAACCATTATGGGACACTAAAGATGGAAAACATCCCTTTCTTCCCAAAGTTCCCCAGGAAAAGCCCTTCCCTGAGGTGGAGACAGATTCAGGTTGTGGAAAAAGCCAGATTTCCATCACTGCTGTGTTCTCCAGTGATCCAGCCAAGGCTTGGGGAGAGTTGTCCTCTCACTGCTGGGACCTTGAGAGGGAGCAGGGAAGGGAGAGCTCAGAATGCAGCTGGCACAGCCCAAACCCAGCACAAAGCACTCCTGAGTCTCACACCACTCCTACCACAGCCACAAATACACGCTGGGCTGAGTTTTCACATCCCAGCCTGGGCTGGGGGAATCAGTTTTCCTCAAATCCTGCCAGTGTGTGAGTCCTGAAAACTGGATCCTGCAAAAATCTGGGAGGGAGAAGAAGTTTTGCCAGCTGAAAGCGTGAACCTCAGCTCAGGGTAGTATTTTATTGACTCACAACTCAAAATAATTTCAGCAATTTGCTTCAAACATTGCTGAAAAATCCTGCTCTGCTTTCTGAGTAAGTGCTGAGCTTTCCATGCCAAACCAATTTTTCAAGCCAAAATTGACAAACGCTAAAGCAGGACGTCACTGCTGAAGCGAGCACTGCCTTCAATCACACAGAATGACTTTTACTCCAGAATAATGAAATGTTCTACTCAAAACCAACACTCCTCTCACTCTGACAAGCCACGGACCACTGGGTGCACCTCAAGGTCAGCTCCTGCTCCAAAGGCAGCTGCTCCCAACGAAACATGCCATGGATGAGGGATCAGAAAAGCAATTAAAAGCTCTTTGAACAGCAATAGCTTGGAACAAATACTAATTTGTGCTTCTCTGCTGAGGAGAGAATATAAAATAACGTTCCTCGTGCCATTTGATGTAAATGGAGCTTTTTATGTGGAATCATTACAAGTATCAACAGCTCCTTCGGTGAATTCTTCTGGGAAGCTGAGTGGGGGGCTCGTGGATCATTTCCCTCTGCAGGGACCACACCAGCACGTCTCCTGGAAAAATGAGGGCTCTGTCCTTCCCCTGGATAATCCCAGAGCTGGGGATCGAGGCAGGCTGAAGGAGCAGCAATTATTTCCTCAGAGCACTCAGTGATGCTGACTCTGGGGCAAAAAGGAATCAGTTTTCCACTTGGGAACGTCCTGGGATGGGATCCCTGTGCCAGGTATCCCAGCCCACGAGCCCAAAGGTGGTGCCTTTGGAGTGCCCTGCTCCCAGCTCAGTGCTGCAGTGCCATGGCACATTCTCAGATCCTCTGGAGAGCTGTCAGCTGCAATGAATGCAGAACAAAACTCATCCAATGTTCTGAAATGGCCTGGAAGATTAATGCAAGGATTGCCTCTCTCTTTGTACTTGGCTCTCCTCATCCGTGGGAGCTCTCCTTGTGCTGGGGATGGATGGATGAATAAATTAATAAATAAATAAAAAATAAATATATAAACACAGCACTGGAGAGGAGAAGAAAACCCAGGGAAGACTCCACAGCAGGCAATTAACCTTTGAAATCCAAGCTGTGCTGCTGCTGCTAATGAACAGCACCCTGGAACCTCTGAGTTCCCAGCCATGTCCCAGGTGGAGCTGGCTGTGAACCCTGAGGATGTCCTGGGCAGGATCTGACTGCTCCCAACACCTGGAATGCCAAGGAAACACTTCCCATCACCATCCTACCACCAAGGGGCTGTGCTGCCCTGAGAAAAGCTCTGCACAGCAGTTCTGATGTCTCCTCACCTTCCCCAGGAGCTGTCACTGGACAGGATCCCCTGGAGGGTTTGGAACAACACTTTGAATATGTGTTAGGGAGAGATTCTCCCCTGGGCAGGCCCTGGCACAGATTCCCAGAGCAGCTGTGGCTGCCCCTGGCTCCCTGGCAGTGCCCAAGGCCAGGCTGGATGAGGTTTGGAGCAGCCTGGGATGGTGGAAGGTGTCCCTGCCATGGTGGGGGGGAACGAGATGATGATGATGATGTTTCAAGTCCCTTCAAACCCAAACCATTCCACGGTTCCATGACTCACCCAAGCTCTGTGCTCTAAAGAGGCTGGTGCCATTTAGCCAGGAGCAGCCAGGTGAGTGGACTGGTGGGAATTTCACATTCCCATAAAAACACAGACTGAAGTCCTGAGGGGTCTTGGGTGAGGCCAGGGCTCTCTGTGTCTGGAGGCAGCACCCGAGGCTGTGGCAGAACAACCCCAGCTCCTCCTGATCTCTGCTCCCTCTGACAGGATCCAGGGAATGGGATGGAGCTGTCCCACAGGAGGGTCAGGTTGGATTTCAGGGAAAGGCTGCTGGGCACTGCCCAGGCTCCCCAGGGAATGGGCACAGCCCTGAGGCTGCCCGAGCCCCAGGAGGGTTTGGACACCACTCCAGGGATGCCCAGGGTGGGGTTGTTGGGGGTCTGTGCAGGGCTGGATGGTCCCTGTGGGTCCCCCCTAACTCAGGATGTTCTGTGACTCCAAAATCAGAGAAGTCCCAGGAGCTCGGTGGGTTTTGCCTCCAGCCTGGCACCTTCCAGCCAGGATTCCCTCATCCAGCCGAGCTGGACAATGATGCTCCACTGCCTCAAGAGGGCTCCGTGAGACTTCTCTGCAGAGCTCTGCCGCGTCCCAAGATGAGAGGAGGAACAGCAGCAGGGCCAGCCCTGCTCCATCTCCCCTCAGAACCCCTCACCCTCCCCACACACACAGCACTGAGGCTTTGGCTCAATAAAAAGCGATTTTCTGTGTCCATCTGTCTGCAAAGCCACTGGGGAGTACAGAGAAGTTTGGGGGGGAAAAAAGGAAAAATCCATGAGTAAATTTTATAAAAGGGATTGGGCATTTCCCTATGGACACTGAGGTTTGGGATGGGCCTCCCTGGGTGGCTGCTCTGCTTTGTTTGCAGTTTGATCCAACCAGACAATGGCCTAAAAAAAAAGTGGTGAAAGTCAAGAGCAGAGAAGCTGCTGAAGCTGTTTCACTCTGCAGAAATGGTGGGAAGTGTTGGTGGGACAGGTTTCCTAGAGAAGCTGTGGATGTCCCATCCCTGGATGTGTCCAAGGCAAAGTTGGATAGGGAGCAGCAGCCTGGGACAGTGGAAGGTGTCCCTGCCCATGGCAGAGTGGATGAACTTTACAATTCCAACCATTCCAGGATTCTGTGGTTGTGTTCTGCAGGGATCCAGCAGAGCCCTTCCCATGCTGCCACCAACAGAGCACAGGCTCCCCTGGATTCCCTAAAAACTGCTCTTGGAGTAACTTGGAACAGCAAGGAAAAGAGAGGAGAGCCACAGAGCAGCTCCTAAATCCTTTTAACTTGGGGAACAGCCGCTGGATTTGGCAGGATGGAGAAGACAACAATGACAACACTCACACCTGGTTACAGCCTGGAAAGGCTCAGAACTTCCCACCTGGAACACTCTGGGGGCAGATGCTGGGCAGCACCCAGCAAGCTGTGATCCCACTGTTGTTCCTGTCAGGCTCATGGCCCCAAAGGGAGCCATTCCCTCTCCCTCCACCCCAACACCCAGCTCTGCCTCTGGGGCACTTTGCCCAGACACCTCCTGCTGCTCTCCACACCAACCAGCCCCACCCCAGCCTTGCAGCCAATTCTCACACGAGGGGGGCTCCCAAATCCCCCCCACTTTGCCCACAGAAGCCACAGAGTTTTGTGCCAAAATCCAGAGCAGTTTCTGTTGGATTTGGACAGTGCCTCAGCCCCTGGGACCCTGCTGGGAGGTGAGGCGTCACCGAGCTGGGCTCTGACACTCCACGCCTCATTATCCCAGTGTCCCAGGCACGTGGGAGAACTTTTCCAGGTTTCACTTCCATTTTCCTCCCTTTTTATTGGGCAGTGCCTGCGAGCAGAGCTGGCAGGAATTTGCCACTCCGCAGCCAAAAAGCTTCGGAATCTTTATTGCCATTGGCTTTGAGATGCCCTAAAGCCAAGCTTTTACAAGGTAAAATCCAATAAAAGCCAGCCAGCTACAGCTCTCCTTTGTTAGCAGCAAGGCTGTAATTATCCCAATTCGCTTTTATGGGACTGATTGGGGACACACTCCATGTGATCCTGGATTTTCTCCTGCTGCCTGCCTCAGGTTTTCCCCAAGCTCCCATCACGGCAAAATCCAAGGGCTGACAAAGCTGTATCCGCCTGACAAAAGAGTATCCATGCAGAAATGAGGGATGAATGGCCTATTCAGAAGCTACTGACAAGGTGTATTTCCCAATTTTAGAACTTCTTGTGGAACAACGAAGCAGGATTCAACAGGGAGCTGACAGGGACAGCTCAATCTCTGCTGGATTTGGACACTTTGCTGTAATTCTGATTTGTCGTTGCATGGTTGAGGCTGTTTTAGCTGAGTTCTGGTTTTTTTTTGTTTTGGAAAGAAAATAAGTCTCAGCCTAAAATAGGGGAGGTTAAAGCACAGGAGTGGAGAGAAAATGAAGTAGCAGCACTCCAGAGGGTTTTTTGTCATGGTCCTGAGCAATGCTTAATCCCGGGAAATGATGGAGAAGGAGCTGCAGAACCTCTCTCGTGTCCTGCCTTTGGGTGGATTATGCTGCTCTGCCTTTCCTCCTCATTCCCAAACAGATAGACCATGGAAGAGAGGAGGAGCAGCTTTAAAAATAACCCTGACCTGGTCATGACCCTGCAGGGAAGGTTTTGGGGAAGCACTGGATGCCTTTGATCCCAGAAAACAGACCGGGCCTCGTTGGGATGCGTTTCCTGCACCTGACACAGAGGTGACACGAGAAATTCCCGAGCACGCCCCGACAAAACAGTGGAAAATCCCCAGTTTTTCCAAGCAAGAAAAGCCCAGAAGAACAGAACTTTGCCAGGGTGAGCAAGTGGAGATGCTCTCCTGCCTCAGCTCCCTGTCCCATGGCACAGCCCCTTCAGTCCCAAGCTGTCCTCAGCTCCAGCTCCGCTTCCTGCCATCCCAGCACTGGGAAGAACAGCACCATTCCTTTTCCCTCCCTCCAAGCACTTCAATAAAGTCCTATTCACACCCTGTGAGAGCAAATTAAAGGGTTTGGAGCCTTCAGGGACACCCTAAGTTCTTTTTCTTTGTTGCTTTTAGTATTGCCTGATAGTTTAAGTCTTATTTGAAGCTCCAGATCAAAGAAGAAATTTCTGCCTGGGTTATCTCCAGCACAACCATCAGACCAAAGGTATTTCCACCACAAAAATTCCTACTTGTATGAATAATTCCCAGCCAACGAGCAGCCAGGCTCTGAGCAGACACATCCAACACTCACATTTCAGCTCTGCACACCCCAGCAGCACTTCCAAGTGTCCCACACCCCAAAGGTTTCTCCTGCTTCTCACGAAATCATCTTCAGCCCCATTTCCAACCACAAAAATCCTCCTCCTCCTGACATTGCTTTAGAGCCACCCCAAGCCACCCCTGCAGGAGCACCCAAACCCCAAACCCCAAAGAGGGGTCACTCACCTGCTCGTGGTACTCGATGCCCATGCTGAGGGTGTTGATGAGGATGGCGATCATGATCCCGCGGTTGAAGTACTTGCTGTCTACGATCCTCTTGAGTTTGGTGCCAAACGCTTTCCAGAGCTTCACCACCTTGTTCCTCTCCTTGGCCTTCTTCTTCTTCCTCCTCCTCCTGCCCCGCTGCTGCTGGAGCTGGTCACGGTGGTCCCCGTGGCGCAGGTCCTGCGTGAACTCGTAGACGCCGTTGCTGTCGGAGTCGCCGTTGCTGTCGGAGTCGCTGAGGGCGAACTCGGGGTCGTCCAGGAGGCTGGCACAGAAGGGACAGTCCTGCAGCTCGCAGCTCAGCCCGGGGCCACCAGCGCTGGGCAGGGCCCCGGCCGCACTCAGCCCTGACAGCCGGCTGGGTGTCCGGTGGAGACCTGCGGGGCAAGGGCACCGTGAGACACTGAGAGACACCACAGAGAGACACCACTGAGAGACACCACGCAGTGAGAGCCACTGAGAGACACCACTGAGAGCCACCTGGCACCAAGAGCCACTGTAAGACACCACCGAGAGCCACCATACACCGAGAGCCACCATGAGACACTGCCGAGAGCCACCAGACACTGAGAGCCACTGAGAGCCACCATGCACCAAGAGCCACTGCTGAGAGCCACCACACACCAAGAGCCACCACAAGACACTGCTGAGAGCCACCACTGACCATGAGACACTGCTGAGAGCCACCAAGAACCACCACTGAGAGCCACCATGAGACACCACCAAGAGCCACCAGACACTGAGAGTCACCATGCACCGAGAGTCATTGAGAGACATCACTGAAAGCCACCATGCACTGATAGCCACCACATGCCACGAGCCACTGAGAGTCAGTGACCACCACGAGACATCACTGAGAGCCACCAGACACTGAGAGCCACCATGGGCCATGAGCCACTGCAAGACATCACTGAGAGCCATCGTGCACCAAAAGCCACCGTGGGTAACCAAAAGCCACCATGCATCAGGAGACATTGTGCACCAAAAGCCACCATGCACCAAGAGCCACCAAGAGCCAGTACACACTGGGAGCCACCATGAGCCACCGCATGCCAACGAGAGGTCATTCCCCCTTGTCCTGTTGTTCCCTGGGAGCACAGCCCGACCCCCCTTGGCTGTCCCTCCTGTCAGGGACTTGTGCAGAGCCAGAAGGTCCCCCCGAGCCTCCTTTTCTCCAGGCTGAGCCACCACAGCTGCTCCTCACAGGAATTATTCTCCAGACCCTAAAAAAGCCTTCCATCCCTCTATCCTCCCAAGCAGCTCTGGTGGTCCCCTCATTTTCCCCTTCTGGTCCCCTTTCCCACCCTCTACCCCCTCCACGGGCTCTCCATGGAGTGTGGCCCTCCTTTTGTGTCCTGGGCTGAGGGAAGAGTGACGGTGCCATCCCTCCCTTTCCATTATTCCTGATTATCCCTGGGCAGCTCCCATCACTAACGATCTCTGAGCGCTATCAAGCTGTTCCACCCAATTTAGCCACCACTGCCATTTAGCTCCTAATGAGGAGGGAGAGGGAGAAGGGACCAAAGGTGGCTGCTGGGATCACAGCTCGGAGAGTCACTGAGTCCCCTCCGTCTCCTTCAGCCTTTAATAAAGCTCAGGTGGATTCACTGCCTGAGGCACAGGGCCGAGCCTTCAGGGGGATTTCAAATCAAATAAAATTAAAATTGTGGTGCGAGGAGAAATGCTGGCTGTCCTGGAGCCAGGGAATGGAAGGACAGGGACAAGAGTAACTGGGATGATTTGGGTGGAACGACACCCAGATTTTATTTCCTCATATTTAGGAATCCAGTCCTTAAGTTTCCTCATATTTAGGAACCTTATTCTCAGTCTCCTTATATTTAGCAACCAGATATTAATGGCATGAGCACAGGATGCTTCCCACAGAATTCCGTTTAAGCATCAGTTCCTTGAGATTCAGGGACATAAGGCAAAGGGACAATCTTCCCCTCTCACAGAACCATGGAAAAGACCTCTAAGCTCACCTCTAAGTCCACTAAACCACATCCATAAGTGCCACATCCACGTGGTGCCTGTCTGGAGGTGGGATGGCGACCACTTGGATCAGTTTTGAAGCAGTGGCTGCTCCTGGCTCTGAGCCCTGGAGCTTGGAGCTCACCCAGCAGGAACGCTGATTCCAGCCCCAGCTCCAAACCAAGCCAACGCATCCCTTCGCTGGAAAACCGGGATGTGACAAGAGTCAAAACACATTTTCCTTGCCTGAACATCACATGGGTATCAGTGGCCTTCAGAAGGGCCTTGGAGGACGGGCCTGGCTCCTGGGCATTGCGTCACAGCCACAGCCAGGATCAGGAATGTTTTGCCCCTTGCGTGGTGCTCCCGCTCAGGACTGAGCCAAGGGGGGGAAGGCTCAGCCCAGCCCCAGGAGCAGCACAGGGAGGGGGTTTGCCAGATGGCTTTTAATGCTATCAAAGTGTTAAAAATGATATGAAAAGCCCTGGCGCCGCAGATGTCTTCAAAATACCAGAGTCTCCTTGGCTGCCTGCTAAAATAACCTCCAGCATTGCAGGGCACGGGAACACGGGGAACAGGCTGTACTCGGAGCTCTTCAAATCCACAACAAAAGAGGCAGGAGAATGCTCTCTCCCACCACTGCATCCTTCCCAGCAGACACCAACCTGGCCTCCAGCTGGGGCTGGGAGAGCCCAGGCTGTTAATGCTCCTTAGAGCTCTCAATTAGCACTTCTGTGCTCTCCCTGCACAAATCTTGCACTGAACACGCTCTGCTTGTTGGCTTGGGAAAAAAGAGAGAGAATTAAAGGCTCTTTGTTTCCCCAAAAAAGGCTGAGGGAGGGCCGGGAGAGCTTGGGATTCTTGCTCGTGGCTCCTTTGCTGAGTTTTAGGGATGGAGAAACGGGAATTGGGCTGTGCCTGGCAGAGCTCCACCCTAGTGCTTAAAGATCATCCCAAAGCCTGGAAGTCACATCCAGCACCCCTGGAAGTCACACCCATCACTCCTGGTGCAGAAGTGACCCTGACCCAGCCCTGCAGGAGTGGCTGAGTGGGAAGAAGGGCCTGGAAAGAGGCAGATCCATGGAAGGGAAGATCCATGGGCACTCACAGGGTCTCCAGGTCTGCCCCAAATCCCTCCCCAGCCTGTTTCTCTCAGGGGATGGATGAGCAGCCTCTCCCCACCTTCCAGCCCTTCCCAGCTGTGAGCACACTTCTGGAAGAGACAAAACAATTCCAGGAGATTTGTTTAAAGCATTTTGGCATCCTCTGGGCTGAAATCCCTCTGTGGAAAGAGGACACTGTAATTGCATTATTAATGACAACTCAATCTAATCCCAGCTTTCAAAGAACCACCCCAGGCTGCGGGAAAATCTCCTAAATCACCGAGTTGGCTCGGGGATGTCACAGTTGGGACTGAGATTTGGGCCTTTCTTCTCCTAAAAAGGACCCCAGCAGCAAGCAGGAGGATCCAAACTCTGACTTCAACAGCTCTCCTGCTCCTTTCTTTCCCAATTCCAGCCTTCTGCAGAGCCTGGGTTTTTATCTCAAGGTAAAAACGCACTCTCCAAAAAACCTTCACTAATTGGCACAGCTAAGGATGAAGCAGTGATTTATAAAAAGTCCTTGCTGAACAACAGAACTGTTGGCAGTAACCTTGCCCCCCGTGCCAAGCTCCCGAGCGTTCGGAAGCGCCTGCCCGAGGCAGTTTCTATAAACAATCCACTTTTACCCCTTTGTGTGGTCCTTAAAAACAACAAAATTAACAAAGGCAAGCCTCCCGAACCCTCTGTCAAGCAAGCTTTCCTGTGACCCCCTCAAAGCCAGGCTTGGTATTTTTTCAGCACATCCATCACCAGGGTAAATATTTGTGTCCATGCAGACGCAAATAAACAGTTTTGGAAAACACAGGCATTGAAAAAACCAAATGACGAGTTTGGCTTAAAGAGATTAAAAAATAGAAGCTGGATCTTTGTGACTTTTCACTGTTGGAGGGCTTAAGAGTATTTTGCAGCTTTTAGCTCCAGCCACGAGGACTGGAAAAACATTTTATAAAGTAGAAATCCAAGTGTTGCGTGTAATCGCTGCTCCAGTGGGTGATTTATATGTGAGGGGAGATAAAACCTCCCTGGCTGTGCTGGGGTGGCTGCATCTGTGCAGAGAGGATGGGACAGAGGCACTGAACAGTTCCCCAAAATGCTCCCCAGATTGAATGGAGCCCCAAATCTGCAGCAAAACTCAGTTCCACATTTCTACTGCACACAGGGAAAGCCTGAGATGCGCAGCTCTGCTCCTGTCCTGCCCTCCACACGTCCTCTGAGCACTGAAACTGCTGCTCCTCCTTGCCAAAGAGAGATTCAGAGGCTCCAGGGCCCAGCAGAGCAGAACTGGAAGTGTCTGGTTCGAGTTCTTTCGGTGCCTGCCTGTTTTAAACATCTCAGTTTTCTTTATCTTCTGCTTCTCCTGCAGATTCCACCTGCTCATCCTTTTCAAGGCACCATCTCCCAGCCCCTGGGGGTTCTCTGCTGGAGCTCCAGCAGTCACTGGAGCTGTAATCCCAGGGGCTGCAGAGCTCTGGGTTTGGGTGGGAGCAGTGGGAGCACCTCCAGGATATCACAAAGCACACGAGAGCTCAAACCCTGATTTTGTAACCACAGCAAAGAGGCCTCCAGCAGCGGCCCGGCCCATCCATGATGACAAATCCAAGGATTCACCTGTCCCACAGCACACTCCCAACCATCCCAACCCTCAGTACCACACACTAAAACCTCAGCTCTGGAGCCATTTACCCTTCTCCCAAACAAACCCCAGCTCTGTTGCCCTTACCATGCTCTCCCACCAGCTGCTGCAGCTTCCCGTAGGAATCCAGGCCCAGACTCCCGGGGCTGTTCCCCACGGCCGCCGGAGAATTCCCGTTCCTCTTCCCTTTGGGCAGGGCCGCTGAGCCGGCCCTGCCGCCGGGCGAGGGCAGGATGGTGGGGTAGTTCATGCTGCCCTGGCTGCCCAGCCCGGCCAGTTTGCTGCCCACGGGGCTGCTGGCGGCCCTGCAGCCCCCGGGAGGCCCCTCCACGTGGCAGTCGGCGTGGTAGATGCTGTGCACGGCCCCGGCGGGGCCCTGCGGCCTGGGCGAGGCGGGCGGC
>NW_005054399.1:862606-868422 GCF_000277835.1 Geospiza fortis
CCCGCCGCCGCCGCTGCTGTTGGGGTTGACTTTTTTCCGGCGTTTGCTCTGCCAGTTGTTGTAGAGGCGGATGGTCCTTCTCTTCACCTTCCTGAAGATGTGGCAGATGTACTTGAGCAGCTCCTCGTAGCAGCTGCCCGGCTCTGAGAAGCTGGCAATGGTGCTGTCGTTGGACAGGTAGCGCGCCCGCTGCTCCTGCATCAGCTGGTTCTCTCTCTGCTTGGTCTCTGAGAATTGGGTGGCAATCACCACCAGGCACAGGTTGATCATGAAGAACGAGCCAACCTGGGGGGAGAACAGGGCAGGGAGTCAGCAGGTGTTGGAATTCAGGCTGTCCTGGATTGCCAGGACCCTGACGGGGGCTCAGAGACCCTGGCACAGAGCCCAAGACGCCTGTGACTTTGATTATGACCCATGGAAAAAGTTACCAACCTTACATGAGGATCTGCAAACCATGAAAGTATAAATAGAATAATAATTAGTGTGTCAGGAGGTGGAAAAATAGATTTTTTGGGGTTTTTAGAATGGGGGTTCAGGGGGCAAGATGGAGGGATCTGGGCGTGTCCAGCCTTTCTCCTCCTTCTTCTTCTTGGCCTCCATCTTCTGCTGTGATGTTGTCACTTTTAGATTGGTTTCGAGTAGAAGCTCACTGTCTAACATACGTGATAGGTATTGGAAAGTTATGGTAAGTATTGTACATGTAGTTTTTAGTATAAAAAGATAACACTTTTTTTAGTATAAAAAGATAACACCCCACCCCAGGGGCAGCCAGAGTGCCTTGGACTGTCCTGCTGAGTGGACCTTGGCAGGCCAGGAGAAAGAATTTTATAGATAAGAAACAATAAACAACCTTGAGACCGAGAAATGAAGAGTTCTGACTCCTTCTTTGACCGCCAGGCTGGGAAAAGAGACTTTCTAATGTATCTCAAGGTCACTGTGACCAGCAGAAGCCCCGAGAGGCAGGTGTGGCACGGAGCGAGGGAAGCTCCTCATCACCACTCACGGCTCTCGGCAATCCTGGGATTTCCAAACGTGCCAAATCCCAGGGGCTGCTTGCCAAATGTGCTGCCAACCTGTGCCTGAGCTGCTAAATCTGCTCTGAAGCATGATCAGTGATTTTAGCTCCGCTCTCCTCTCCTCCAAGCAGTGACATTTGCTAACGCAGGTGTAGGAAACACACACAGTGCCCAGCACCACGTTGCTTTGGATATTCACAAAGGTCTTGGAAAAGACCTTTGGGATCATCAAGACCAGCCTATGACCCAACACCTCCTCATCAACCAAACCATGGCCCTGGCTGCCACATTTTCCCCTCTTGGTCTTGTTAAACACATCCAGGGATGGTGACTCCAGCCCCTCCCTGGGCAGAACATTCCAGTGCCCAATCACTCTTCCAAGTGAACAACTTTTTCCTGAAATTTGGCCAACCTGCAGGGAAAGATGATTTCAAGTCCAATTGGTGCTGGTTTGAAACACCCTCTTCTCTTCTTCAATCATTTCACACCCCAAAAGAGTGGGGTGAAATCATTCTAGGGGTACAGTCAGGGCCCGTGGATCTGTGACCTTCTGCTCCTATGAGTCCCTGACACAAAAAAGCATCTCCAGGACACTCAGTGCTCCAGAGGGGCTGATTCCGTCTCTGGGTGAGCTGATGTGTTCTTGGGGGACACCAAGTTCTCAAAATCAAGTCCCAAGGACAAGAATGTGACCTAAAGCTGCATCCTCCCCTCAGCTGTGGAGCTCACAAAGTGATTTTTCACCACTCAGGTTCCTAAATCAGCCCGAGGGAAATGTCCAATGTTCCCAGCAGGGAATTGGTGCCCTGAGGGGTGAAAAGGGACTGACCTCAGGGCAGGACCAGCCCTGGGCATGATGGATTGAACCTGGAATTGTCTGGTGAATGCTCAGGGGAGTTGTGTGGAGATGGTTTGTGGCGCTGCTCTCCAGAGTGCAGTATCAGCCTGGATGCTGCCAGAGAAGCAGCAGAGGTGCCTTTCCCAGCTCCAGGTGACTTGGGCAGGAGTCACCTTCTGCCTTTTCCACATGGATCCACTTGGAGAGAACAGCTCAGTGGAGTGGAGCGTGAATCTCTGCTCATGGCCATTGCTCCAGCTCAGGAATCCCTGGCTGCTCCAGGGCACTCTCACCCTGCTCTGATCTAGGTTTCCACTGCTGCTGGGGACTGGCTGGACATCCCAAGGCCTCCAAACTCACCCTGACAAGGACAGGGTCACCTGGAAGGACTGGCCAGTCACAAAATCACTTTTAAACACCTCTATCCCATGTCCTACCTGAAATCTTTGTGCTACCTTCCCCTCCTGCCTTAAATATTTCAATTTTCCACTTCCTGGAGGAGGTTGTGCTCTTTGGAAACCAGAACCTTGTGGAGATGGACTGGCAGCTTGTGGAGACCACCCCCAGCACCCCCAGTGGGTGATATTTTGTTTTTAGGAATGTGAGAGCTCAGAGGAATGCATTGCTGCTATGAGAATTATTATTATTTAAAGGGTTTCAGGTGAAATTCAAAAGTTTGAGGGCTCTCCAAAGAAATGAGGCTCCCTCTGGCACAATGAGGAGGTTAAAGGAGGAAAAACCTGGATTTTTGGGTACAGACACATCCAGGTGACAAGACCAAGAGTGGGAAGGGCAAGAGGGAAGGAAAGTCCTGAATCCTGAATCCTGCCTGGTTCTTCCCTGTGGAAAGAAACAGGGAACAACTTCACCCCCCAAGGACAAGGAATAGGAGAATCTGCCAAGTCATACTTACTATGATAAGCAATATAAAATATATAAAATTGTAAAAAGAGTGTGCATCCATCACGTAATACATGATGTCCACCCATCCTTCCAGGGTTATCACCTACAGGGAGACAGAGAAAAAGAGTGTGAGGACAAAAGTCACCCCAAAAGTTGTTAAATATCAATCTTCCCATAGTGCCAGGTACCCATCCCTCCCCAGAAACTCTTGGGATCCATCCCAAGTTTGTTTGAGAGAGAAGGAATGGGGCCAAAGGACTGGCCTGAGGTTCCCACAGGAATCTGGTACAATTAAAACCATGAAACATTCAAATAAACCACCTGAAACACTGGTTGTGAGTCAAAGAAATTCCAAGGAGGGATCAAAATCCCAAAAAAAACCCCAACTCCTTTCCCTGCAGAGATCTGGGGTTTTACCTCAAGCTGCTGGTTTTGTAATGTAACCCAGAAAATTCCCACATTTTTAACTTGATTTTGTTTCTGCAAACCCAATTTCCTTGTTGATTCCTCCTGGCTCAGCATTGCAACTGCACCACCACTATCATAGTGGGAGAGCATCTGAATGGAAGAGAGGCTTTAATTAAATGTAGACTTGATTTAAGGCTCGTTTTCTCAGCCTTCCTTCCACTAAAAAAAGCAGCTGAGGGTTTAATTAACACCACCCAGGCTGTGTGCACAGCAAAGCAAGCTCTGCCGCGTAATTTACACTTTTTATTTAGATAAAATACCCCAAACTTCCAGGGCTGGCTTGCTACTAGAGCTGAAATTCCATCCTGGAATTGCAATTTCCATCAGAATCCGAGCTCCTGTCTGAACCCAGGGACGTCCCCCATCACCACCCCACTTGGGAAACCCCACAATTTCAGTGCCATCATCCCTGATTTAAACCACGTTTGCAGGGAAGGAATTGCTGAGGGAAGAGAGGGGGTGGGAGGGATGGGGTGTAGGGGATTTTCTGCCTGGTGTGTTCCCCAAAAGCTGGTCCATAAACCGTGAAGCAGTGAATAAAACCTTGCAGGGAAGTCAGGCACAAATCCATGAATTCCCTGGGTTATTTTACTCGAGGAACAGAAGGAAACTCCTGGCTAAGGATCTTCAGGACACGACCACACATTCACACAACCATCAGAACCCACAGAGCAGCTCGGGGCTGCTGCCTCTTTGGGATTTCTCACCCTCAATTCAAAATGCTGATGTTTTCCCAGCAATTTTCTGACCTTCTTCTCGTGGAGGTTCACCCCCACTGAGTGAGGAGGCAGCGCAGCTAAAACCAACCAAGCTCATCTGCCAAGGAGGAGATAATTTGTGAAATTTGTCCCTGCAGCTGTTCCCCTGTGTCAGGGCTGTTAAAGGCTCGTGGGGATCAGGTCTGACACCTTGGCTGCTTCCACAAACTGCTCCCACCTCTGCTGCTCCTCCTCACATCCATCAGCTGCTCTTCCGCATCCCACCCTCGCTGATCAGCCAGCAGGAAGGACTGCCCAGTCACAAAATCACTTTTAAACACCTCCATCCCCTGTCCTGCCTGAAATCTTCGTGCTACCTTCCCCTCCTGCCTTAAATATTTCAATTTTCCACTTCCTGGAGGAGGTTGTGCTCTTTGGAAACCAGAACCTTGTGGAGATGGACTGGCAGCTTGTGGAGACAACCCCCAGCACCCCCAGTGGGTGATATTTTGTTTTTAGGAATGTGAGAGCTCAGAGGAATGCACTGCTGCTATGAGAATTACAGCACGAGAATGAGAATGCTGTGAGAATTACAGCACTCAGCAAAGCTTTGCTTCCCAGAATTCCAGAGTGCTTCAGGTTGGAAAGGACCACAGAGACCGACCGTCCGTCCGTCCGTCCGTCCGTCCGTCCGTCCATCCATCCATCCATCCATCCATCCATCCATCCCTCCATCCCACCCCTGCCATGGCAGGGACACCTCCCACTGTCCCAGCCTGCTCCAAACCCCATCCAGCCTGGCCTGGGACATTTCCAGCAGCCACAGCTTCTCTGGAAATTTCATTCCAGCCTCTCCCCAGCCTCACAAAGAAGAATTTCTCCCCAAAATCCCATCTAACCATGCCCTCTGCCAGTTTAAATCCACTGCCCCCTGTCCTGCCACAAACAGCTTTGACAGAACCCCAGAGGATTCCTTACCCATCATTAACCCCAGGATCAATCCAGGACAGGTTTTTATCCCCATTTTCCCCCTGGTGCTGTTATTCCCACGGGTGGGAAGGGGTTAAACTGCCTGGGTGTTCATCCGTGAGGAACAGCCCAGCAAACAAAGCCCTCCTGCCCTTTCCTGCCTCTCCCTGAGCACATTTACAGAGAACAAAGTCCTTTTGGGGCAGCTCCTGTGTCTGTGAGGGCTCTGTGCCCAGCTGAGCCTCCCACAGCCCTTGTAGGGTCAGGGAGAACAGAGGGAACAGTCAGGAGGGGACGCCAAATCTCTGCCCCTTTCCCAGGAATTATCCCCTCTGCGCTGCCCAGCTTCCCTCCCTTCCCTCTGGATGCTCAGAAGGTTCTCCAGCCATTCCCACTGAGGGATGAAAAACCAACCCAGGGACCCCAAAAATATGGGATGCAGCTCCACACTGGATTTGGATTTAGCTGGAAATCCTCAAATCCAATGGATTAAACCCATAGAAAGAAAAAGGAGTCACCTGAGGGCTTCTGAGCCAGCACGGAGGGCCCACCAATACTTGCAGGGATATTTTTGTTGCATGAGAGGCAGCATTGCCCACAAGAATCAATCAACACCCCCTGTTCCTCCTCTGGAGGGTGAAAACGCTCACCAGCTCTCTGAATATTCCAGGTGTAATTAGAATTTGTGTTATTTGCTGCTCATTTGTAAAGCAGGGGGATGCAGGAGGGACAAGGAGACCTCTGGGGCTCGTCCTGGTGTTTGGCACTTGGGGGGTTCATTCCTGGGCTGCCAGGATCCAGGAGCAAATTCAATTTTTTTTAACACCTCCTGGAGAAGAGGAGGCTCCCAGACATCCAGCAGGGTTTTTAATCCCAAAGCTCTGGGGAAATGCAGGACAACACGTGCACAGGCACCTGCAAGGG
>NW_005054399.1:868438-875091 GCF_000277835.1 Geospiza fortis
CCTGCTGGATTTCAAGGACTTCCCGAGGTCATCTTTCCCTGATCCAAGGAAAAATGCACATCCCCAGCAAGGCCCTGGTGGAAATGGGAACCAGAGCACCAGGACCTGCCAACAGCTGATTCATAAACCCCCAGCTAAATCCTTTAACTGGTTTTGGAAGCCAAACTGGGGCACCTGCACAAGGTTTGCTGCCTTGATCCCACCCTCCCATCCCCTGAAGTGTTCCAGGCCAGCTTGGATGGGCTTGGAGCAGCCTGGGAGGGTGGAAGGGGTCCCTGTCCACACTGGATGGGTTTTTTCCCCAGCCCAAAGCCCTGTGGGATTCCATGGACTCAGAACCAGCAGCTCAGGGATGTTTTCCCAGCGCTGCTTTGCTTATTCCACCGAGGAGAAAGAACTTTCTCCTCTCTTCATCCCCACTCCGATTAATCCACTTCACTGCCCTTCCAAGCCCTCCAGGGATGTCTCCCAAAGCTCTGGAGCACCTTCCTGGTGCTACCCAACCTGGGCAATCCCTGCTCAGTAATTAAAGGCTGCTCAAGCCCTGCTCGTTCACACGGGGCCCCATTAAGGAGCCTCTCCAAAGGCTCCAGTTCAAAGGCTCCCACCAACACAACCCACAATTATTTATCAGCCAGATAAGAGGGTGAGAACTCGCTCCTAATTCTGCTCTGATGGGAAAGATGCGCAAGGCACAGGAAAATCAGCAGCTGCAGGGCCAGAGCTGGGAGATTCAATTAAGATGATTGGCAGGGTGGTGCTGGAGGTGCCGCTCCCGCTCCTCACCTGGGGCACAGGAGGTACCTGGGAAAAGATTTCTGCCTTGCCAGGAGAACAGGGCTGTCCTCTCACCCTACTCAGCTCCTGGGTGATGCTCAGGTCCTTCCCTGCTCCTCCAGTTCTTTACCCCTTCCCCAGGGTTGGGTTAAATCATTTTTCTCCCATTAATACCAGCAAATCTCTCAGTTTTGCCCAATTCTCTCTCCACTCACTGCAAGAATTTAACAGAAAACTCCCTCAGGGGAACGCACAGACAGGTTTTGATTTCACTGATGCTTGGCTTGAACACTCCCTGAGCACCTGACTCACAGGAGCAGGATGAGTGTGGACAAAACCCAATCAGATTTAATTTTTTTAGGTCTTTGCTGATTCTGATCCCCCTGCTCTGCTCATGCCACAGTAATTTCATCAGCTGTAATAAAGATGCTCGTCTGATTTATAGGAGAGTAATTGGGGACAGAATCAGATCTTCTAGGCAAGCTAATCAGAGTCAATCTAAAACTCCAGAGTGAAAATCACGAGGGAAATGGAGATTAAAGATGCTGGCAATTAACTCAGACCTCCTCAGTGCTCCCAGGGAGGCAGCAGGTTTACACTGCTTTTTCTGGGGTCACTTCAGAGCTTGCACAGAACGATTTTCTTTTATTGTGTCGAGAAGTTTTCATCATAAACCCTCTTTCCTTTGAGCCCTGCCAAAACCTTTGCAAATTCTTGGCTGCAGCTGACTCCAAGAGAGCAGGACAGGATTTTGGTTTTTTTTTTGCTCCAGTGTCAGATAACAAAGAGCAAAAAGAATCATCCAGGGGGAGAAAACCTCGCTCAAACTCCAAGTTCCACGAGTCAAGGGCTGAATTCCTGGCTGCTAGAAAGCACCAAGGGCTGGTGCCAGAGCTGCAGCTCCAAACCCACCTCCAGCTCCACGCATCAGTCGAGGGAAGGTTGGAAAGGCGCCGCGTGGAGCGAGCCTGGGAAGATCAGAACCCGGCACAGGGCACACAAAACTCCAGCCTGGAGCTGTCTCACGGCAAGATTTCCCTGCTCTGATTACTTGAACAAACTTCATTTGGAGTGACAGCCTCCCTGAGCAAGCACCCAAAATCAGCATCTCTCCCTTATTAAAATCCTGATAAAACGCAGCTCTGGCAACCAGAAATTCCTTCTGATTCCAGGGTTGCAGCTGCTGGCTGAGCTCAGTGCCTGGCTGAGGCAGGAGATGCTCTGGAAACCCAGAGAAAGCCACATTTGAAGACTTCATCTTGACTGACACCTCTAATTTGCACTCAGCTGCTTTTTCTTTGGCCTAAATTGAGTCCTTTGGGGGAAAAAAAAATGGGAATTATCCGCATCCAAATCAATTATCCTGAACCCAACAGCAACTCTGAGGATGGCCATGAGTGTTTGGGGTCATTTAGTTTTTATCTCCTCATTCCCCTGGCCCTGCTACCAGGCTTTTTGATATTTTATTTTCATCAAACTTATCAAGATGGGATCCAGTGCTATAAATTGTGAGAGTTATTAATTACCCTGATGGCTTCAGGAAGTTTTATAAGGCCTTTAGCTTCCATTTCTGAAAGCCTCTTATCTGAATTTCACCCTCTTGGGCAACACGGATTTGGCTCCCAAGCACTGCCCAGTGAATATTCCAGGGAATATTGCACAGGCAGAGCGAGCTTGGCAGATAATCAAATCCCTATTTTTGAAGCCAACGTCACAATTTTAATTATTTCCTCCCGAAACATCTCGTTAAGGAACCTCTGTGGCCAGAAAAACAGGTTTATTACATTGAGAAACATCCTTTGAACAGATGCTTTTCCTTTCACTTCGAGGCCTTGTCATTTCTTTATAAATTGAGCCTTGCAGAGCAGGAATCTGCTCTGAAAAGCGGCCCTAAATGATGGGAAAAAAGGAAATTGTGCTTCTTTCCCTGCCTTGGGCTCCTGACCTGTCCAATCTGGTCCCATAAATGCAACTCCTGGGCAGTGCTGGCAGCTCCTGGTGCGTTTTGAGAAGCAAAGTGGGAATTGAGATGTGGGGTAAAGTCAGACACGTCACTGATGCTGTTGTTTGTCACCCAAACCCTCATGGAATGGTAGCTCTGGGATCAAAACCAGCCCAAATCCCAGTCTGGCTCCAAAGGAAGGTGAGTTGTTGTTGCAAGGCCCTCATCTGACAGCAAAACCCTCCCCGATTTCCCTCAGCTGCTGCTCCAACAAATCCCCCCCAGCCCATATTCCCGAGTTGGATGGTGATCCCTGTCCCCATGGATTGTGAGAAGGACCCTTGGCAAAGGGAAGGGTTTAACTGTTCCCCTGAGCCCTGGGAGCCCCACAAATCCCAGATTTCTGGCAGAGACCAGCTGGGACAGGAAGGGTTTGCCATGAGGGGAAGGAAGGGAAAGGGAAAGGGAAAGTGAGATCTGTGCTTGCAGCTGAGGGGATTTTACTGATTTACTGATTCCAAACCATATCTGGGAGGATCAGGCTGGGAAATGAGCGTGAAGGAGCTGCACCTTTGGCTCGTGGGAAAGGTCACAGAGCAGATTTGGGGCAACCGAAGCAAAGTGAGATTTCCCTGTGAGAATTATGGGTTTACTGGAATATCCTGAGCTGGAAGGAGCAGACTTCAACCCTGACACCCCAACAACCCCACCCTGGGCATCTCTGGAGTGGTGTCCAAACCCTCTTGGAGCTCTGGCAGCCTCAGGGCCATGACCATTCCCTGAGGAGCTGCTCCAGTGCCCCAGCACCCTCTTGGGGAAGAACCTTTCCCTAAAATCCATCCTAACCCTCCCTGGCACAGCTCCAGCCATTCCCTTGGATCAATTGTTGATGTTCCTCACAACCAGCAGCTTTCTGCTCTCCTGACTGGACTCTGGTTCAGGGCCTGCTGCAGGACCCCTCTTCCTACTCCAAACACAAGAATCCATGACTGAGGTTGGATGAAACTCTCCCAAAACTCCGGAGGTTTGGAAGTCAAAACTCCATCTAGACGAGGTTTTAATCCCATCCAGCACTCCCACAGGTCATGGGATCACTCCTGGCATCAGGGTGGCCTCCCTGCCCTGTCCTGCATGACACAACTCCTCCCAACCTTCAAAACAAAGATTTTCCAAAGGCAACAAATCCCTCTTGGAAGCACGCTCCGAGCTGCTTGAAAAGGGCTGGATATTTTTAGCTGGGGTATTGAGCCTGAGAGCTCTTCAAATGCAGCAAGTGCTGTTTATTTGGCTGACCAAATTAAAAAAAGCAACAGCAACAGAGCTCAAACCCCGTCATTTCCAGGGAAATATTTTCGGTGATCCAAAACAGATTCGAGTTGAGTGACAAAGCATCATCTCCAAGCAGTGGGAATGAAAAGCTCCAAACTCTTTTTCTTGCCAAATTCAGCACACAGAAGCGTTGCTGACACACTCTCCAATTTAAAGGCTGAGCCATTGGAGGAAAAAAAATTCCTTTTGGTCCCGAATCCTAAATTTCCCTGCTCAATGAACACTGAAAACACGGGCACCCAGTGTGACAGCTCCTGAAAACACAGCCCCAAAATGACTTTGGGCACAGCTGGAAACCTCAGAGCTTTTCCTCCCATTCCAGCTTTTTTGGTTCTTTCCCAAAATCTGCTGGGAGCGGGGGAGCAGAGGGGGCAGAGCAAGGCATTAACAGCACCTTTGGACAGTGCTGCAGCCAATGGGAAAACCATCCCTCTTGGATCTGCCTGGGATTGCTTTTTCCTTCAGCTTTTGCCAGAAGCATCACCCCTGGAGTAAAGTGTGAGTAGAGGCCTTGCTTTCCTACAAATCCTGTGTGAAATTACCACTCAAAGTTTCTCTCCTTTGCAAAGCAGCCGAAATATCTCTTCCTGCCAAACTTTCAGCTTCCCAATGCCTTTTTATTTTATCAGGATTTCTCCACTCAGGCCTGGCCACCCCGAGGCTGCAGGTCAGGGAGGTGGGAAGGTTTTGGTAGCTCCACTGGGACTGTCAGTAATTCCAATTAAACTGGACTTTGTTGAGGTGGGTAATTCATCATCTGCCGTGTGACAACAATACCTGTAATTACTGCTCCGATTGTTGGGGCTGGAATTCATGTGCAATAAAGGGATCTTCATATCATGCCAAACCTCACAGTTAATTTAGGTTCCATCTCCTTTCATTTAGTCTGTAATAAGCTAATTAGTTCACCTAATTTGCCACAGAACGTGCCTTTGTAACAAATACAGACACGAATTAGCCTCTTGCACAACAAATGAGGGGAAGCAAAACATGAATCACTTTCAGGATTACATAAGGAATTATCATCCTTTACAGCACTCAGGGATGCAGCCATTCCCTTGATTATTTTTAATTTTTCTACTTGCACCAGGTTCTCCTGTCTCTGACTCCTCCTTGGGAGGTGGACAACACATTTCCCTGTTTTCCTGCTGTCACCTGTCCTGGCTCTGGGAAGTTCAGGGTCACTCCCACTGAAAGAAATGTCTTTTAAAATCTCAGTTCAGGCAGCTGGAAGTGCTCACCTATCCTTGGGACAGCTGGATGTTCTGGAGTGGAAATCTTGAGACTTTTCTGCAAGCTCTGCTTTTTTTCTGCTTTTGGTTTGGTTTATTCGTGGTCTGAACGGTATCAAGCTGCCCTTGGAAACTCCTGGGCACTTCCTGCACTTGGAAAGTTCCTCCTGGGGGCTCATTTCATCCCCGTCCCTTCTGACAGCTCCTAAACCACACCAGATCATGGAATCATGGAATGGGTTGGGTTGGAAGGGACCTTAAATCCCATCCAGTCCCACCCCTGCTGTGGGCAGGGACCCCTCCCACCATCCCAGCCTGGCCTTGGATGCTCCCAGGGATGAGACTTGTTGCAGACAACTTTTATAAAAAATCCTTTCTTGAGGATTTTTTCCTCCTGAGAAGCTGAGAAGCCTCAAGAACAAATGTAAACATTGATTATCTGCTGCTGTGGAATGCAACAGGTGCACCTGTGATTGGCCCATCTTAGATGTTTATAATTAATAGCCAATCACAGCCCAGCTGGCTCGGATAGAGAGCCCGAGACAGCTGCCTTTGTTATCATTCTTTCCTTCCTAGTCTTAGCTTACCTAGCCTTCTGATGAAATCCTTTCTTCTATTCTCTTAGTATAGTTTTAATGTAATATATATCATAAAATAATAAATCAGCCTTCTGAAACACGGAGTCAGATCCTCGTCTCTTCCCTCATCCTCAGACCCCTGTGAACACCATCACAGAGACCACCTCTGCCAGGGCCTCACCACCTTCCCTTTCCTTCCCATGACCCCATCCATCCCTGCCCTGTTCCCCCTTGTCCTGGCACTCCAGACCCTTTCCCTGTCAGCTCCTGAAGGTCCCCCCAGGGCCCCTCTTTCCCAGGCTGAACAACCCAAGATTCCCAGCTCATTTGGGATGAATCCTGAGGGATCTCTTCCCCCTGGAGATCTGCCAGCCCTCAGGGCTCTCTCCCCATCTCAGAACCCCTGCCCAGTGCCAGGGGTTGGGTTCATTTCCCTGCAGAGTGATGGCTCAGCACAGCCAGCCCTGTCTCACCCCAGTGTCTCATCCCCGATCCCCAGGGAAGCTCAGAGTTCCTAAATCCATCAGCTGGGCTTTCTGCACTACTCCCTCAGAGCCCTCATCCCACTGCTGGCCTGGTGCTGTCCAGCTCCAGCTGTTAATTGTGCTACCCAGCACAATTCCATGGATTTATGTGCTGAACCTTCCCTGCTTCCAGCAATCGTTTGGATTTAGCACCTCACCTCCTGCACTGAGCCAGCACCTCACCTCCAGGTTGAGCCAGCACCTTGCTGCCTCTTTACCTGGAATTAAATCACTCCCAGCTCCCCAAAATGTGCCCTGACTTCCAGCAGGA
>NW_005054399.1:875101-884140 GCF_000277835.1 Geospiza fortis
GGAATAAACACATGACAAGAGTTTTTGGCTGGAAATCCTCTGGAGCCTTTGGATGGCCTGAGCAGAGATAAAAGAAATCATCGACCTCCTGGCAGCTGCCAAAACCATCTGAGGACACGAGATCCCACTTTGCCAGACACTGTGCTGCCCAAAGGAACCAGCTGAAACCTCTCCTGGGGCCGGGGGTCCTTCCTGAAATTCAACTGAGCCTTCTAAGGATGAGGAAATCAAATGGAATGAAGATTTGCAGCCTGGAAAATGGTTCAGGAAGGGAAAAGGCAGCAGGATCCCTCTGGGAAAGCTCCTGCTCCTCCTCTGTGTCCTTTCCAAGAGAAAAAGAACCAGGTGGGATCTCCTGGGAACATCCCTCAGATCCATCAAAGAGCAGGAAAAGGAGAATTCCCTCTGCCCTTTACCCAGCACTCACTGGCAGCCAGCAGCTCCTCTCTTCCTCATTAATTCCAAAGCATTTTCCCAATGGGAAAATTGGGATTCAGATCTGCCTGAGCCCCTCTGGGTTTGGTTCTGAGCCTCTGGCACCAGCACAGTGACCCAAGGGCAGCTCCTGAGGAGCAGGGAAGGTGCTCAGAGCAAACATTCCCCACTTTGCAAGCCCCAGGTGAAAGCTGGAAGTTATGACCCTCATGGATAACATGGAACCGGGAGAAAATCCATAAATGAAACACAGAGCTCTGGATGAGTAATTATTCCTCATTAACGAAGCTAAAAGGAGAATTCTGCTCTAGGAACAGACGTCACCTCCACTTCAGGGGGACTGAATCAACCAGGGCACCCAGCCAGAGCCAAAGAAATGCTGTAACACCAGGAAGTGCCCTTTAAAAATGGGAAAGAACACTGGGATCTTCCAGCTGGGGCGGCCCTGGGAAACCACAGCCTCGGGACATGAAAATCCATGGAAAATCTTTCCCTTATGAAGAGTTTTATCACCTGTAAAATCTCCCCCAGTCTCAGTGAGAAGCACTTTCGTATTTTCTCAAGTGCCTCAAAAGAGACTGAAATTCCCTGGGGGCAGAATTTCCTCTCAGGAATTTTGGCCAGAACTGTTTGTTCTCCCTTCCAGCATTCCATGCTCACCAGGCTCACCATCCTGGGATTTAAAACCAAGCCTAAGCCATGCCAGCTTCCTGCATTTCAGCATGAAATTAAATCTTGCTTAAAAACCTCAACAGCACTTTCAGGTTCCTGATGCTCCAGCAATGAAGACCCTGCTCCCAAAAATCCCTGGGATTTATCTCATCTGCAGAGGTGGAACTTGCCATGAGTTTTTCTGCCTCAAGAAGTTATTTTCCTTCTTTCCAAATAATTTCAAAATAAAGGTTTCTTCTCTCCAAATGCTCTCTTGCACCATTTATCGCCTGATTCATTCATTCCCCATTTCTTTATTTCCAGTTTCACTCAGGGCTGAGCAAATTCCTTCCAACTTCGCTGCATTCACCAAAACCTTCCCGAGAGCAAAAAAAACGACAAACCCCAAACCAGGAAAAATCGGGAAATCAACAGAAAAAAAAACCCCACCAAAACAAACCCAAGAAAAACAGGAAAAAAATCCCATTTTTGGGAGAACCCTACCTGAAAAATAGCAATCCAGGCATATCCAATATTATCAAAATTGATGGCCCCGTTGTGGGGGTTGACGTCCCCGGCCATGCAGATGTTGTAGTACTGGTTCCAGTTGATGCAGGAGTTCCTGCTGGGCTCGGGGCTGGCCAGGCTGGGGCTGTAGGACTCCATGCTCAGGGTGCACTCCACCTTGGACTCCTTCCTGCTGGGGATGTTGGAGCACCTCTGCATCCCGTTCTCCCGGTGGGAGGAGCAGATGAAGGGGTTCTCCTCCGCCTCATCTGTCCGGTAGTAGGGGTGGAGGAAGGTCAGGTTGTATGTCCTGGATGAGGAGGGGAAGAAGGAAAAGGATGAGGGGGGGAAAAAATGGTTCATGATTGATTATTAAGGCCATTAAAAGAGTGGTTTTGGTCGAAAGGAAAGGGGGAGATGTTGGAATGTTGGGGGACACAGGACAGATGATGGATTTTGGACCTGGTTGACGTAAGAGGTTTGATAACAGGGTGCCTTGGCAAAAGCGAAGGGAACTTTGAAAATTTGACCTGGATTGCAAGAAGATTCAATTGTTAGGAAAATTAATCCACAAACACCAGAGGTTTATGGCCAAAAAGGAGACAGAGGAGTCCTTCTACTTTATTCTAATAAAGGCAGAGGCCATGGGGCATTCCCCTGGGATGTCTCCAATTTTTGGAGGACACAGCCTCCTTTTTATCCCAATTTCCCAGCCACATTTCCCTTCTCTCTTTCCCCATTTCTGAGGTACTTGAGGGGTACAGACTTCCCAATACACCTGATACTGAAGATTTCCCGAAGACTTCCCTCTAATGTATAACCCTCCCTTTTAATTTTTAATTCTTATGGAATTTAGGGGTTTTTCTTCCCCATTGTTTCTTTCATCTTTCAATGTCTAATTTCGTTTATCAGCAAACCTAAAGTTTATTTATAAAAGCAAATATCTTTTTCCAT
This sequence comes from Geospiza fortis, assembly GCF_000277835.1. Classification (NCBI taxonomy): domain Eukaryota; kingdom Metazoa; phylum Chordata; class Aves; order Passeriformes; family Thraupidae; genus Geospiza; species Geospiza fortis. The sequence continues at coordinate 877,649 of NW_005054399.1, forward strand.
TCACCAATCAGTGGAATCCTTCCCATTGTTTCTTTTCTCTCCCAGGGCTGGTTTTATATACCTGCAGACCCACAGCTTGTTTGTAAAGACAAATCCACTATTCCTCTCACCATCAAACGGGTTTACAGGAAAAATAAAATCCCATTTAACTCTGCAAGCAAGGGATGTTGTTATGTGCATAAGTTTGTGGATGCGATTTTAACCTAATCTTCGTAGAACACGTTATTAGTCTCCCTGAAATTGTATATAAGCTTTGTATCCCCCAATGAAATGGGATTCTGATCACTGAGTCAGTCTCCCTGTCTCTCTCCATCACTGACTGTTCATCCCTGATTTTAGCAGCAGGAAAAGGTGCTGGTTGCTATCCCTTCACCCTTCAGAAAGTCCCTGTCAGAATCCCAGCCCCTAAAATCAAATCCTTTTGATTTGATCAGACCCCGCTGATCTCCCAGCAAAGACCAGTCCGAGTTTCCCCAAGCAAACAAAGCAGGAAAAAGCACGAAATGAGAGGGGATGGAGAGAAAATCCCAGCAGATCGGGTTCTCCCCCAAAACCCAGGGAGCTTTTGGGCTCTCTGGAAGGATTTGCAGACACTTATTTGGGTGGCAGAGCAGCTTCCCAATAAACGCATCCCTCAGGAGGAATCTGATGAGGGGCTGAGCTGCCACAAGGAGAGAGAGGCCATCTCCCACTCCCTCTGTACCTCCATAAAAAAAGGTGTATTGCTGAATTAATGGGAAAACCACATGCTTGCTGCATTTCTGATGGGACTGGCTTGGATAAGGCCGATGGCTCTGTCCCAGCCTGGGACTGCAGCAGGGCAGGAGCTGCTTTTCCCCGAGCTGTGTCCCAGATCTGGCACTTTCTGGGCCGTGTGCTCGGTGTTGGGGAGAGCCTGCAGCACTCAGGGCTGCATTGCTCCAGAGCCAACTTTCTCCAGTGTTTTCCCAGCTCCGGGGATCTCAGCTGCTCCATAATCACCCCGAGATAAGGGAGAGGCAGCACACACATTCTAAAAGATGTGGGCAGAAGATAACCAGGTAATTCTTCCAGCCAGGACAGCTCTATTTTTATCTCTCTCTCAACGTCCCTATCTGGTGAAGAGATTTGGCTTTAACAAGTGTTATTCCAGACAATTGCTTGGAATTGCTCCCCAAACCCCTGGAGCCAAGCAGGAATTGCTCTGCGGCTGCACTTTAAGGAGAGAACAATTGCTGCAGGGCAGAGCTGAGGGAAATCAGCCCTCAGCCACTTCCCGGGGGAATTTGGTTCTGTTCCACGATCCAATTACCCGAGGTGGGTGTGGAGGGGTCAGGAGCTCCCGGGTTCTTTGTGTTCAGCAGCCCCTCCTTGCGCACCCCGCAGCTCCAGACTAAACTGTGACATCACCTGCGCTGTTTCTGGGCTTGGGATCCAACAAAAACCTGGAAGATGTTTTTCCTCCCCAAGCCTTTTCCTTGCCCTCCCACCAGCTGCTTCCCCGGGAGGAAATTTCCATATGAAACAGGCTGGAGAACGGGCCAGGAGCTGCAGCAGCCGCGTTTGGGAGAACATCAGACACCACCCAGCAGTGCCACACACAGGGAGGATGAAACAGAGGATTAAATCACACCGAGATGCAGGAAAAGTGGGAAGAGCTGGAGAATTTGGGAAAAGAAGCAGAGAGGAGACACCTGAGAAATGACTTTAACTCCCAAAACCACAGGATCAGTCCCCATCCCACTGGAGCGAGGCACCCACAGCTGGAGAGGCGCTGTGCATCCCAGGAGTCTCTATTTGGGAGGTTTTGGGATGAAGACCCCGGGCTGGGGTCTCAGGAGCTGCACAGAGAAGATCTGGACACGAATCTGGAGCAGTTTGGTGGCTGGGGGAGGAAAATCCGAGCAGGAGAACAAATCCCAGCTCTGCTGGGAGGGCTGGGTGAAGCCTGGCTCGGCTCTGCTGCTGCCTGAAGGATTTTATCCTCCCTTTCCCCTGCTCTCCTCGCTTCTGCAGCTGTCCCCGAAATAATTCCTGAATTAAAAGTTGTCCCTATGACAAAATCAGTCACCTGAGGAGCACTTTGTGTCCAGCATTTCCCTGTCCTTGCCACTGGGAAGGAGCCACTCCTGTGGGAAGCTCCAGCACCACCAGTGAGGGGGGAACAGACCCAAACTGGCAGCAAATTTCAGACCTTTCTTAAAACTTTTTCCCCCTTTTTCTCCCTGGCAAAACCCAAAAGGGGAAAGAAGGAAGGAGAGCAAGAATGAGAAACAAAAATGCTGCAGAATGAGGGGATCCCAAACATCCCCCAAAGAAATGGATGAGTTCTGCCAGGACCTTCCACTTCTTCCTGCCTTCCCTGTTCCTTGCCAACAGGTAGAGACAAATCACTCATTAATGCTAATGAACCCACTAATCAGGAGAGCTCTGGGGGAAAGACAGGAGAAGCCAAGCCCCAGGATGGATCTGTTATCCCACCAGAGAGGATTTCCCAGCTTCTCCCACCCCTGCTCCCTGCACATCTGGATTTCCCTTTCTCTGTCCCTCTGCATGTCCATGCGCAGGAAGGACAGCAGAGGGGCAGGAAAACCCATTTTCCTCCCACTCCTCCTGGATTTTCCTCTGCTGCAGCCTGTCCCAGGGGAAGTTTTCCCAGCCCATCCATCCCATGCCCACATCCCAACCACTGGAACACAGCAGAGCACAGCCTGCCCCAGCTGGGGCAGCAGAGGAGGAAGGGGAGAAGGTGGCAGGAGCTCAGCACTCAGGGTGAATTCCCTGCTCTCCCTGCTCAGCAATGCCACCAGCAGCAATTAAACACCTTTCAGACAAATTCCTGAGCCTGCTCCCAGGAGCTGAAGACTGAAAACTCCCACCACAAGCGTCCCGAGGCAGCAGAGAAACAACAAAACCCTCCACAGCTCCCTCCCCTCTCCTGCTTCCGAGCCACTGAGTTCCTTGAAAGGTTCCCAGCCTGGAAAACGCTGCTCTGCATCCCAGCACACAGGAGCAGCCCCAGGAGAGGAGCCCAGATGGGCAGGGCCTGACCCAATTCCTTTATTTCCACCGGGAGCAGCTCAGGAGGGTGGGAAGGAGCCCGAGGGGGAGAAAACCATCCTGGAGGTGTCCCCAGGAGCTGCTGGCTCTGCTTGTCCTTCCCACCCCGGCACGCCAAACCTTCCTCCTTCCCACCAAAGGATCCTTGGGGGATTTCTCCCCGTGCCTGCATCTCCTGGCATCGCTCACAGCCCCTCCTGGAGCTGCTGCTCCATGCAATCCCAGCTTTTGTAGGATCATTTTGGGCGAGGAGGGAGAGATTCCCCCACGTCCCAACGAGCAGAGCGCCCCAGTTCCAACCCACTCCTGCAACAACCCAGCAATTCCTTCAGAACCCCCAGTAAAAATCCTTAAATGACCCCATCCCAGCCCTGCAACAGCACAGCTCTGAAAGACAGAGAGAGGAAAGCAGAAATTCCCAGTGCACCTCCAAAAAGTCCCCAAATTTCTCTCACAATGCTCTCGACATAAAAATAGTTGCTTTACTCGGAGCTGCCAACTTTCAAGGGGGATTGAAAAGAAAAGGTTTCCATGGGGAAAGAAGAATGATGGCAAAAATCAAAGTCAGTCCTTCCATCTGATGCCTCTGGAAGAGCTGAAGGCTCGGGAAGCTGCAGGGCAGAACACAGCAGGGCAAAGCTGGATTTGAAGCAGCTGTTTGGGAGCTCACTTACACCTCCTTTCATCCAGAAAATTTGGGGTTAGCACCCTGCCTTGCTGGCCCCTGGATTTTGTCCAGATCCTCTGTTTAGAGCAGGTTTGGTTTCAGCTGGGAGGGTTTGGCAGCAGCACCAAGGGGAGACCCTCCAATAGTTCAGGTTTTCCCTGTCTCCAGGGCTGTAGAGGAAATCAGAGGCAGGATCTCAGCCCCAGCCCCTCCCAGGCTCCTGAAGGGCTGGGAAACCTCTGTGCCCTGAGGAATTGAGGATTTCCCACCCCTGGATGTGTTTGAGGCCGGGCTGGAGCAGCCTGGGGTAGGGGATGGTGCCCCTGCCCATGGTAGGGGGTGGAATGAGAATCTTTAAGGTCCTTTCCCAGCCAGCCCATTCCAGGATTCCATGATCTGCCCAACAGCAGGGATATGGAGCCCTGATGTGTTTTCCAGGTCATTCCATGCCCTTTTTTCCTTTACAATTTGCTGCTGGTGTGTTAACAGCCACTGCAGGGGGGAACCGTGCCCTGACGCCTGGGTTGAGAGAATGAGTCAGAAATGATTTTAAAAAATGGAAATAATTCCATCTGGAGTCCCTAAAACTTCACACAGAGCTCCAAGAAATAGGGAGAGCTGGAAATGCAGGGACTGGAACATTTTGCATTCATTTGAAATTAATGCAAAATTAATAACACCAGAAAATTAATAACACCAGAAAACCCCACATTTCTCCCACTGACACTGAGCTGGAAACTGGAATTTTCCTGCCCTATGGACGCTCCTGTTTCCCCAAATTCCTTTAGAATGCAGCACCTTCCATCACAATAAACCAGAGCCCAAAAGCTGGGGGGTGGAAGAACCCATCCCAGGGGGAAGGAGGAGATCCCAGACAAACCTCTTCAAACACAGCTAATCCCAAACCCTTCCCTGACAAGGAGCGACCCCTAATGAGAAAATCCTGCGACCCTAAAACTTCCACAATGAGCTCCAAGAAACCTGGGACAGCTGGAAATGCAGGGACAGGAACATTGCTTGGTTTCTCTAAATTTAAAATTAATGCAAAAAGCACAAACTAGGAGCAGCACTTGGGGTGAAGGTGCCACAAAACCCCACATTTCTCCCGCTGACACTGAGCTGGAAACTGGAGTTTTCCTGCCCTATGGACACTCCTGTTTCCCCAAATTCCTTTGGAATGCAGCACCTTTCATCACAATAAACCACAGGAACTGGGCAGAGCCCCCCAAATTCACCTCTCCCAGCTGCTGGGGGGTGGCAGAACCCATCCCAGGGGGAAGGAGGAGATCCCAGACAAACCTCTTCAAACTCAGCTCATCCCAAACCCTCCCCTGACAAGGAGCAAGCCCTGATAAGAAAATCCAGCGAGGCCTTTGATGCTGCTAATGGCCATTACATAACTGCTGCTTAACGTCTGTGCTTAGAGAACGCTTCCCCTGTGGTTCATCTTGAAAGCTCCACTTCGCAGAAAATCACCAGAAAATCACCGAGCGTTTCAAAACCTGACTGGGAGAGAGCGAGGGGGGCTCGCTGCACTTAATTACAGCAGCGGGGCCACCCAAGCAGGGCTGGAGCGGCACAATTTGGGCTTGGGGATGGCAGCTCCGGGGTCCAGCTGAGCCTGGAGGGGTTTGGGGAGCGGGAAGTTGATGCTGGGAGAGGGTTGGGGGCATGGGGAGTGGGAGCACACCCATGGCAGGTTCAGGATTTTCCACCCTGCTGGGATGAATAAAAGCCACCAGAGCCGCTCCAGAGGACAGGGAGAGGCTGAGGGAGCCCCAGGAGCGAGCAGTGAGAGGCAGGAGCAGGACCTGAGGGATGATCCCCGCCTGTCTTGCAGACAACCCGAGCGCAGACAGCCGATGATTACCCAGGGATGTAATTACAGGCTCCATCTCCTCTCGCCGAGTTAGAGCTGCCCTAAGAGCTGGGCTGGGGCATTTCCTCACCTCTGAGCTGCTGACATCTCTGACAGGAGCCTTTGGAAGGATTTTTTTTTTTTTCCGAGGAAAATCCCCCTTTTCTGTGCTGGCTGTGCTTGGTTTTCATCCAGGTGTGTCCTCACCCTGGGAAGGGGCAAGGGCACAAGAGCCCCAGCTGAGGGAACAGCAAGGGATGCTCCAAAGCCTGGGATGAGCCAGGAACCACCCCAGCTCCAGCAGCACCTCCTCAATCCCACTCTGAACCCAGCAGGAAGAGCCCAGGGCTGGCAGCAGGGTCCAGAATTTATCCAGAGGGCTCAGGAGCAGAGACAAACACCAGCAGCACAGCCCAAACCAGGTCTAAGAGCTTGGGCTGGGCTTAAATTGATCAGCTGGGCCTTGAGCAGGGCTGGGGGGCTCCCAGGTGAGGCTCAGCAGGGCAGTGAAGGTTTATTAGGTTTATTATCAGAGGGGCTGCTCCACACAACTGCCCAGGCTGGAAAACCCCTGAAATGAAAATTTGCCTCCTTCAGGTTGGGTTTGATGATCCTGGAGGTGTTCTCCAGCCTCAATGATCCAGGTCCTGCTCATCCCTGCTGCCTGTCCCACGCTCTGAGCTGTGTCCAAATGATTTTAATGCTTCTCACATCCAGTTTCTTATCTCAAATCCCTGACAGGGATTTATCTCTGGGTTTCAGCTGCATCTCCAAATCTCCAGCCCCTGCCAGGGGTTGGGGTGTGCTGGGTGACCTGAACTGTTTGGAGAGCTGGGAGTTTGTGCTACATCCTGCAGCTCCCCGAGTCAATCAGGGATCTCAGGCAGAGCTAATCCAGCCCACTCCCATCCTGCTCCTTCAGGTGCAG
>NW_005054399.1:884150-895999 GCF_000277835.1 Geospiza fortis
GCACAAAACCCTCAGGAAATTGCTGACAAATGGGATTTTTTCCCAGACAAAAAGGACCCTGCTGAGAGCTGGGATTTTTCCAGCAGGGGACAGAAAAATCCCCTGCTGGAAAAGGAAGAAAAAGGGAGAGAAGTGTGGAGAAAAAAAGGGGGAAAAAAAAAGGTGGAAAATTTTTGGTTTTGCTGTACTTACATGGCAAAATTCCTGTCTAGGAAGCACCTGTTCCTCAGCAGCCCTGCCCAGAGCTGGACCCCAACAATGCCAAAGATGAAGAAGACAAAGAAGCAGAGGAGGAGGACGTTGCCTAACATAGGCAGAGTGTCCAGCAGCAGCGTGACCAGGATCCTCATACCTGGGGGAGAAGGGAACACCACGTCAGGATGGGCACAAACCACCGTTCCCACCCTGGATGTGCAGCCGGGCCAGAAAAATCAGGATTTGGTGTTTTCCCCGAAATGCTGAGGCTGGAAAGGGAGGTGGAAATGCCAAAGGCTTGGCAGGAAATGGGAATAACAGCAATCTCCAGAGGATGGGATTTCCAGGTGTTTTCATTCAAGGACACACAAGCTGCAAGACAATTTTTTCCTGGAGAAATGCTCCCAGGAATTGTCAGCCTCTGGAGGAATTGTTAAAATACGGATTTGCAAACATTGCAAACTCCCCTCATGGATCACAGGAATTGTTCCCCTAAAAAACCACAGAGCCTGGGCTCCACCACAGAGAGCTCCTGTTCCGTGGAGAACAACTCTCCTTGCTGGAAAGGAGGGGAAGTTTTGATTTTTTTTTGGTTTTTTTTTGAGGCTGGAAAGCAGGATGCTTTTCCTCCAAGGAAAGCTCTGCTCCCTTTCCCTCCTCGTGCAGAGGCTGTGGGGACCTTCCCACCAATCCCACACCTCTGCCAAGGGTCTCCATGAGCCCCGAGTTCCTCCAGCCTCTGGTGCCAGGGAAACGCTGATTTCCATGCCAAATATTCCAACTGGAATTTTCTGACAATGGGGTTGGAATTCCTGGTGGTTCTTCCCAATATTTGGGTTGGAATTCCTGGTGGTTATTCCCAAAAGGGAGTTGGAATTCCTGGTGTTTATTCCCAAAAGGGTGTTGGAATTCCTGGTGGTTATTCCCAGCAGTGGGGTTGGAATTCCTGGTGGTTATTCCCAAAAATGGAGTTGAAATTCCTGGTGGTTATTCCCAACACTGGGGTTGGAATTCCTGGTGGTTATTCCCAACATTAGAGTTGGAATTCCTGGTGTTTTTTCCCAATATTGGGGTTGGAATTCCTGGTGGTTTTTCCCAATGTGTCCTGTCACAAAATCATGGAATATCCCGAATGGGAAGGGACACACCAGGCTCCTCAAATCCAACTCCCGGCCCTGCCCAGCACTGTCACCCCCTCAGGAGCAATCCCACATTTTCCTGGCAAATCCATCTTAGGAAAAGCAAGGACACACTCAATCCCCACTGGAAAGACAATGCTGGGATTTTCTCCCTTTTTTTTTTTTTCCCCTCTCTCACTGATATCCTCCCTCTTTTTTTTTTCCAAAAATGGGTAAAATTTCTCTCCCCATTCCAGACAATTTTTTTTTTCTGCTCAGCTCCTTTTGGTATTTGGGGTTGTTTAGTGGCATCATCCCAGAGATTGAATCCAGCTGTTCTCCAGCCACCCCGGGCTCTCCTTGGAATGTTGAGTGTGCCATGGGATAAGAGCATCCCCAGGGCTGAAACAAGGAGCAGGATTTTCATCCCCATTCCATGGGATGCCTGGTTTAAATCCCTCCAGCAGAAAAATAAAAATAAATTTTAAAAATACACAAAAATAAAATTTAAAATAAAACCCCCAAAATATATAAAAATAAAATTTAAAAATACACAAAAATATAATTAAAAATTAAAAACCCACCCCAAAAATATAGAAAAATAAATCTAAAAATAAAACTAAAAAATCAAAAATAAATGTTAAAATAAGTGTTAAAATAAATGTTAAAATAAATGTTAAAATAAATGTTAAAATAAAGCAGTGAAATGGATTAAAAAAAAAAAAAAAACAACCTAATGACCACTGTTGAAAAAACAAATCCCCGACTCCAGCCCCTGCCAAGTGAATAAATTGCAGGAATTCCATTTTTCCAGTGGTTTGGAAGGAATCATTTCTAATAGAAATGATGTTTTTATTGGCCAGGGTTCTTCTTTCTTTTCTTAACAAACTGCATGTAGCTGAAAGAATCTCGTGGGTGAATTTATTGTGCCTGGAAGCCACAAGCTGATGGTGCTGGCTGGATCCCAGGGAAGAGCCCAGGAATCCCAGGGATAAATCTCCAGGCTGGTTCTGCCTGTTTCCCTGCATTTAGCACCAGGTTCATCTCTTCTGATCCAGCTGTTAATTTTATCTGGTGGAAAATCCCATTCCCAAGTCCCAGAGCTGGGAATGGCATGGACGCTGCTGGGATGGGCTGGAATTCCAAGGAAATCCCTTGGCTGAGCTGTGCCATGGTTACAAAAATGTAACCACAAAAATTCACCAAAATTCGGGGATTTTCCCATCCTTTCTCCACAGATTCTGGAATATTTTGGTCTGAAAGAGCAAAATTCCCACTGTTCCGAGTGGGTGGGGTTGGACAAGTGGAGGCTGGATGATCTGCCCTCCAGGAATGGGGATATTTCTGGGAATCATTCCTAGGAATCCCAATCCTGGTGCTCAGGTCCCCTTGCTCCTTGGGCACCTCCACTCCAAACAGGGATTGAACCCGCTGCATTTCATCCCACAGAATATTAACCAAAAACGGGATATTTTCTATCACCTGCCTGATGGAAAAATATGAGAATCCCATGGGAATTGCAGTGGAAAAAACCTTGGAAGGCTCGTTCGGTGTCAGGGATCGGGGGGACAAACACAAGTTGGACTCAGAGCAAAATTCCACCTAAAGCTGGAGTTGTTTGGATCTCTGGAGCTTGGGGTGAATCCTTCAGTTCCCCTGGCTGTGCCTTCAGCCCAGCTGGATCCCAGCTTGAGATTCCCACTGTTCCATGGGAAGAGTGAAGGGTTCTGTGGATTTGAAGGAGTTCAGAGGGAGCCTGACCCTCGTCCCAGCCTGGAGGGCTCCGAGCCCAGCCCGTGGTCTCTCTGCTCCACCCCATCCCCAGAGCCCCAAATCCCAGAGGGAAAGCTCTCAGGAACCCCAAATCCCAGAGGGAAACTTCCCTGGAACCCCAAATCCCAGAGGGAAACCTCTCTGGAACCCAGAATTCTAGAGGGAAACTACTCTAGAACCCCAAATCCCAGAGGAGAAACTTCTCTGGACCCCAAATTCCAGAGGGAAACTTCCCTGGAACCCCAAATCCCAGAGGGAAACTTCTCTGGAACCCCAAATTGCAGACAGAAACTTCCCTGGAACCCCAAATTCCAGAGGGAAACTGCCCTGGAACCCCAAATCTCACAGAGAAACTTCTCTAGAACCCCAAATCCCAGAGAGAAACTTCACTGGAACCCCAAATCCCAGAGGGAAACTTCCCTGGAACCCCAAATTCCAGAGGGAAGCTTCCCTGAACCCCAAATCTCAGAGAGAAACTTCTCTGGAACCCAAAATTCCAGAGGGAAACTGGGTGTTGTGCTTTCCAAAACCCTGGCAACAAAACCTCGTTAGGAAAACAAAGCTCCAAAGGGTTCCAGGCCCCTTTTGGCCTCTCTTTTTTGTGGCCACGTTTTGAACTAAGGACCTCACTGTGCAATTCGCTGCTTTTGTTCCTCTTTTTCCAGAAACAAAAACAACCTGTGGAATTGGGGGTTCTGAGGGAAATTCCTGGGTGTCAATATCCATCTGTTCCCTCACATTTTCCTTGGAGGGCCTGGAATCAAACCCCTTCTGGGGGAGGTTGTTTGGCTGTCCCGAATCCAGGCAGGATTTGGGGCTGGCTCACTCCAGCAGAACAGGAAATATCCTTTTTTTCCCTTTTTTTTTATTTTGGCTTTTTTTTTTTTTTTTTTTTGCCAGGGTCCCTGTGATTTCCATCCAATGCTGCCGCATTTTGATTGAGGTGGATTTGGGTTGGAAAAGGATGGAATTGCTGTGGGATGAGCACCTTGCAAAGGCCGGCTCAGCAGCTGGCTGATCCCAGCAGGGAATTATTCCAACGTGGTGCCTCGGATTTAAAATTGGATTTAGAAGCCAAGCAGCTGAAGCCACTTGAAAATGGATTTAGGAGCCACTTGAACTTCCTGTCGAGGATGATCCCAATTTTGTTTCACACGGAGCAAACCCTCCCTGGGGTTTTAGCAGCAAGGGAAGCTCCTGAGCTGCTAATCCTGAACATAAAATCCTGGAAAGATCTTAAATCACTGAGGAGGGAAAACCAACCCAGCAGGGCAAGACGATCCCTCTTGGAAGTGACCTTTTCCCTTCCTTTGGAAGAACATTGTTTACTTTACACTTTACAGAGAGATGTTTTCCCTAGAAAAGTCACAAAAACCTTGAAAACAGCTCCGAGGGTCAATCCCCTGCTCCCTTGCCCTGTGCTAACACCAATTATGATAATGACGATCTCTAACTCGCCATTAAAAATTAAATTAATCCATTTCCTCTCATTAGCTGCACAAAGCAGGTGTGCAGGTGTGTGTGGGGGAGGTTATTCCCATGGTTTTCCAGTTTTCCCAGACTGAGCTCAGAAATTGAGGTGTGGGGAGGGTTATTCCCAAAGTTTTCCAGTTTTCCCATGCTGAGTTTAGAAATCCAGGTGTGTGTGTGGGGGGGTTATTCCCAAAATTTTCCAGTTTTCCCAGACTGAGCTCAGAAATTGAGGTCGGGAGGGTTATTCCCAAAGTTTTCCCAGACTGAGCTCAGAAATTGAGGTGGGGTGGGTTTATTCCCAAAGTTTTCCAGTTTTCCCAGACTGAGCTCAGAAATCCAGGTGGGGTGGGTTTATTCCCAAAGTTTTCCAGTTTTCCCAGACTGAGCTCAGAAACCCAGGTGTGTGTGGGGAGAGTTATTCCCAAAGTTTCCCCAGACTGAGCTCAGAAACCCAGGTGTGTGTGTGGGAGTGTTATTCCCAAAATTTTCCAGTTTTCCCAGACTCACTCCAGTTTTCCGAGCTCAGAACCCAAGGTGTGTGTGGGGAGGGTTATTCCCGTGGTTTCCCAGAGCTGTGCCCGGGGGTGTCACTTACTGGGGACCCTGTTGATGGCGCGCAGGGGCCGCAGGACGCGCACGGTGCGGATGGCGGACAGGCTGACGTTGTGGCCATCCAGGGAATATTCCATCATCCTGCAGGGAAAACAGCACAGCAGTCAGGACGGGGGTGCTCAGGAAAAGCTCAGGAGAAGCTGCCTGCAAGCCCAGGGGTGCTTGGTTGCAATTCCATGAAGCAGTTCCAGGCTGGATGGGGTTTGGAGCAATCTGGGATGGTTGGAGTTATCCCTGCTCATGGCAGGGCTGGAATGGGATGAGATTTAAAGTCCCTTCCAGCCTTTACTGCCTTTACTTTGGGAAGCAGGATTTTCCTTCCAGCGCGTGAAGAAACCTCCAAGGAAGCTGCAGAGGGAAACTCCAGCAGGGATTGTGGTGATGGGACAAAGGGGAACGGGTTCACACTGAAAGAGGGGAAATTTAGATGGGATGTTGGGAAGGAATTCCTGCCTGTGGGGGTGAGGAGGCCCTGGCACAGATTCCCAGAGAAGCTGTGGCTGCCCCTGGATCCTGGAAGTGTCCAAGGCCTGGCTGGATGGGGCTTGGAGCACCCCTGGGATAGTGGGAGGTGTCCCTGCCTGTGACATGATCCTTAAGGTCCCTTCCAACCCAACCCATTCCATGATTCCCCAACTCTCCAGGACAAGGAGCTGCTCCCCAGCTTTTCTCTCCTCCTGTGACCAAACCTGAACACCCAAACCAACAAAAAATGCACAAATCATTTTCTTTCCATTTGATTATTAAGAATAAAGAACATTTTCACCTTGATTGTTCTTCCCCACTCCCCCTAAACATTTTGGATGGATTGGCACTCAGTAGGTGATTCCCTACCCTGGAAAATGGGAGGCACAAGGCTTTGGGATGTCTTGTGCCATCAACAGCTTCCAAACCTTCAGCTCTCAAACCCAAAACTTATCCTGGGAACCTGCAAGATCTCCAGGGACTGGAGGGACCAGGATGCCAAGAGTGGGGTCCTGTTATCAGATTCTACCTGGAAATCCTGAATCCCTTGGAAATGCCCCACAGAAATCCACTGGAGCTGGGAATTTTGGGAGGATTGGCACTGGGTAGGTGATTCCCTACCCTGAAAAACAAGAGGCACGAGACTTTGGGATCCAAACCTTCAGCTGTCAAATCCAAATCATATCCCGGGAGCCTGGAATGTCTCCAGGGACTGGATGCACCAGGAACCTCTGGGTTTCAGCTCTCCTGAGCACCAGACAGAGAGCTCACCAGTTCCACGGGGCTTGAAACGTTCCAGGGAACATTTCTGGGGCGAGGAAAACATGAAAGGACTCTGGGAGCTGGAAGGAACTTCAGACACCATCCGTGCTGGAGGCGGGAGCTGTGTTTATTTTGTAGCTCCCCTGCTCCCTTTGGAGCTGCTGCTGAGGCAAACCAGCTCCTCTGAGGAGGCAGAACGGGGCAAACAAAGCTCTGCTGATCACTTGTTCCCTTCTCATCACAAAAAAACCCTCGGAATAACTTCAGCACATCCATCCCCTGGCTGGAAAAAGCAGCTTTGTTGTTCCAGTGGTGAGTTCCCTGCTAAAAGCAGCTCCAGTTGTAGGAGCACACGCTGGATTGAAGGGCGGTGGTGGTGAGAGGTGAATCCCAGCCCTCAGCACAGCTTCTCCTCCCCCAGGGGTACTCCCAGCTCCAGCCTCTCTTTGGAGAGATGGGAAATCATACCCCAGATACGGCTCAAATCAACCAGAAACATCTGGAGATCCAGGATCATTCAGGAGAGGTGGGAAATCATATCCCAGGTATGGCTGAAATCCACCAAAACCATCTGGAGATGGTCCAGGATCATCCAGGGAAGGTGGGAAATCATATCCAAGGTACAGCTCAAATCCACCAAAACCATCTGGATTGGCCAATCCACCAACCAAGGATTGGCCAGGGAAGGTGGGAAATCATATCCCAGCTATGGCTCAAATCCACCAAAACCATCTGGAGATGGTCCAGGATCAGCCAGGGAAGGTGGGAAATCATATCCCAGCTATGGCTCAAATCCACCAAAACCATCTGGAGATGGTCCAGGATCAGCCAGGGAAGGTGGGAAATCATATCCCAGCTATGGCTCAAATCCACCAAAACCATCTGGAGATGGTCCAGGATCAGCCAGGGAAGGTGGGAAATCATATCCCAGCTATGGCTCAAATCCACCAAAACCATCTGGAGATGGTCCAGGATCAGCCAGGGAAGGTGGGAAATCATATCCCAGGTCTGGCTCACATCTGGAGAAGGTCTGGGATCAGCCAGGGAAGGGGTTTTCTTCTTCTCATCTCCAGCCTGAGTAATGCCACACCTCCAGCGGGGTCTCCTGCTGTTTTCATCCTCCCCAAACATCTTCCAGCCATGGCAGGTGGGGAAAAACCTTGGAAAACTCCCAAATGGCCTCAGCAGCCACTTTCCCCCTCATTCCAACAGCAAAATTCCCGGTGCCAAAGCTGCCCCTGAGGATGAGCAGAGGGCTCAGCCCTTCTGCCTCCATGGGGTGCCCAATCCTGGGTTTGGGGGAGCTCTGAGGAGCTGGGGGTTTTCTGCTCATCCCACAGATCCAACATGGAAAAACACCCTCAGCTCCTTGATCAGAATCCTGATGCCGAGTTTTCCCCTGCCACTCCTCCCTTAAACACCGCAGCAGCTTTACAGGAAAACATAATTAAGGTAAAAATAATTAATAATTAGGGGTTTTTTTTTGTTGTCCCTGATGTTCCTTCTCCAACTGCACCCGAGTTCCAAGGAAGCTCCGCTCAGGAGAGCTCATGTTTTATTCAGGGCACTAAAACCATTCCTAATTGTATTCCAGACAAATAACACAGAGCACAACAAAACCCCATTAGTGCAGGGAAGATGGCACAGCGCTAATGGAAAGGGAAAAACGCCCCAACATATTCCAAGGATGTTTTAATTAACCCCAGGCTGGTCATTAGGAACGCAGGAATTCAGAAGTCAGGCTGTAATTAAAGCTTTCCATCCCTTCCAGGGCGTACTGAGCAGGTAGGAGAGCCTGGGCTTTCCAAAGCTGTTTATTTATTGGGTAAAAAAAAATAAAGTTTGAGCCTTGCCAAGCTTTTACTCCACTCAGTTATTCCCTGTGGGGGTGAGGGAAGGGGTGTCAAAAGCAGGAGGATCATCCTTGGAGCTGTTTATTAACACATCCTGCACAAACCAGCAGCTGGGGGAGATGGAGTGAAGCTGTAAACCAGGAGGAGTTTGGAATTTGGGTGAAATCCCAGCCAGCTTTTCCCACTGAGATTTCAACCTTCCTAATGGGGTTTTTGGGCTGAATTCTTGTTCACCCCATCCCTGCCTCGCTCTGCTGCTGGCACGGGGCAGGAGTGGGGCTGAGCTGAGTTTTTTTTGGAGATAACAGCACTGGGACACTCAGGATGTGTTAGGATTAAAGGATTGCTCCAAACCCCCACAGCTCTGCCTGATATTCACCACCCACCCCCAAACCCAGCGTGGTTTTGGGATGAGGATTAAAAAGAATCAGATTTGGGAGATTCTGCCTCCCAAGGCATTGTGAGAACCAGCCAGGACAAGGCCGGGATTTGGCTCCCGGGGATTTCCCTGCCCCAGGATGGGGGGATGAAGTGGTTGCTGCCCCTGCCATGACGATGAAGAAGTCCAGGCGGTTCCAGGTGTCTCCAAGGTAACACTTCTGCCCAAAGATGCCCAGGGCCACCATCTTGATGACCATTTCCACGGCAAAGAAGGCAAAAATGAAGTCATCAAACGCCTGGAGAGCGGGAAAAGAGGATTTCAGTCAGTCCTGAGCACCCCCAGCACGGGGACATTCCATGTTCCCGTCACCAAAGTGCCACCTCCCAGCTCCCAAATCAAACCTGCCCCTGGCACAGCTCCTGGCTCGTTCCAGGCCTTGGGAAGTGCTCCCAGCTTTGGTTCATGCCCTGATAAGGCGTGAGGGTATCACAGGGCTGGAGCCCCAGCGGAGCCAGGCTGGGAGAGCTGGGAGTGTTCACCTGGAAAAGGCTCCAGGGAAACCTCAGAGCCTAAAGGGGCTCCAGGAGAGCTGGAGAGGGACTTGTCCAGCCTGGCCTGGGACACTTCCAGGGATGGGAGCCCACGAGTTTTGTGGTGTCCAAGGAATCCAGAGGGATCTGCCTTCCCACTTCGGAGCCTTTGTTAAGGATGGAGAGAAAGGACCTGGCTGGGACAGATCCACGCCAGCCTTTGGGCTCACCCCAAGCAGACCCCACACAGGCTTTGTGGAAAACCCACCCCAGCTCTGTGGGAAAGCTTGTCCTGGGGAAAAGGAACACGATGGGGGTCCCATCTCCCCGAGCAGCCGCCCCAGCCCCGCATCCCACAAACCCCGGGGATCTGGGGCCGGGGACTCCTCACCTCCAGGATGGTGCAGCGCTCTGACTGGCACTCCACGTCCTCGCAGGGCTGGAACATGCCCAGGGTGACGCAGTTGAGCAGGATCACCAGCATGCTCACGTGCTCGAACCAGGTGGCACCGGGTTAAGGACAGCACAGCCTGGGCAGGGGACACATCCACACCATCCTCCCATCCAAACCCTTCTCCCGGGCTATTCCCAGCTCCAAATCCCGAGTTTCAGCAGGGGATCACCCCACAGCAAGAGAGCAACTCAAGGGCACCACCACCAGAGCAGTGCCCAGTGCCAACCCTGCTCTTCTGGATTCCCTCCGGAGTTGGGGGAATGAGGTTCTCCCATTCCAACCCCATTCCCACATCTCCAGAAGGGAGAGATTCCATTCTGAGATCCACATCCTGATGGAAATGAGGTTCTCCCATTCCAACCCCATTCCCAAATCTCAAGGGATGGCAGATTCAATTCCGAGATGCACATCCTGATGGGAAAGAGGTTCTCTCATTCCAACCCCATTCCCAAATCTCAAGGAATGACAGATTTCACTCTGAGATCCATATTCTAATGGGAAAGAGATTCTCCCATTCCAACCCCATTTCCACATCTCCAGAAGGGACAGATTCCACTCTGAGATCCACATCCAGATGGGAATGAGGTCCTCTCATTCCAACCCCATTCCCACATCTCAAGGAACGACAAATTTCACATCCTGACGGACAAAGACAAAACAGAACCAAGCTGGTGGGGCCAAGGGTGGGAATGTTGGGATTCAGGATGCAGAGGGCATGAAAAAGAAGGAAAGGGCTCCCAGCTGGATGTCTCCAGTCTCCAAAATTCCCTCATATTCCTCACAGGATCCGCCAGTGCTCAATTAACCGATAATTAATTGATCTAAGTAGGAAGTGGTGATTTGCATCAGTGCAAAATAGGCCCAAAGTTGCTGTTTGCTGCTGGCAGGACAATTAAAAATCCCACAAAAAGATGGAATAATTCTGCAAATTAAGCAGGAACGAGAGAACTGTTTCTAGGGAAAATAATTGGAAACATCTGGATGTGAATAAACCTTTGTGCTTCCGAACCCACACCTGGGGGAGGCAGAGAGAGGCACAGACATTGAATTATTTCTGATAACAGCAATTCCTGGATAAAAAACCTCCCATGTTTATTCCTTAGGAATATTTTATCTGGGATTTTATCCGTTCAGGATAAAATTTATTGCAGCAGATCAGAGCTTCAGTCTCAAACTGGTTTTGCACGTTCTTACTCATCCAGATGAAAAAAAAAAAAAGGCAAAAATCAGTGGGGTCAAATCTTGCAGCTCCCTAAAATCTGATCCCAAAAACCAAGTTCTTATTTTAGAGGGGCTTTAATTGGAAAATAAATTTAATTTAATTTAAAAAATCTAATTAATTAAATAAAATTTAATTCAGAGCTGGGAACGCCTCAAAGCTGGGAATCAACAGGGCAGGCTTGGAAACCCACTTGTCCAAAATGGAAATAAATGTAGGAAGCCTGAGAAATAAATGAAATAAAATCCTGGGAATGAAGCAGGAGAAGCTCCTGATGGGATTTTTACATCGCTGAAATTCCAATGTTAGTTTAATTTCTCCCTCCCTTCCATGATTTCTTCCTGATTTTTCTCATCTTTAGGAGCTATTTGGATGCTTTTCCCTGGAAGCCCAGAGATAATCCAACCCCACTGAGCCAATACCCAAATCCTGCCCCAAAACCCCGACCACAGCCAGATTCCATTCCCAATATTCCATGGAGTGATGGGATCCATGTAAAATTCCCTATAAATAGGGCTCCTGTGTCTGCAGTTGCATAAATTTCCTTTATTATATTTTCAGATTTTTTCCTCCCCTTTAAAGTCCCTGGAGCCCCAAAAACTGGGATTGAACCCCCTGATTTCCTGCTTTTCCAGAACCTCCCAAAGCCATCCAGGCTCCAGCAGCCCCATGGAAATGTCCCAAAAAAACCCCCTGGGATGGGGATGGGGTGATGCTGCTTGGCAGGGTGGGATTAGGGATCACATTCCCAGGGATGAAAAACCCAATTCTGGTAGGATGGGAAAACCTCCAGAGGAGGGGAAAAAAAAAAAGTGAGGAAATGGTGAAAAAAAGTCCTGGAACAGCACAAAGAGCAAGGATGTGACTGGAGAGGGAATTCCCACAGAACATCCTCGGGGATGTTCCCAGAGCGCTTTTCCAGCCGGGGAGTCGGGGAAGGTGAGGGATGGCACAAATTCCTCCCGGCAAATCCCCTAAAAGCGGGAACGCGGCTGTTGCCATGGCAACGGCAG
>NW_005054399.1:896025-898017 GCF_000277835.1 Geospiza fortis
GAAGGTAAAGAGCCGAGGGGGATCCGCGCTGGAGGCAGAGAGCATCCCAAAGGGATTGCTCAATATTTCTTCCTCTGGCAGAAATTCCAGGGAAAAGACATCTCAGAACACTCAGGCCGCGCTCAGATTCCCAGATTTCAAATTCCCAGATGGATTCCCTGTGGGAAGGGGCTCCTGGTTTCTCTGAGGGATCCACAGCAGCTCTTAGACTGAAGTTTAGTCCCGAGTTTAAAAGCAGCACCACAAACCCCAGGCTCTGCTCCCAAACGCTGGCTCCATCCCTGACACTCCTGACTCTCCCAGGGAAGCTCTCCTGATGCTCCCTGCCAGTTCCATGTGGGATTTATGGAATTTATGTTCCCACATTATTATTTTTAAGCCAGTCAGTGGATTTTAAGCTGTTATTTTCCGCCGGGATTTGGCAGCCTGCTGGTTATCATGGATCTCCACCATCCCTCTCCCAAATCCTACAAATATTCCTGCAATAAACACAGCAAAACTAACCTGGGATGGCATCACCACTGTGACAGATTCATGGTTTTCATTCCATGCTTGGAATGAAGGACACAATTCCCAAATTCCCAGGAGCTCCAGAGGGAGCAGCTCCGTTTAGAAATTCCCAATCCTCATTCCATGTGGGAGAGAGGCCGGAGCCACAGGCCTGACACCCAGGAACTGAGCAGAAGCAAGATCATGGCACTATTTTCCCATAATCTTATTATTTTTTAAGCCACTCAGGGGATTTTGGAGACTTAACCCATGATTTTAACCCCTGGGATTTGGTGGGATCCTGGTTATTATGGATCTGTCCCGAGGCTGAGGAAAATCCCGAAGCCCTAAAGCCCAGTTTGGTTCCAAGAAAAACCAAATATTTATGGGAGGAGCTGCCAAGGGAAGTTTCACTTTGGGTGGTTTGAGGTGTGAGTAATGCACAGAATACAAACACAAATCCTGAGAATTCCAGAGCGTTCCAGGGATGTCCTGCTCCTCTGAGAGCAGCGGGATTGGGTGGGGAATGTGGGAAGGGGAAAGGGAAAGGGATAAAAAAAGGGTGAGGAAAAAAGGGGGGAGAAAAAAGGGAATTCATAATAAATTATAAATTATAATAATTTATTGTTATTTATTATAAAGTAGAATAATTTATTATTATACTTTATAATATATTATTATAATTTATAATAATTTATTGTTATAATTGATTCTAAATTATAATAATTTATTCTAAAATTTTATTTAACATTTATAATATTTATAAAATAAAATAGAACAAAATCAAACAAAAATAAAAGCTATAATAATAGATAATAGTAATATATAATAATATGCTAATAAAATAGCAGTGCAGATACTGATTATAGCGATGATGACAATTAATAATTATGATAATAACGATAATAATGATGATGATCAAGTTAATAATAGCAAAGCAAGTGGATGAACAAAGGATAGGGACGATCCAGAGGAGGAGCCACAACCCAACACCAGGGTCCTGTGTCACCTGGTCCCCAAATTGCCACCCTGGTGTCCCCAGAGCCCGAGCTGGGGTGGCCCTGGAAATGAGGGTGGCTGGAAAAGGTGACAAGGAGCAAAACAAGGGACAATAACAATGCCAATTGTTCAGGAAAAATGGGGTTTTGGAGGCAGGGTCAGCACACGGCAGAGCCAAATGTCACCTGGTCCCAAAATTGTCACCCTGCTGTCCCCAGGGTCAGCACACGGCAGAGCCAAATGTCACCTGCTGCCAAAATTGCTGAGGCAGCCTGGGCTGGGGATGAGATGTCCCTGGGAATGAGTGTGGCTGGAAAAGGTGACAAAGAGCAAAAAAAGGGACAGTAATAACGCCAACCTTTGCAGGAGCTGGGATTTTGGAGGCAGGGACAGCAGAGCCATGTTCCCCCCGAGGCAGGACACGTGGAATTCCCAGGAAATGTTCATCAAAGCCAACCCAGGGCTGCTCCTGGAGTGTGGGGTTTGTTTAGAGCAGAAATTCAT
>NW_005054399.1:898028-904693 GCF_000277835.1 Geospiza fortis
CGCAGCCCCAAAGCAGCTCCTGGCTTTGATCCCGTGCCTGCTGTGCCCCTTGAGCTGGGCTGTCACTGCCTGCATGACATTTGGTGGCTTTGGGGGTCACCGGTGGCCTTGGCAGCGCTGAGTTAATTCCATCTCAGAGAGTTTTTCCTGAATAATTCTGGGATTCTCTCTTGGCCTTTGCTCTTAACCTGGGCATGAACCCCAACATGAGCAGATCCTGAGGGATGCTTTCCCTCTGTTCCCAAGGATTTTTCCATGTGCTGCCCGGGGATGCTTTCCCTCTGCTCCCCAGGATTTTCCCCCTCTGCTCCCCAGGGATTTTTCCATGTGCTCATTAGGGATTTTTCCCTCTCTGTTCCCAGGATTTTCCCCTCTGCTCCCCAGGATTTTCCCCTCTGCTCCCCAGGGATTTTTCCATGTGCTCCTTAGGGATTTTCCCCCTCTGCTCCCCAGGGATTTTTCCATGTGCTCATTAGGGATTTTCCCCCTCTGCTCCCCAGGATTTTCCCCCTCTGCTCCCCAGGATTTTCCCCTCTGCTCCCCAGGATTTTCCCCCTCTGCTCCCCAGGGATTGCCCAGGGCACAGCACCCAGTGCCCACCTGGCCACCCCAGGGCCAGCTCCTGGCACACACCCAGGGCCAGATGGATTTATCCATTCCAATGATCCTTCCCAGGGTTACCCAGCAGAGAGAGGATTTTACAGCCATAATTGAGGAGAAGGCAAAGCAGGCACTGCCTGGCCCCAAAGTTGGGGAAGGGGCAGCAGCAGGGGGGGGCTGGCAGCAGCCCCAGCAGCATTCCCAGCCCCGGGCTGCAGCTGGATGCAGAGCAGCCACACGTTCCTGCTGCTCTGTCCCCAACATCTGCTGCAGCCACAAATCCCTCCCAAAGCCAGCTCCAGACAGAGAATGCCCTTTTCACCCCGTGAATGGCGCTCCCAGCTCCCAGGGCTCGAGCTGGGCTGGGGAATGGGATCGCCTCCAGGCCCTGCCACGCTCCAGGAGCTCTTTTCCCAACTTTTCCCTGGCTCTGGATGTGCAGAGCTCAGTGGGGCTTTTCCAGCCACAGCCCTGAGCCTGGAGTGGAGCCCTCGGTGCTCCCGAGCTGGGCTGGGCCTGGGGTGAGTGTGGCTGAAAGAGGGGACAAGGGACAAAAGAAAATGGGATTTTGGAGCTTTCTGACTTTCTGTTCCCTGCCTGAGCATCCTGGGCTCCCACAGGACACATCTGGATCTCAGGGTGTCTGTGCAGGGCCAGGAGCTGGATCCTTGGGGATCCCTTCCGGCCCAGGAGATTCCAGGATTCTGATTTTTAGGAATTTTCCATCCATAACACTCCTATGATCCTACAACCCTGGAACTCCTCATGATCTGCCCCCTCCAGGCTCCCTTTTCCAAGGGAGATCCTGGGATTTTTTTCATTTGGATTTTAATTCAGCTGGGAGAACTCCAGTGCCATTCCCAAAGAGCCAGAATCCTGGGATGGATTTGCAGGAGCAGCAGCAGCATCCTGGATAAATACTTCCCAGAAAACCACCTGTGTCCCTGCCGGAGGTTTGGATTCCTGGAAAAATATTTCCCAGGGATTCCCAGGTTCTCCCTCCTTT
The DNA here is from genome assembly GCF_000277835.1 of Geospiza fortis. Taxonomy (NCBI): domain Eukaryota; kingdom Metazoa; phylum Chordata; class Aves; order Passeriformes; family Thraupidae; genus Geospiza; species Geospiza fortis. The sequence goes on from NW_005054399.1 coordinate 899,635, forward strand.
TCTCAGGCTGGATTTGGGATGGCTGAATCCGCCCAGGAGCTGTGACACATCCCTGAGCTGCAGCAGCACAATCCCAACATAAACACATTCCCACACATCCCAGAGATGTTGTTTCTATCCTGGGGATTCCCAGGCTGCTGTGGGATCCCAGACAGGCTCCTGATCTTTAATTCTCTGTGTGAGTAATGCCTTTCCCTGCTCCTCACCCCAAACGCTCTTTCATCCTCTCCCTGTGCTTCTCCTCCCTCTGGATTTATTCCCTTTCATCCCAGCTCTGCCAGCATGGCAAACACGGCCCCAAATGCCAGAGGAAATGAGGCACAGGCAGATGCAGCAGGGATATCTGAGATAACAACAGATCCCACACCCAACCTACCCCAAATCCAGGGAATTGGCCCTGAATCTCCTTCCAGGAGCTGCTCCACAGGGAGTGGATGCAGGAATTTGGGGAGAAATCCACAGTGGCAGCTGTGAATCCCTGGGCTCCCTGCTGGAGCTGAATCTGTGGCAGGTTCCAAGTGGATGAAGGATGAATTAATTTAGGGAAAAGGGATGGTTTTATCCCAAAGCTCTGGAGGTTACAGGATATGGAGCATCCAGCCAGGATCCTCCAGTCCAGCTGTGCATGGATCACACCTGGATTGAACTCCTGGATTTAATCTGTCACCAGGACAAATCCATGGACTCCCCATCCCTCTGCTCCACAGCCTGGAAACGTCCCACCACAGCATTGTGGCTCCCTGGATATCCCCAAATCCCACGGAGAACACCCCATTCAGTGCCTCTGGCAGCCTCCTCATGCAGAACCCTCCTGGAATTCTCTCCCACCCAGCCAGGGACTGGAATCCCACCTCCCAATGGGCTCAGGATGTCACAGTGGGAAGGGGGAAAATTCCCTGGAAGTGACTTTGGCAGCCATCTGTGACCCCAGAGCTGCCCTGGGTGGCCACACCAGGAGAAGCTCCCACCAGCCTGCACTTCTCCCTGTGCTGTCTCCTCCTTCAGCCTCCAACTGGAATACCCCCAAAAATAAATCCAAAAAAGCATCTCGAGGTGCAGCTGGCAGAAAGGAAGGAGCCCTGGGCATCCCTGTGGAGCTGAGGGAAAGGAGCCAGCAGATTCCCAGGCCACAGGAGGTTCAGCTGTGGAGTTTCTAACCCAAAATTCCAGGTTTGCAGCTGGAGAGCAGCTCCAGGAAAAGCCAGCTGGAAATGAGGGATGCACATCTCACTGAGGGCCTGATCCAGGTGGATCTGAGCAGGACAGGAGCTCATCCTGAAGGGGGGAATCTGGGATAAAAATGCTGCTGGAGACGGGATTTCCTTCACCACAACTCCCAGCTATGTGTGCCCATCAGGTGCTGTCACACACACGAGTTCAGTCACTCCATAAATCACCCAAAAAAGCTCCATTTTCCCATCTAAAATCTCTCATCCCAGCAGCTCCTCCCAGTAACACCAGCAAGGCCCAGTGGCTCCCCCCCGAGCCAGCCCCATCCATCCCCGCTCCAGGCTGACCCGTGGCGTTCCCCCCAAAACGCCTGGAATGGCTCCGAGCTCAATTCCAGCCCTAATTCCAAGGCAAGGTCTCCCAGAGCTCAGCTCCAAGAGGTTTTGTAAACAAAGCCACCAAACAAAAGCCTCCCAAAGCTCGGCGTTAATGGAAAAGTTATCGGGCTGCTTTTTTCCCCTCCTCTTTTCTTTTCACGCAGCAATAAAAGAAAGCTCCTGATAAAACTCCCCCTGTAGCGTTCGCAACCCAAACGAGGAGGCTGTGGTGCCACATGGGGAGCTGCAAAAATCCCCTTTTCCCAAGCTCTCCTACCTCAGGTCCCTCAGAATCCCCAGGATTTCCCTGCAGGATCCTCCCAGGTGCTGCCACAAACAGCGCAAGGTGAGCAAGGAAACGTGGGGCTGGATGCAGGAGGAATTTGGGAATAACTTCTGCCTCCTTCCCCTAATTAAGGCCCTGCCACTAATTAAGGCCCTGCTTATTAGCAAGGGGCTCGGGAGCTGCAGCTGGCACAGAGGGGCAGTGCCAGGGCTGGGGGTGTTTCCTTAGGGAGGGATCACGGCACTGAAACTGGGGAAAAAAAATCGCAAAACATCATTTACAAAATTATTTATAAAATTTATAATTTTAATTATAATTTAAATTTAATTAAGTGATGGCATAAAATTTATCATTTTAATTTATAAAATTTATCATTTAAAATTTATAAAATTAAAAGTGATAAAATTCCAGGGATGCTTGCCCTGGAGAGCAACAGGTCCCTGACAGGCCTGGATGAGCCAGGGATGGAATTGGGATGGAAACCCTGTGGATTTGTCCCATCTTCCCACGTGTTTGCATCCTGAGGGTGCTGCAGGGAACAGATTTTCGCTCTGAGCACTGATGGATATTTTAATGTTGAGCTGCAGCCCTGGGTGACGGCATTTAGGGTTTAGTCCTGGCTCAAGCACATGTGTAAACCCAACCAGAGCTGGCCCAAATCCAGCAGAGCACTCAAACCAACGTTTTCCTGTGGATTTCACCCAGGTTTAGAGCGGGCAGGGCTGGAAATGGGAGGTGAGGATGAAGCAGCACGAGGGGAGGATGTGATGGAGCAGGAGAGGAATTGCCAGGAAGCAAAGCAGGACAGGAATTGGTGGCCCAGCAAAGATGAACCTGAATTTCTCCATTTCTGCCAGGGCACTGTTCATTATCTCCATTTCCTCCTTCCAAGAGGGAATCACTCCAAGCTGTCAGCTGGAATTGGGGAATTCTGTGTGCAGGAAGAACAACCCAAATCAGGGGTTTTTCCCCCTCTCAGTAACAGAGCAAAGCTAAAACAAGGCTGGGAATCAAAGCTGCGGGAATCCCAGGACTCGCAGAGCTCCAGGCTGAGCACAGCCAGCCACACACACCAGATCCAGCTGCAAGCAGCAGAAACCCCTCAGCACTTCATGGGAATTTGCCACCGCTTTTCCCAGCCACGAGTTAGATCCCAAAATCCCTTTTTTTCCCACCCAGAATGTTGCAGTAGCTGTGACACCAAGCTTGGCATGGCTGAATCCCTCCATCCCTGCCATGCCCTGATGCTTCCCAGCTGGAATTTTCTGGATTCTCCCTCTCTGATTGTGCCAAACAACTTCCCCAGCGAGGAAAATATTTTGCTGTCTTCAGACTGAGTAAAAATAACCCTCAATTCCCTTCTCAATTAGGTGAGGGCTGGAATGGGCTGTTAATTGGGCCTCTCTTGCCTCAGATGATCTCTGGGAAGCAGCTCAGTCCCACAGAAGCACTGGGAAGCACAGCCAGGATGGGATAATGGGGCAGCTCATCCTGGGGGGGCTGCACAGGGAAGGGGAAAAGGGATTTGGGGGAAAAAATGGGAAAGGAAAAGGTGGCAAAGGCTGGAAGTTCATTGGATGCTCCAGCTCTAAAGCACGTGGAAGAATAGATGAACTTGGAAGGAAAAAAAAATGGGAAGAAAAACATTTCCAAGGGGGCTGCATAGGGAAGGGAAGAGGGATTTTGGGGGGAAAATGGGAAAAAACAGGTGACAAAGGCTGGAAATTCCTTGGATGTTCCAGCTCTAAGACGTGTGGAAGAATCGACTGAATTTGAACAGAAAAAAAAAAAGAAAAAAACATTTCCAGGGGGGCTGCACAGAGAAGGGAAAAATGGATTTTGTAGGGGGGGAGATAGGAAGAAAAAGGTGGCAAAGGCTGGAAGTTCCTTGGATGCTCCAGCTCTAAAGCACGTGGAGGAATAATTTGGAAGGGAAAACCAGGAAGAAAAACCCGTTTCCTCGCGGATTAGAACCCGTTAATCGCGACAGAGCTACATTTGGGAATTAGCCTTTTGTTTCCCAAGAAACCCTCGGAAAACATTGCCAGGGCCCGTGTGCAGCCAGTGCCTCGGCGTGCCCCGGGCGGCTCGGTGCCAGCTCGGGAGGTGCCACCCACGCTGCCCGCCGGGCGCTGCCTCTCCCTCCCCTGTTTGCCAGCTCCTCTTTTCCCTCGGGCTGATGAATAACGGGGATAAAAAGCAGGGAAAAAAGCAGCGTGACAGTCAATTAGTGCCTGTGATGGAGCACCCCGAGCAGCTCCTGCTCCCTGGATGCTCCCGTTAAACAAACCCCAGGGTGCCCCACGTGGAAGCGAAGGAGCTGCTGGTTTATCTCCCTGTTCTCCTACAGGATCACAGCTTCTGAAGCGTCCACGAGTCCTGCTGGATCTGTAGGGAAGGCTGGGTTATGGAATGTGAGCGTGGATCCTCTCGGCAGAGGGGTTGGATGGTGGGGATTGCACCTCTGGTTGCACCTTCCTGTCACCCTCTGCCTTTGCTTCTCTTTCCTTTATTTAACTTCATTTTGTAATACTTCCAGTCCTTTGTGGTTTTTGGTTTAGATCCTTTGAATGACCCGAGGGCCAGCCAAAAGGGCAGGAAATGGGACAGCGCCTCGGGATGAACCCAAAATGAGGATTTTTGGCAAAGCAGCGCTTGGGCCTGGTGGTTGAGGTTTGTTGGAATGGGATTTTATGGGATATTGGGATAAATTTGGCTGGAGGAGCTGTGGCTGCTCCATCCCTGCAATGTCCAAGGCCAGGCTGGAGCAGGCTGGGACAGTGGGAGGTGTCCCTGCCCTGGCAGGGGTGGCACTGGGTGATTTTTAAGGTCCCTCCCAACCCAAACCATTCTGGGGTTCTCTGAAGGCCTTGAAAACCCCTGGTAATAAATCAGACAAAAGCCCAGACTCCAAACCCCTCCCTGCACTGGATTTGTGGGATTTCTCTAACCCAGCTGTGACTCAAGTGGGAATTCCTGCTTCCCTGTTTCCAACTCCGCTCCTGGATGGATGAGGGTGCCAAATGCTCCCATTTGGGGTTTTCCACCCTGGCAGATCCCACCCTGCTGAGTGAGAGCCATGCCCTGGCATCAGCACAGCCAAAACATTCCCAAATTCCTGAGGCATTGGAGGGACTCATGGGAATGCTGAGAGAGGAGCATCCCTCTCCTCCACAGCAATCCCAGGGGGCAGAGCTGCCTCCAAATAATCCCTGTTATCCCCCCA
>NW_005054399.1:904762-916639 GCF_000277835.1 Geospiza fortis
ATGTGATGGGATTGTGTTTGCAGCAGAGCAGGGACAGCGAGGGCAGGCGCAGATATGGATCCACCTCCCACCTCCTGCGCCTCGCTGGAGCTCAGCAGCATCCTCAGATCTCCCTTTTCCATCTCTTCTGAGCATGGGCTGTTCAGGGGAGATTCCAATTAAACCCAAACTCTGCCTGTGCTTCCAGAAAATCCCGGAGCCTGCAGAGAGGGAAGGACAGCAGGAGGACAAACTGCTCCCGTTCTGGATGGTGGCCCTGGAGATCACCTTGGTGTGTTCTCCCCATCAGGATGGAGCTGCTTTTAACTCAGACCTGGGAAGGAGGTGCTGGGAGGAAGTGGCTGCGCCATGGAAAGGGAATTTTGGCTCAGAGCTTCTCCCCAAGGATTTTTTGCCCTGAAACCTCCAAAAGCAGCTCAAGTCCTCTGCAAACCCCAAGTCCAGTTTGCTTTTAGGATGAGCCTAAATCACCAAATGAGAGAATTTTAAATATGGGGGCAAAAGCTGAACTTTGCCCCGTGATGTTCAGAGCCCTCCACAGCTCCCATTGATTCTTGGGGAATATTAATATTAAATATTAATAATTAACCAAGTCCCTCTGCCTTATCTCTCCTCATTCCCTGCAGTGCCACGTCCCTGTCTGGCAGATCTGAAAGGAGCTGGGAGTGACAGAAAATGGGGACATTTGGGGACAGTGTTGGAATAGATAAAAACATCCCACTCCTTCCTTTCTCCAGCTCCTGATTTATTCTGTTCTCCCATTTATTCTGTTCCCACATTTATTCTGTTTTCACATCTCCTTGCAGCTGTTTTGCCATGACAAAGTTGCATCTTCCCCAAAACACAGAAACACGAGGCCCCTTTGAATCAGGACTCAACAGCCCTTTGAAGGATTAAAAATGAAGGAGAAATCAAGGAAAAAATCTGAGGGTTTTTTCCCCTCACAAGTGCTCCCTGCACATTAAATCTCGGATGGAGGCCAAGGTGGAGAGGGAATATTTGGATATTGGGGAAAGTGGTGCCAAAGGAGATGTGGCTGCTGTGGGGGTGGCCAGGGAAAAGCTGAAGAAATCATTTGAAAGAGTAAAGCCAGACTTAAACTAAATCCCCACAGGGTAAATCAGGCAGATCAGGAATCTGCTGAGCCTGAGGGAAATGAGGAATTCTGAGCCTGTTCTCCCTCTTTCCAGGCTCCAGAAAAAAGCATGGAGCACGCCCTGCTTCCAAAAAGTCCATCCCTGGAAGTGTCCCTGGCTTCAATTTTGGGTGCTGCTGCAGCTGAGACACATTTGGGTGGGAGTGGTGCCTCCCTTCCCAAACTGCCTGGGAGCTTTGGGAATGCAGAGCCCTGACCCCAATCCTTGGATATGTCCCCCCCTCCCATTCAATCCCTCTCTTTTTGTTTTTTGAGGGATTGGGGAAAAAAAGACCTGGAAAATGACATGTTTTTAGATCCATGAGGAATTTAGACTTGCAGAGCTTTGGGAATGTATCAGGACAATTTATGGAGCAGCAGCAGATATAAACTCCATCCTGGGATTCCCTCTCACCAGAGGGGAATTCTGCCTTGGGCCTTTCCTTGTCTGGGAATTGTGACTTATTGGGAGCCCTGTTAGGAGGAGCAGCAATTAAATCCCGTTTTTCCCAAGAACTTCCCTTCCCTGCTGTATTCCCAGGGCTCTGGCACAGCCCTGAGGCCCAGCAGCTCCGAGCTGCCAATGGGTTTATCCCACAGCACCCTCTGGAAAGCTCCTTTCCTGGATTATCCTCTGGCTCAGCACAAAGGAACTGGGACATAACGAGGTTGAGTGATTGGCACAAGACCATCAAACAGGGAGCTAATTATTCCTGGGGTTTTCCAGAGGGGAGCACCTGCAGGAGAGTGATGGAGGGATGGAATCCAGGGGGATGCCGTTCCCGGGGGATGCAATTCCAAGGATTTGGCATTTGGTGATGGATAAATCCATGGCCATGACAACCCAGGTGACCCTGCTCCACCTTCCATCCCATCCATCCACAAAGATCTCTGCACATCCTGGGAAATCCTGGGATGGGCAGAGCAGCACAAGCAGGGAGTATGGACAGCTTTGGATCCAGGGATGAGGCAAAACCCGCGGGAAAAGGCTCTGCTTTTCCAGCCTGGAATTCCAGAGCACCTGGACCCCTGGGAGAGCAGGGGGCTGAACCCAGGAGTGCCCAACCCAAGCACCAAATTCCTCCCTTGGTGGAGCCTCTCTCTGCTCCAGGTTCAATCCAATATTCTTTGGGAAGCAGAATTGCCGGTGTCGTCACAGCCTGCCCTGATTTAATCACGTTAAAAGCCACGGAGATGGAATTATTTGGGATTAGGGATGAATAAGGCTTTTAAAGCCTGACTCCAACCCCCCCGATCTGCTTACAATAAAAAAAAAAAAGCCTTCCAATCAGGAAAAGTCCAATTGCTGCTCCCAAATGCACTTTAGAGCGATCCAACTTCCAAATGCAGAACTGTTTGGAACACGGGAAAGCTGGAGGAGGAGAGGACTCTTCCCAACCCAGAGCATTCCTAACCCTAGGACACAGAGCAGGTAATTCAGGTCAAGGCTTAAGACATTAAACCATTGCTCCAAAGCTTGGGATTTAATGAGCTTTGGGACTTAGTGAGCAGGGGATAAGCAGCAGAAGTTTAAATACTTCCAGGGACATTCCTCTTCCATGGAAAACTACACCGTGGGAAGTCTGGTAAAATGGAATCCTTCATCCCTTGGGGATGTTCCCTGGGAAGGGAGAACTTGAGGATGGTGAGGGGTTTGGGAAGGTGATGTCCACACCTGCAGCACCAAAATTACCTCCCCTCAGCTCTCATCTTTGCCTGGAATTCTAATTAATGAGGAATTTATCCTGAGGAGAGCTGCCAGGTGGGCTTTTCCTGGTCATCCAAATGACTGGAATACTCAGAGCAGCCCCTTCCCTGAATCCAGGGAGAGACAGAAAAGAAAAGAAAAGGAAGGGAGGAAAAAACCCGTCCTCGCGTGTGGGCTGTTCATTCAGATCCCGGAAAAATATCAGGGGGTTAAAGGAAAAATGTCATCGCTCCAAAGGGGCTCCTGGGGAGGAGCGTGGGAGGGAAATGCTGCTCCTTCCATCTGCTCTGAGCACGGAGCTGGAGCCGGCTCCTGCTGCAGATCCCAGCCCTGCCTGGGGCTCCGAGCTGCTCCGGGAGTTTCTCTGGGAGCTGCCACTCCAAGGGATGATTCCTGCCACGAGCACGAGTGCAGGGAGGCTGAGGAGGCTCCTCCAGCACCCTCCTGGAACCTGGGAAGAGCTGTCCCTGCTGAGGGTGAGGCGAGGGATGTCCATGCAGAGAATTCCCACCAAAAATGGTGGTTTGGGTTGGGAAGGAATTAAAGCCTGTCCAGTTCCAACCCCAACAGCTTCCACCATCCCAGGCTGCTCCAAGCCTCATCCAAGCTGGCCTTGGCACTGCCAGGGATCCAGGGGCAGCCACAGCTGCTCTGGGAATCTGTGCCAGGGCCTGCCCACCCTTCCAGCCAGGAATTCCTTCCCAATATCCCATCCAAATCTTCTCTCTGAGTTTAAAACCATCACCTCTTGTCCTACAAGGAATCCAACTCCTGCCTCTCACAGGGAATTTTACACTTTGGATCCGACATTTCCCCATCCACACCTTGTGTGGACATCCAAATCCATCCCCTCATCCCAGGGGAAACCAAAGGGTGCAAAAACTCCAAAACCTGCAGCTCATCCTTCAGAGATATCCTCCAAAAGCTCCCCAGAGTTTACTGTTCCAAGATCCCACCTTTCCAAAGGTGGTTTCACACCAAAGGAAGGAGGAACCCATTGGAGGGCCCCAGGTGTCACTGTCCCCATCCCGGGAATGCTGCTCTCCATGGGATCCTGGAGTCACCCCCCCTTCTGCTGCCTGCTGGAGCTGCTCCAACCAACGCCAGCCTCTCCCAGGCTCCCCCCACGGCTGGCACAGGCTCAGCCATTCCAGTGACATTTACTCCCACCAGGATTTGGAGATCAGCTCGACATTTGAGATGATTCCTCCCAAAAACATTCCGGTGCCTGCTCGCTCCCGAGGGCTGCTGCTCAGCTGAGCTCTTCGGCACGTGCACAGTGGTTTGGGCTCAAGCTCATCCAGCTGAGCCCAGGATAAACTCAGTTTGTCTCAATCCCACCCTGGCTGCTGGTTAGGGGTGATCAGACAGCAAAGCTTTGCTTCCCAGAATCCCGGAATGGGATGGGTTGGAAGGGACCTTAAAGCCCATCCAATCCCACCAGGAACACCAGGGGAATTGGGTGGGATGTCAGGGAAGGAGGGAGAGGGGAGGGCTGGAACTTGGAACCTGGGACAGTGGGAAGTGTCCCTGCCCATGGCATGAGATGATCCCTAAGGTCCCTCCCAACCCAAACCATTCCCTGATCCCACACTACCACAGAACACACATCCCAAAATCTCATCCCAGGGATCTGGGAGGTTTTGGGCTCCTGGCATCATTAAAATGACCAAACAGGAGGTTTCCACCAGCAGATTCTGAGACTGCAGAAAAGGGAAACAGCACCAAAACAGCAAAACCTGGATTTGCAGGAAGCAAAACCCAAAGGAAACTCCCTGGGGGAAAAGCTGGGTCTGGGTGGCTTCCAGCTGGGAGCCAAATCCCACAGTGGGAACAGGACTCCAGGCTGGATCTAGATGATCCTTCAGATCCCCTCCAACCCAACCCAGCCCATGATTCAGCTTCCTCCTGTGTTCATCCCAGGATTTGGGATGCCCTGGGGGCAGTGGGTGCAGGAGTGGGGTGGATGCATCGTGGTTGGAGTCATGGATCAATCACCAACAGCTTCCCAATGATTCCCAGCAGAAAAGGACAGGGATTCCCAGGAGAAAAGGACAGGGATTCCCAATGATTCCCAAGAGAAAAGGACAGGGATTCCCAGCAGAATCCCAGCTGTTGGGGTGGGACACAACTCACACGAAACAGCCTGGGGATCACCACCCCCTGCCCCAGTCCCTCCACGAGTTCCTTTCATCTGCTGCTGCTGCTGCTGCAAAAAAAAGACCAAAATCCCAAATAAAGCTGTTTTATGCCCAACTCGCTGCCAAAACCCCATTACTGGAATCCTCTGCTTTCCTCTCCCTCTGCGCCCGCCTGTTCCAGCTGAGTGAACAAAGGAAAATCCAAATAAAATCAAACGAGCGAGCCTGAGACAGAAATGGGCCCTTTCAAACAAACCCAGCTCGATGGCTTTAAGCCCCAGATAGAGCCACAATGGGATGGCCTAGATTCCTTCCCCAGCTCCTTTTTTCCCCTCCGGTTTCCTGGATTGAGAAAAGGAAAAGAAACCTTCCCTGGGAGCAGACAGACAAATTAATAAATAGAGGAGGAGAAGGAGAGCAGAGCTGGGCAGGGAGCTGCCACCAGCCCAGACTGCCACGGATTGCACACCAAGTTCATTTGTTCTCCCTTCTGCTGGAAAACCTCTGGCATTTTTCCCGCTGTGTCAGTCATTCCTGGGGATGGGGAATGCTGGAGGTAACCCCGAGTTCAGCCAGAGCAGCAGCCGGGGGAATCCAAGCTCATCCTTGGCAGCCGGGGCCAGGCTTAGCTTACACGGTAAATCCCAAGGGTTCCCCCCTGCCAGCTCCCCCATCCTGGGGGATATTTGATCCCTGGGACGTGTCAGAGCTAAAAATACCCCCCTGGCTGTGAAAAAAAACTGGGAAAAATCCTTGGGGATGGGGCTGTCCCTGTGAGGCCGTGGCCGGATGGGGTTTGGTGTTTCTCCCACACACCTTGCCATTCCCGGCTCCCGCCGTTGCCAAGGGAACGCTGCCGAGGCGCTTCCCAAGGACCTGGCAGCCGCCGGATTGGAAAGGGCAGCCCGGGAATGTGGGCGAGGCTCTGCGGGGGTGGGAGCTGCACCTGAGCATCCTCGGGGTTATCCCGGAGTGAGGCACCCGCAGATCATCCCAAAAAAGTGCTGCGGGATGAGCCTTGGGATCCTTGGGTTTTCCCTCTTGGGGTCTCCTTTCCAACCCAGTTAACTCTGCTCCAGCCTGGCATGGTGAGGAATGAGCTGCCTGCAGGCCATGGGAAGAAAAGGGATTTTCTTTGGGATATTGGGCTTGGGAAATGAAAAGGGGCCAGGGAAGGCTTTGCTTGAGCCTTGCCAAGCTCTGGAAATTCGGGACAGCAATTCCAGTGCTTCTTCATGGAACAGTCGCTGAGGCAAATGAACCAACAGGGGAACAAGAGGGTCCAGCCATGGATTTATCCCAGAGGATGAGGAGTTGGCAGGGTTTGGAAAGACTCAAGGGAAGGGATTCTCTCAAGGAAATCCAGCTTTTGGTCAGGAAAAACCAAACCTGGGCTGTGGGAGCTGCAGGATCTGTTAAACAGCAAGGAGCGAGTGCATGGGATGCCCTGAGCCACAGAAAACCAGGAATTCCCATCAAAACAAATCCACAGGATTTCAAACAAATCCCAGGAGATGAAAGAGAAGGAGGGAGGGAAGCAGGTGATCCATCAGCCTTGGGAAAACCCAGCAGGAAAACCAACACTGCCCAGGGAGCGCGTGAGGATTTGTCAGGATTGGAGCCTGAGCAGATCAGTCCTGCTCTCCCGGCCTTTCCCTAATCCCACAGCTCCCAAAAGGCTCGTTTGGAAAAGCCTGGCAATCAGCCCCCCCGGGCACGAGGAACACCAGGAGCAGGGATCATAAAGAAGCACCTGGAGCTGCCTCGGGAGCCGCGCCCGGCACGCGGCTCTGCCGACCCACAGCTGTTCCAAGGGCTCGGGAGCAGCTTATCCCAGCCATAAAACATGGGGGGAAAAAAACCTGGGAGCAATATCTCTGCTGCCTTCTCATCCCTGCCGCTCCAGGGAACAGCTGAGAAACAGCTGAGTAATTGCCAGGAGCGGGGATGGAGGATGGGAGCCACGGAGCGGGGAAGCCCTGGAAGATGAGCTGGGAGTGGGAATCCGGCTTGTGGGGGCTGCATCCTGCTCCTGGAGGGGAGAACCTGCTCCTGGGGGATGGATCCTGCTCCTGGAGGGGGGATCCTGATCCTGGAAGGGGATCCTGCTCCTGAAGGAGGGATCTTGCTCCCAGAGGATGAATTCTGCTCCTGAAGGATGGATCCTGCTCCTGGAGGAGGAATCCCCCCAAAATCCAAGCTGGGAGGAGCGAATTGAGGGATGTCCATGGCTGGGCTGGTGAGTTGTTATCCCAGGATAACACACGACTCAGGAAGCAGCCATGGAAGTGATGGAATGCTGGGGTGAGGGTGGGATCAGTGGAAAATGCACTGGAGACCCTGGAATGCTCCAGAAAACCCAGGTTGGTGGGATCAGTGGAAAATGCACTGGAGAGGGACCCAGCCAACACAGAAAGGTGGGAAAAGAACAAGTGGGATCCAGAGAAAAAGGGAGGAAAGGAGCAGCAGGTTCATGGCCAGGATTCTGAGTGGGAACACAAGCCCTGCTTAGAAATTCTGGGTGGAAAGGAAGCGGATTTCTGGAAATCCACCAGAGGAAAACGTGGCCCTCCAAGAGTTGTTCCGTTGTTTAAACTCCCTCTGACATTTACCCGCTCTAATGTCAGCTCTCCGAATCCAAACATTCCAACAGAATTATTTCCCAACCTTTCCTTTGGCTGCCCTGATTAAGGTTAACTGCTCCCTCTGCTCCAGCCCAGCCCCACGTGAGCCCTGTGGAACGAGGCTGGAATTCCAAGGGAAGCAGATCCCGGCACTTTGGGGGCAGAGAGTGACCTTTCCTCCAAGGAGAGCTGGATTTTGGGCACACAAAAAACTGGGGAAAAATGGCCTGGAAAGGCTTGGATGGGTGGGACAGGTAGGAGAGCCCAAGGTGGAAACTTTGGGAATGCTGGAGGGAAGAAGGGATGTGGGAAGGAGCTGCCCTGCTCAGTCTGGGGACACAGGGAGCAGATCATTGAGGTGAACTGATCCCTCTGCTCCAGAGCCATGTGGAATGAGGCAGGAATTCCAAGGGAAGCAGCTCCTGGCACTTTGGGTGAAGATCCAACCTTTCCTCCAAGGAGAGCTGGATTTTCCAGCAAAAAGCTGGGAAAAAAGTTTGGAATGGGTGGGACAGGTGGGGGAGAGCCTGAGCTGGAAACTTTGGGAATGCTGGAAGGAGGGAGGGATGCGTGAGGAGCTGCTCTGGGAGCACAGGGAACAGATGGCCTTTCCATGGATAACGCTTTATCATCAGGGTTATTTAAAGGAACTGCCCAAATGCAGCTCCCAAGCCTTGGAAAATCGTGTTTTCCAGGAATAGCAATGGGTAAAAGGGATGCGAGCTCCTGGCAGCCCCTGAGAAGGAGATCTCACCAGCTGAGGCAGCTCTGGTGAGATATCCCAGGAATATTCCAAAATCATGGCTCTGGAACTGGGCAGGATGATGGAAAGAGACTTTAACCAGGGTCGGGACAGGAGGGAATAAATAGATTTAAATTGATTTGAGGAAGGAATTATTCCCTGTGAGGAAGGAGAGGGGCTGGGATGGGATTCCCAGAGCAGCTGTGGCTGCCGCTGGATCCCTGGAAGGGTCCAAGGCCAGGCTGGACAGGGCTTGGAGCAGCCTGGGACGGTGGGAGGTGTCCCTGCCCATGGCATGGATTGGATGAGCTTCAAGGTCCCTTCCCACCCGAAGCATTCCATGACTCCGTGATCCCATAACATCCCACGACTTAGGGAACCCCCAAATCCACTGGGACTCTGTGCAAGTGTTTAAAGAGGAACACCAGGAGCAAGCCAGACTCATCCCAGCATTCCCAGAGTAAGGAAAATCCCAATCCACAAGGATGGAACAGCCTTGGGCACTGCCAGGGATCCAGGGGCAGCCACAGCTTCTCTGGGAATCTGTGCCAGGGCTTACTCATCCTCCCAGCCAGGAATTCCTTCCCAAAATCCCATAAATCCACCCCGCCTTCCCCACTGCTGGCTCATCATCCCTCCATCTCTCCTATTCTTGGAAAACCAGGAATTTTGGGGATGGATTTGATTGATCCCATCCCCTTGGAAGCAGCGGAGGTTTGTCCCTATGGATTGCCAAAGGCAGCTTTGGATCCCAGCTGGGATTGGGAATTCTCCCCCCCATGCCAGCCTGGCTAATTACTACACCCCTCTAATTACACCTCGAAGGTTATCCCTCATCTAAGTGTAATTTGCAGTGCATTAATTAATTACTTAATTAATTAATTAACAAGCCAGGCTGACCAGCACTAATTGTAATTCTCAGCCATCTCCCCAAGCCCCTGCTCCATAGGATTCCGAGAAAAGTGAATTTTTCCATAAAAATCCACTCCATGGAGGAAAGAGGGATAAACCCAGCCTGGGTGAGCCTTGGAAAGAGCTGAAGTGGGAAAAAAGATGTTCCCAAACTTGGGATCACCCCATGGGATGGCACATCCAGCCTGCTGCTCCTGCTGCTGGCAAAGGAGCTCTGAGTGCCCAGGAAAATAAAAAAAAATGGGGGAAAAAATGGGGAAAATCCATCTGGAGGCCCAAGGGGTGGGAAGGGCTGGGATTTTGTGGTATTCCCTGCGGATCCCGGCGGCTCCGTTGGGAATTTCTGCTGTTTGGGAAGGGATTGTGATGAGTCACCCTGCAGCCAAAGTTCCTGCCGGAGGAAAGGGGGGGCCCAGCAGGGAGATTTCCAAACATGGCAATGTTTATTTGGAATTCGGGCTGAAGGAGAGATTCTGTGAGATCCACAGGGAAGATTGGCTGGGGGTGAAACCCGCTGGCTACTGGATATCACCAGAAATCCGGGGGGGAAAAAAATGGGATTGCTGCAAAGCCCAGAGCACACGGGGACAGCAATACCTCCAGCAGTGCTTCCCTCTCCATAAAATCCTGGAATTGCTGAGGTGGGAAAAGCCCTCCAGGATCACTGATCCCACCTTGTCAGCCCAGAGCAGCAAGGGCCTCATCCAGGTATTCCTTGGATACTTCCAGAGGTGGGAAATGCTCAAGAAGGAGGCACCAGGAGTGGGGATTTCCCAGTTTGGCCCATTCCAAGGGGATTCTGTGCCGTGTTTAGCCAGGCCAGATGTTGGGAATCACCCTGCTCCCATTATCCCACCTGCGTTTTTCCATGCCTTGAGCCAGGGTTTGCTGCCGAGCTTGGCTTGGGAGCCTCGTGGTGGGATGAGAATGACAGGAACTCCGGTCAGGAATCCTGGGAGAGGATGGAACAGCAGTTCCATCGTTCCCTATGGAACACCAACATTCCCTATGGATCACCAACATTCCCTATGGATCACCAACATCCCCCATGGAACACCAGCATCCGCCATGGATCAGACATCCTGGCTGCCAGCCAGGAGCAGGACAGGGAGAAGGGATGGAACACGCAGGAAAATGGGAATACACCAAGGAAATGAGGATTGGAATTTCCTTCTCCACCCCTCAGCCCCAAAATCTCTTCCAGTGCATCCCAAAATGCGAAATCCAGCCGGGAATTTCAGGGTGGGAACATCAGGGATGTTTTAGGCTGAGGTTAAGGCAGGGATTGAGTCATTCCAGCAAGAATTCCCAGCTGGGAATATCCATGAGGACAAGGGACCAGCAAGGAGCTCTCCCAGTCAAACCCGAGCAATCCCAAAAGGAGGGATTGAAGAGGAGGAAGGAAGGAAACTTCTGGAAAAATCTTGTATTCCCACATCAGGATGAGTCCAGCTCCAAGGGCAGGAATATCCCAGCTCCAAGGAGTGGGAATTTCCCAGTTCGCACAACGGAATCTCCCCCACTTTGATATCCCTGAATTTCCCGCACATCAGGAGCTCTCCTCTGCTTTCCCAAATCCTATTTAAAGTTACAAATGGATCCAGCTCCTTCTCCAGGGGAACACAGGACAGCCCTGGTGACACAGAGTGCCCCATGTCCCTGTGTCCAGGCACACTCGGATGGGAGCAGAGCGGGATCACAGCGGGATTTGCAGCAGCAAAAGGGATTGCTTGGAAAAAAATCCCAGAATGGTTTGGGCTGGAAGAGACTTTAAAGCTCCTCCAATTCCATGGGCAGGGACATTCCACTACCCCAAATTGCTCCAAGCCTCGTCCAGCCTGGCCTTGGACACTCCCAGGACGGGGAATCCCCAGTTTCTCTGGGAATCTGTGCCAGGGCTCCCCTCCCAGCCTGGCACAGAACCCGTTCCAGGAGGATCCACACAGGGACACACACACTGATGATATTCCCTGGATCGCGAGGCTGGCCCTTCCCAACTGAGACCCCCCCAGAAGGTCTCAGGGAAGCCCCAGCAGGACTTGGCTGACTCCAAAGGCGCTCTGGGATGAGCTTTGCTCCTTCCCACCCAGCAATTCCCACCCCAGCAGCATTCCATGAGCCGGTGGGGGGGGAGAGGGCTGGGATCCAGCTGCTCCCATCCCACGCTGGGTGTGGACGGTGGGAATCCCGCTGGGCTGGGCCTGGCCTTGGCAGCAGGAGCAGGGGGACATTCCTGCCCTGTCTCCCGTCCCTCCCTCCCTCCCTCCCGTGCAGCTGTCCCTGCCCAGCTCCTTCCCTGGCACCAGCAGGGAGGTTTGGGATGCTCCAGGGGAGCAGGGATCCCACCCAGCCCTGGCTGCCGAGCATTCCCGCTCTGCAGGCACCTCGGGATGGCTCCACGCGGGATGGGATGCAGCTGGAGACCCCGGCACGCAGAATTCCCCCTGCTCCAGCCTCCCCAAGTTTTTCCAAGCTGTGGAAAAAGAGGAGCTGTGGTTTGGATCATGCCCAGCTCCAGCTTTGAACACGGATATTTATCCCCTCTGGCAGGGACACCTTCCACTGGATCAGGTTATTCCAAGCCCAATCCATATCTCATCCCAAATAATTCCATG
>NW_005054399.1:916727-917516 GCF_000277835.1 Geospiza fortis
TAATATAGAGATGGCTGAGATATTTGGATTTTTTTTAATATAGAATTTATTTACCTACCTTGTATTTATAGGAATATTAAAAGGTACTGTGTTAAATTTAATTAGTTAGCAATTGACTAAAATTTAGTTTATTGGTTAGTAAATAGCTAGTGTCTATGTTTATTAAACTTTTCTCTTTCTAGGTAGTTTATATTTTTTAAAATGAATTTTCATGGGATAGTTTTTTTTTTAATTTTTAGGCACAAACCGTTTTTCTTGCAAGAATAAATTGCTACATAAACTAATTTTCATTCTTAGAATCTTTTTCTTAGGGGAACTTAATAGGTTAGCTATTAACTCAGCTCAAATAATAAAATCCAATTTATAAAACTTTTATTTTATAAAGTCCTATATAATTTATAAAATTTATATTTTAAAAGTTATTTTGATTTATATTTACATTTATATTTAAATTTATATTTACATTTATATTTACATTTATATTTTAATTCACCAGCAGCTGGCCCGGAGCCATCCCGACACTTCCCACATAAAAGGAAAGATTCCAGGGCCGGGGGGAGCCGGAGCCTCGCGGTGACCTTGAGATTTTCCCTGGCGCAGCCGAGGATTAAAGCGCCCGCTCGGGTTTCTGTGCCTGGGCCAATTCCAGAGGCTCCGGGCTGTGCCAGGGGCTGGGAATGGCTGGGAAGGGCAGGAGGTGAGAGAAAAGCCTTGTCCCCATCCTATCGCCATCACCATCCCCATCCCATCCCCATCCCCATCCCCATCCCATCCCATCCCATCCCCATC
>NW_005054399.1:917652-929239 GCF_000277835.1 Geospiza fortis
CAAATCCAGAGATAGGAAGAGTCTGTCCCTATGGAAAGAGGATGGAGCAGGGAGAGAGGTTTCCCTGGGGGCTGGACGCAGGAATTCCCATCCTTTAATCCCGGATGATTTTATCCAGGGATCTCCCTCCCAGCCCAGATTTTGCTCCTGGTGAGACGTCCCTGTTCCTGCCTCGGAGGTGCCTTTCCCAAACTCTCCCTCCCTGCAGCACCTCGGAATTCCATGGAATTCTCCAGCACGGGATTTTCCATGCCCTGTTTGAGAAGCCAAGCCAAAAAAGAGATTTTAGATCTCTTGGAATTCTCTGATCCAAGCCTGCCTTTCCCTCTGACTCCTGGCAAAAAGCAGGACCCAGCTGATGGTGGGAAAATCCTTCTCCTGCCTCCATGCAGAGATCACTCCTCAATTCCCACTAATTAATAGGGAATTCTGCAGGTGGGAGCCACCTCTGGGTTTAAACCCAGCTTTAACCTCATCCATTAAATCCATGAGGATTCCTGGAATTTTCAGGGATGAACACAGGGACATCCAGATCCTATTCCCACTTCCCATTCAAATCTCCCTTTGGAGCAACATTCCCAGCTCGAAGCAACTGGGAACAGGCAAATCCAATGGGAGAAGGAGCTGGAATGCCAGAGCTTTATCCCAGGCCTTTCCCACTTCACACCTGTCACTTCCCAATCCTTATTTTACCAGGAGAAATGGGAGACGAAGGAAAACCAGCAGCTTTGCCAACTCTGCTGGGCTGGAAAATGAGGATGCTCCAGGAGCCAGAGGGTTTGGAATCCTTTTTCCCTTTTGCTGAAAGGAAAATTTCTCCTCTTGGAAATGGATTTAAAAATTAAAAAACCCTTCCCATTAGTCCCACAAAGTGGGATCATTCCAAGTGTTGCCTTATAAGTCCCTGTTTTCCAGAATTTTATGGCTTGGGAATGAACAGAGCTCTCAGCTGGATTTTCCTCCATTTTCCCCAATTCATTCCTTAACCACTTTTAAGATGTGCAGGAGGAAAAAGTGGGAATTTTCTGTTTCCTCCCCTTTCAGGGATTCCACAGTGCCCCAGTGCATCCCGATATTCCCACTGGTGGGACATGGACACTCCTCACACCCTCAAATCCAATTCTCAAAATTCCCAGAAATTATTTTTTTTAAATTTCCCTAAGAAGGTGATAAAAAAATATTTTCCCAGCGCTTCCCAGATTTCCAGGCCACATTCACTTCTTTCCACTCAGAAAGGAAAATCAGAGATCAAAATGACAGCCTTGGACACCAAAGGGTTTCCTGACATCCAAAATCGCTGGCTTTGGGCTTTTTTTCCAGGACAGAAATGCTGGTTCAGGCATTTTCCCTCCTCTGGGTGCCAATCCAAAGGGATAAAGCTGACACAAATTCCATATTTATGGCTCTGAGCAGCTGGAGACAAATTCCCAGGATCCAGCAGCTCCTGGAGAGTCTGGAAGTGCTGGGAATGAGGATTAATTATCACCAAAGTATTCCCAAAGAAACCCTGGATCATAGAAATGCTGGAATTGTCCTGATCGTGCCCTACAAAACAGCTCCAAAACTGTTGCTCCCTCCTAAAGATCCCTGGAGGAGCTGGGAATCCAGGCCTGGATTTGGGAATCAAAGGAGTTTTTCTGCTGTTTTCCAACCCCTTTGGCTGTGCTGGGATGGGAGATCAGCCATGGAATTTTGGATGCCCTGGGGGACACCACAAATCCAGGGAAATCCCAGCAGCTGTGAGACTGGGAGACCAGAATTCTGAATTTTGGGGTGGAACTGTGGAAGATGCAGCAGCCCTTGGCAGAGCTGCATTCCCAACCTTTCCTCTGTGGAAAAGGGGGACTTGGGATCCCTGGGATCAGGGATCAGCAGCCCAAGTTAGGCTGATCCCAACCTTTGATCCCAATCCAAACATTCCATGCTCTTTTCCCTCCTCCTCAGCCTTAAATCCCATGGGATTTTAGGTGATTCCCAAAAATCCCAATAGGAATAAAGCAGGATTTTGGTCGTGGCCAAATCCTCAAGTCTCAACATGTTTTAAACTCTCCTGTTCCCAGTGATCCCTTCTCCCTGAAGGAGAGATTTTTCCCAGGAAAAATAACATGGAAAAGCAGTGGAGGAGAAATCCCTGCCTGCTGAGCACCTGGTTTCTCTTGCAAAATGCAGAAATCCCTGATTTTCCAGGAGAAATCCCCGATTTTCCAGGAGACACCAGGAATGTGCTGGCAGTGGTGTCATGTCTAACACAAAGTGACATCAGGAATGTTTTCCAAGAGCAAAAATATTCCTCGTTTTCCAACTGGGACAAAGCCTGGCCTCGTTTCAATCCTGCTCTGACCTGGCTGTGACCAGGGGTTGAACTCCTGGGAAAAGTGGAGCAGGGAAAGGCAGGAGAGGGGATGGAAGGATAAAGGGAAAGAAAAAATCAGGTGGAAGTGTCACAGGGGAGCGGAGACAAGAGATTTTCTGGGATTTAACGGACACAGCCTGGGAAAGCAGCGGGGAAAAGCAGAAATCCCACAGCACCCACAGCACCAGGGATTGTTTTACCCCAAAAGGGATAAAGATCCCATTTCCAGGAAAAAAATCATCCAAATCCAGCATCTCCACAGCCAAAATCTAAATTTTACAGAAGTTGAAAACCAACTGAATCCAATTCCAAAAGAAATTATCAGGATCAGCAGGACGCTCCAATACCAAACAGCTGCACATGCTCTGGAGTGGGGATTTCCAGAGCCTCTGAACCCAAATATTCCCAAAATCCTCAGCACCATCATCCTATGGGAGAGAGGAGCCAGCCTGGAATGAGCCCAAAGCAGCTCCCAGCTCCTGCTCCAAACAAATCCCTCCCATCCACAAAATTCCAGCTTTTCCCAAAGCCACATTTGCAGGATGTGTGGGAGAGCATGAGCCAATAATGTTGGATTTTTAGATGCTTTTCCTTCTCCAAACAAGCCAGAAAGTTCCCGAGAATGGGAATTTGACTCTGAAATTTAACTCTGGGATGAAATTCCCAGCTCATTTGAAGCAATGAATCCCTTTCAGTGCCCACTCCTGGGATCTCAGAAGGATTTGGGAAGTGATCCAAGGTTCCTGGAGAATGGGATGCTGCATGTCCAGGGGACATGGATGGGGCTTCTGTGCCAGAGGGAAGCTTTAGATGGAATATTGGGAAAAAATTCCTGGCTGGGAAGGTGTTGAGGCCCCAGATTCCCAGAAAATCTGTGGCTGCCTCATCCCTGGACTTGTCCAAGGCCAGGTTGGACACTTGGAGCATCTTGGGATTGTGGGAAGTGTTAGGGTTGGAACAAAATGATCTTCAAGGCCCCTTCCCACCCAAACCACTCCACAATCCCATGAATTCTCCAGTGCCAGCCAACCCCAAACCCCACATCCCCATCCCTGATGGATCAGCCTGGTTATCCCATTGCTCCAGAGGAAATGATCCCATTATTATCCCCAGCAGAGCCACCTTTCAAATGCCAATTCCCATTTCCTTCCCTGCATTTCTAATCCCAGGATACTCCAAGGATCAATAGCCCAGGGATGCAGAGGAAGCTGCTCCCAGTCCAATATCCAATAATTATTGGATAACTCAGCCTCCAGCGTGGGTGGGTTGCCAGGTTATGCCAGCACAAAATTCCATTTCCACAGGGAAAAAAATTCCCCCTGGGTATCGGGATTTATGGTTGGAGCAGGATATTTCCATCCTGTGAAAAGAGGGACAGGAAGCATGGAAAAGCTTTGGTTTTCCCACTTCTCTTCCTGCTTTTCCTCCTGTCCCTTAGGACGGGAGGAGCTGACACCCATGGATACAACATATCCAGGATCAAATCCTGCCCTAATTATCCCAAATCCACCATCACAATCCAGGGGATGATCCCACTGAACTGGGAAGTTTTGGATGCTACCATTGGTCCAGACTAATTCCAGACTGGTTTGGAATTGGAAGGGACCTTAAAGCTCATCCAGTTCCAATCCCAACACTTCCCAGAGTCCCAAGATGCTCCAGCCTGGACTTGGACAATTCCAGGGATCCAGGGGCAGCCACAGCTTTTCTGGGAATCTGTGCCAGTTTCCCTCATGGATCAGCCCTTCCCTGCTCACACAGTCGTGGAGCAGAGGGAATATTCCCCTTTCTGACCCAACCTCAAAAAAATCAGGGAATTCTGGATGCACCACCTGAGTCTGCCAGCAGCAATTCCGAGTGTGATCCCTGCAGGTGCAGATTTTGGATTGCATAAAACAGGGATCCATGGAGAGATCAACTCCCAGAGGTGGGAGCTTGGTACAGCCAAAAAAAAAAATGGGAAAAATGGGAAAAACTCCTAAAAATGCTCCAATCCCAGGAATTCCTGCATTTCCTGGGTTCTCCTGGGAGAAACCTGGAAGGTTTCTCCTTTCAGCTTTCCAATACAGCCACAGCGAATTCCAAGCAAATTCCAGGTGGGAGTTTGACAATGACAAAAGCACTGCTTGGGATTCTGAATTCCCAAGGGCTCCTAATTCCAGCTGGAAGCCGTTCCAGGAGCCTGGAGCTGCAGAAATCCTGGGATGCTGCCACTGTTTAGATTGGAGCCCTGCTGGGAAGTTTCTCATGGAAAAGCCCCATATATGGATGACCCAGAGAGAACCAAAGGCAAGGAAGGAGCAGGATTTGGGATTCCTCAGCCAGGGAATGGGGCTGGATGCGTCCCCCAGCTCCCTCCAGACCATCCCAAGGATTAACAGCTTCTCCCTCCTCCCAGATCCTGATAAAGCTGATGAAATTCCCAAGTTTCTACGTTTCCCCTCAATCCCAGGATCCATAAATAGCCCTGGCATTTCCAGTGGCACATCCTGCCTGTGGAAATTGGATTGCAAAGGAAAAATTGGCCGGAGTCCTTGCTGAATTCCCGTTGTTATCCATCTTTTCCAGTGTCCTTCCCTCCAAACCCCGTCAGAACTCCAGGTGGAGAGGCGGAGTGAAGTCGTTAGGAAAGATTTCCTGACAAACCTCGGGAACACCGAAGGGTTCCGGGCATTTTTCCCCTTCCATTGGACAAGCTCTGACATCTCCATGCTCTTCCCAAACTTCTCCTTGGAGCCAATCCTGCTCCTTCCCTTGCACAGGAAAAGGCCAAGGTTTGTCTGGAAACATGTGGCTTTATCCAGGATTTATCAGATTTTGGAGGAATTTCACTTAAAGAGGGAAAAATTTAAATATTCCTGGAGTTCTTTTTCCTTTAAAAGCTTCCTCCCCCCCAGGAAAGGGGAATGGCTTTAAAATGGAAGAGAGGAGGTTTCAATGGATTTGGGAAGGAATTCCCAGCTGGGAGGGTGGGGAGGGGATGGGATGGAATTCCCAAAGAAGCTCTGGCTGCCCCTGGATCCCTGGAAGTGTCATTAGAGTGGTCACTGTCCCTGTGCCAAGCCAAATCCATGGATTTCTTATTTTCCTTGTCCCTCCATCAGCCTTTCCTGCTTAACACGGGGAGGATGGAGGATCCAACCATAAAAGTCCAGGAAAAAAGGAAAACCACCAAAATTGCAAAATCTGGCAATGAAATTGAGATTAAAAATAAATAATGATGGATTTTTCCATGAAATACCTGGATAAAAAGGCTTCTGGGAGTCCAGATCCACATCTGGGAAGGGCTGGAAGCTGCTTGGGATGTTTGGAGCCGGCACTGACGTGTGGGATGAGTGACATTGGATTGGGGACATGGAATGGGATCAAGTGATCCCGACAATTTATTGGGAATCAATGAGGCTGCACAGATTGAACAGCACTGCCAGATTCCCATGGAACTGCAAATGGATTAGGAATCCTAATTCCTCTAAATCCTCTTTTTTCCCCTCTGTTTAGTGTGGAAAAGCTGCCTTTTCCAGGAGCCTGACTGGTTCATTCTCTCGAAATTAGTGGGAAAGGGAAATGGGAATCTGCACAGTTCATGGAAAAAATTCTCCAGGATGGAGGAGATGCAGCCAGGAAGCTTCACTGACTCCCTTGATTTTTTAGGAATTTGGATTTTTGATCCTTGGCCGAGGATTTTGGGAGAAGGATGGGGGCAGGGAACAATTCCTGGGTTTATCTGGAATTCAAGTGAAGTCAAGGGGAAAGGACAAACTCAAGCAAAATATTCCTCACATTCCATTCTGCATTTCCAGCCCGGTTTTTAATTCCAAATCCTAAAAAAACCCAAAAAAGCTTTAAAGCCCCTCCCACACAGAATGCAATTGCCCAGGGAAAAAAGAAAGAGGGATTAGAGCTGGAGGCACACGGATATGGATTATTCCATCCTTTGGCAAATGGAAAATAAATCATCCCATTGGAGCCAGAGCCACGAGGGCGAGGGAGGGGGCAGAAAAATGGGAATGATCCTAAAGGGATTCATTCCAGAGCATCCTTGGGATGGGACGGATGAGCTTCCTGCAGAACCGAGTGCTCCCAGAAAAAAGCGGATTTAAAAGGGGGGGAAAAAAAAAAAGGAACAACCAACAAATTAAATGGAAAAATCCAACAATGGATAATTAGCAGATGGAAAAGCAAAGCTGCAATTTAGGTGTCTCCAAAGGGAAATCCCAACAAGTGGCTCTGTGGATTTATTTTCCCTTTTTCCTTTGATCTCGCTGGCTGGGAGGAGAATTCCTACAAAACTGGAGCAACCCAGAGCAGGAAAAACCCAAGCGGAGACGTTGAGAGTCTCCCCCTCTCCTGACCCCTCTTCCCGCCCCCGGGACTCATTAAACAGGGAAAATCCCGCGGGATCCAAAGGTTCTGGCAGTGAGCACACAGAGATGTTTTCCAGAGCAAATGTTGGGCCATACATAATGGATCAGGAACGGGGCCGGAATGAATGGATTTATCCCCTCTGCAGCTCCAGTGCCAGAGGAGGCTGGGATTTCACTGGATTCCAAGTAATCCAAGATTTTTCAGGAATAATCTTATTTTCGAGGCTTTTCTTTTTCAGGCTTATTTCTGGAGTCGGGTGTCTATTCCTAAAAATTCCACATCATCCTATTCCCCCCAGAATTCCAACATTGGGGCCGGCAACACTCTAAGAGTTGTGGGACAATTGCAGTATGTGGGAACAGCCCCCAAATCTAAGTCCAAAATTATCTCCCTGGAAATCACTGCTGCACCATTCCTGGGTGTATTCCAGAGCTTTTCCCATTTTTCCCAGCAATGCACGAGGAATCCTGTCCTTGGATTTTCAACACAGCCACAGCTCATCCTGGGATGTCAAACCCTTGGGACACTGAGCCAAGGGTTTCCTTGGACTGACCAAACCCAGGGATTTCTGGGATTTGGCCTGGTCCAGGCTGCACTGGAGGCTTTGGATCTTTGTCAGGATTTTGCCCAGGCTCCTTTTCCCAATGTCCAATCCACTCCTATGGAATGTGGACGGACCTGCCACCAACTCTTCCCTTCGAGGTGACATCCAGCCCTGTGCCCATGACCTCCTCCGGAATGATTTCCTCCTTCATGAACCAAAACTCCATCCCAACCTGAAATCCTGATTATTCCAGTGGGGAGGAGAAAGGATGGGAGGGAGGGAAGTGGTTTTCCAGGAAAATCCTGGATCCAGCAGACTTTAAGCCACCCTCATTCTGTCACTGGAATTTCACTGACCAGAACTTCATGGATCCCATGCTGTGTCCCATGTCACAAATCCAACTTGGATTCAAGGACATTCCCAGCTGGAATCTGCTGGAATGAGGTGTTGGGATAAGGGAGGAGATACCTCTTGTTTGCTTCCACTGATTTTCCAGCTTTCCCTGTAATTCCCACTTCTCCTCGTGACCTTCCGTGGAGGACAGGCACGGATACAAGAAGAGCTCCCTAAATTCCATAAACTTCCCAAAAATCTCTCTGCCTTTCAATGCAGGCTGCCTGGATTCCCAAATAATGAAATCTTCCGTCAGGATGATATGATCCAAAGTGACATTGGAGAAAGAAAGGGGGGAGGAAAAATAAGGATTAAAAAGGGAGCCAGGGAGAAATGGGTTGTCCTGGCAACTGGCGATTCCTTCCCAGCATTCCCAGATTATTTCATGGAATGAATGTTTTCCAATTAAGCTGATAAAAGGTGGAATTTAGCCGAGGGTGACCACTTAAGCTTTAGTTGGAAAAAATTCCCTCTCCAATAATTGGAATGATTTTTTTTTACCGTGGAAGGATTTAATCACGGCCTAGATTTGCTGGAAAAGCAAGAATTCCATCTTTTTTTTTTTAAATGGAGCCAATTTATCTTCCCTTTAAACAATCCAAGAGGAAATGGGGAATAAAGCCTAAATCAGCACCTCGGATTAGGAAGGAGCAGCTGTGAACCTCTCCCATGGAATGATCTAATTCCAAGGTAATTATCCCGGATTTTTAACGCTCCGCTAAAACCCCAACATCAGCATTTTCGGGATTGACAGGCTGGGAATTCACACCAAGGAGCCAAGTGGGAACCTGCAGTGCTGCCCAGCTTCTCCTCCAAGGTCAAGGATGCAGGAACATCCTTGGAAAAGCTGCCAGAATCCATAAATCTCCCTCAAATCCAACCTTTCCTCTCCAGGCACCACCAGGAACCCGACACAGAACGGACACGCAGAACGCCGGCTGGGAGGGGGCTTCCAGGAGTAATTTTGGGAAAAGGAAGAGCAAGAAGCACCAGATTGGGTTGTAAATCCCTAAAAATCCTCCTGCTGTTGGAATGGTGCTGATCCTCCTGGGATTCCAGGGTGGATGGAGCCGGAGCCTCTGGAAAGGCTGGAAAAGTGTTTGAACTCCAGGACCTCTGAGTTAAACAGTCTAAATGAAGATCCAAACGTTCCAGGCTCCCTAACAAAGCCATCCATTCCCAAGAAGCCTTTGGAGAACAAGGAATCCACTGGAGATGGCCATGGGACAGGAAAACTTTGGATAATGACTCCAAGTGACCTTCCCTGGATTGAAAGAGAAACAAACCAAACTTTCCTTGGAAAAGCAGCTCCTCGGAGTGCTGCTCATCCAAAGAAATCCATCCGGATCCAAATCCATTTGGATTCTTTGGGAAGAGGGAAGAGCTCAGGCTGGGAGGCAGGAATTTGATGGAATCTTTATCATTCAAAGGCAACGGAAAGCCAACGAAGAAAGGGAAGGGGGATTTTTCAAAGGAATGAACAGATCCCCTCATGCCTCGTTATCCTGCCACAAAATTCCCACTTTCCCCAGGTTTTTCTACCAAAATTCCAAGGTCAAGGGGATTCCCTCGTGCCTCATTATCCCACGCCCCAAAATTCCCACTTTTCCTGGGCTTTTCTCCCAGAATTCCAACTTCAAGGGGTGGGGGCGAGGAAGAGGAGGCAGCAAAGAGCACATGGGAGGTGAGGGCTGGATTTGGGATGAAAAATTCCCAAAAAAAGACAGGATCAAGTTGGGAATTTTTACTCCAAGTATTCAAAAAACCTCTCTGGAGTAGCAGGAATTTTTTTCCCACTAAAAATTCCCAGGATGATGGAAAAAGGAGCTTTTTTGTGCCCTTCCAAGGCAGTGGCCTGGGAGGGATCAGTGCCATCCGTTGCCATGGGAATGATATTCCCAGGAAACGCTGCTGGAGGTGGAGAGGAAACCCCAGAGATCCATTAGCAACAGGTTGCTATGGCAACGGCTCCAAGCTCATTAATTCCTCCTTTCCTTCTCCCCATCCCAAATAAAAACCAAACCCAAAGCAACTTTTCCTGGGCGTGGGGTGGAAAATCCTTCAGGAATTTCACCAGGAATGTACACGGATGAAGGAACAGCACCAAAATTGCCACTTGTGTCTCCAAATTGCCTTTTCCAGCTGGGATTTCAAATAAAATGAGGATTTTAGGGATAATTCCCTTTTTTTGTGGCCTGAGAGCTGCTCCCAAAGGGAAAAATGGGATTTTGCCATGAAAACTGAGGAAAAGCAAAAAATTCTGTGGTTTTCTCTCCCCTCTGTCCCCTCATGTCCTGCCAAGTCCCAATTCCTTGGATAAATTTGTTCTCCCTGGATTCAAACTGGGAATTCCCTCCTCATCCTAAAAAAAGCTGGGTTGGGTTCCAAGAGGAGCAGGACATGGAAAAGAAGGGAAAAGGGAGATGAAGGAGGATGAGATCCAAACTCTGGTTTGGAATTCCCTCCTGGCATTCCCAGGAAACACAAAGCACTCCTGGAAAATCCCCTGGCTGGAGCTTTTCCAGCAATTCCAGGAAATCCCATTGTCCTGTGGATATCCCAGTTCAGGTGGGAATCTGACTTGGAAAAGAGAGGGAAGGAAATGGACTTTTGATAAAAATGTGGAAAATTCACTGCTCTAACAGCAAAATTCCTGGGAATGAGGGAAGAATTGGAGCAGAACTCTCTTAGGAGCTGCTAAAGGCAAATTCCCTGGAAATTCCACACTCTGGGATCAGGCAGCACAGGGAATATTAAAATATTCCCGTTTTTCCAGCCCAGCTGAACTTTTCTCCATTGTCACCATTTGTTCCCAACTGGAATTGAAGGGACAGCAATGCTTGATCCCTGAATTACAAAATTCCTGGGAAATTCTGTCCCTTCCATCCTTTCCCTCTTTCAATCCCCAAAATTCCAGGCAGGATTCAATTAATGGAATTTGTGCTGAGCTCAGCTGGGAAAGAGCCTTTTCCTCACTTTCTTTTCCTCCTATTCCACAGGTTTTTCCTCCAAATTAAACCTCTGGAATTCCAAAACCTTTCCCAAATCAGAGCTAAGCCCAACCCCGCTCCCAGGATTTTTCCTACAGAATTCAAGGAATTAGGAAGTGCTTGGAATATGGAATGTTCCAGAGGAGTTTTATGATGATTGGGATTTCTCTCCAAGCCTGGTCTGGGATACAAGGAATGCTCTGGGACACAAGGGATTCCCTGGGAATCCAGGAATGCTCTGAGATTAAAGGGATGCTCCAGGACACTGGGAAGGAAGGTGGAAAAATGCTCAGATCCCAAGCACTGATCCCAGAAAGCATTGCTAGAAAATCTGGGATACCTGGATCAGATCCAAAGCATTTGTCACTAACAGGGGCAGTTGAGGGGAATATTCCAGGATTCATGTTCCAAAGGCTGGGAGGAGCTGCTGGCTCTGGCCTGGGCCACCAGTGTGTGAACTGGGATGGAGCAATTCCAACCATTCCAAAGGGAATCCGGCCCCACCCCTTTGGTGGGAATGCCATCATTCCTGCCATTGTCCCAAACTTCTCCAGCCCTCTGCAAACAGCATCTGGAAATTCATGGATTCACCAGGATGGAAATCCAAGCATTAATTCCACATTTATCCAGGTTTCTTCCAACCTAGAGCAATCCCATTCCTGGTGATTTTTATGGACTGGTGAGAGCTTCCATGGAAAAAACAAGTTTTTCCCAACATCCAGTCTAAAGGAACTCGGGACAGGCTCTGGGTGAAAAAATGAAGCTTTTGGCTTCCCAACCCTCTGGAAAGGGCAGCACATCCCAGAATTCCAGACAAACCAACCCCACAGGATGCACAGCCAGATCGAGCTCGTCCCTCTTGGCAGCTCTGGCCCTGGAGCCTTTTTAGGGATTCTGGTCCAGCATTCCCGGGCAGACAGAATCCCAGGGAAGTCTGGAGCA
>NW_005054399.1:929249-930914 GCF_000277835.1 Geospiza fortis
TGTTGGCACTGGATCGCTCCAGGAGTCACTGGAAGGTGCAGAAGTCCTGGAGAACATCCAGCAGGAGCCGGGATCAGGACACGCTGCCGGGCCAAGAGCATTCCCTGATGGTTCCCTGATTCCTGAGACTCCCTGATTCCTGAGTTTCCGTGTTCCCAAATCCCCGATTCCTGAGTTTCCTTGTTCCCACATCTCCCTGCTCCCAACTCCCCTGATTCCTGACTCTCAGGAAACACAGGATTAAGCCTGGCTTAAACTCGGGCCTGAAGTGACTTCAGCAGGGATGATCCTGCCTTGTTTGCCCTCAGCTCTGTCCTGAGGGATGCTGGAGATGGATTTGGGATCCCTCAGCAGGTCAGGATTTGGGATTAAACAGCCCCATCCCACCTGAGCTGGGAGCCCTTAGAATGAGTCCTTTCCCAATCTCAAAGAATTCCCATTTGTGGCACCAAATCCCACATTTTGCTTTGTCTCCCGTCCTTCCCTCCCTGTCATTCCCAATAAAGCAGGTGTCAGTTCCTCCTTCTCTCCACATCCTCAGAGACAGGAGCAGAAATCCATGGAAACACCTGTGTTCTGATCCCAACTCTCCCAGGAATTCCTGGGACAGCAGGAAAATCCAAACAAACAGGCAGAGAGGATCAAAGAGTTTGGGTACAACGAGCTCCACACGAATCCCACGGGATGCTCTTCCCAAAATGTCCCTGTCTGTCACATCCATCCAACACCATCCATCCCTTGGGAATGGGGCTGATATCCCAAAAACCCACACTGCAACTCCTGCTTCCAGCAAGATCTCCCAGGATTTTTGATATCCGGGCAAATCCTCCCTGCTGGGATGAAGGGAAGGGCTTGGGAGCAGAGACCCAGCTGGAACTCCTGCCTGGAATAGCTGCACACACACAGAGCCATCCCATTCCTCTGGAATTCTAGGGAAAACCAGCCAAATAGTGGGAGCATTGTGAGCTCACACAATTCCCATCTGTCCATGGAAAGAGGGAAAATGAGATCCCAGAGCCGAGCATTTCATCCGCTGCGAAATCCCTGCTCCTGCTGCAGTGCCCAGACTGGATTTTTATCTGGGGGAAAAAAGAGGGAAAATTGTCTTTTCCAGCTGCTTTTTGTCAAAGTTTCCCAGACCATTCCAGAGTGAACATTCCTGGATTTCCAGGGAGGTCAGGAAGAGCCCTGCACACGGAGCTCAGCACCCTCTAATTCCCTTCCCTTGCTGCTTCAGGAAAAGGATTGGAAGTTCTGGAATTAACTCCAAGCTGGGATCATGGAATAGCCCTGGAGTAACTTCTCTCCTGTCCCAGGCAGCAGAATATTCTCTCTAAAGTGTGTTTTCCTTAAAATCCCAATGATTTAGGGACTGGGGATTTAGGGATTTGCCCCAAGCACCAGCTGCTGCCTCAAGAATTAAGAGCAAAATCCGAGTTTCCAACATCTGTGTAAATATTCAGAAAATATTCCTTGCATGAGGAATTCCAGCCTTGGAATGCTGGGCAGGCACTCCAGGGGATGGAATTCTGAGGGATTAAAGGAAAACACACCTGGATGGCTTTGGATGGGCATCCCTGGGATTCCTCCTGAATTTCCAGCAGCCCGAGGAGATCCCAGACTGGGAACCAGGGGGGAAATCCAGGGAAAACTCTGAGTGGGCAG
>NW_005054399.1:930924-935324 GCF_000277835.1 Geospiza fortis
AATTCTTGGCTGCAGCAGGGATTGGGAAACAAATCCCAAATCCATGGAAAAACAGGGAGAAAAATCCCAATTCCCAGTTTATTTACTGCAAACAAGAGTGATTCCAGTTCCAATGGAATTATCCCACTTGGAGCTTGGAAAAGTCAGGATTTGGCTCCCAAGGGATCAGCCCAAGCCCTCAAACACAAGGCCAAGGGAAAGGTGAGTTTAAATCAATCTAATTCCATTTTTCCATTTAAAAAAATCCCTAAAAAGCAGCAAAACACCCCAGAGAAGCTGGATGGTCATTCAGGAAACATCCACAGAAAATCGGGGATCCCACTGTCCCAGATCCAACCCTAGGGATGAGCTGGAGCCTCGGATCTGCTGCATTCCCAGTTCCACTCCTGGGATACACTGGTCCACATTTCCAAGGAATTTGCCATCCTGAAATGCTGGAAAACACACCTGGACTCAATCCACACCCCAAAATTCCGAACCAAACTCCAAATTGGAATAGGATTTGTTGATTCCCAGCAAATTTGAGGGGAGGAACTGAAGGTAACTGGCAAAGGCAAGTGGAGTCTGGGATTTCCATGGATCCATGCATCCATAAATACCATGGGAAATGGGAATTAGATGCTCTGAAATTAGTCTGGAATGGGGAATAAATTGAGGATATTTCCCAGAGATTACAAGGAATCCTCAGGAAAATCCAATGGGATGAGCTGGAGTTTGCACTGGAATGGATTTTCCAGGGAATATCCAGCCCAGGAAAAGTTAAATCAGGAGAAGAGGAAAACCAGCCCCAAAGTCACTCCGGAATCACTGAATTCCTATTTTCTGTGAAAAACCCTAGATTTGGGGATTCAGAGATGGATAACTCCAAAATCCACTGGCAATAAAACATGGATTAGGATAAAGGGATCCTAGAAAAGCCAGGTTTGGAAACAGATTCCCAGTGCTGTGCCTCCCATCCCTCCATCCCATTTTTCCCAGTTTTCCAGAGGGAAATCCCCTTGGAGATGCCCTGGGATGGATTCCAAGCTTTCCTCCACATCAGAGCCCACCTGGGGTCACATCCATGACCCAAAAATCCAGGAGATGCTTCCAACCCCTCCTAAGGGCATCCAGGGATTCACCCCTTCCTTGCTAATCCCAAATATTCAAAGAAACCCCATTTGGCATTCCAGGTTTCCATGGATCCACTTAGGAAAAGCCAGGGAATGACCCTGAGGGGTGGCAAATCCCAAATCCCCACGGGAACAGCACAAAACGCCACCCACGGCCCTCCAGAAATAAACAGACGTAGGAGATCCAATCCGAAGGAAAATAAAGAAGTTTGGTCCTAATTTTATGCGGATTAAAAAAAAAAAAACCAAAGGGAAATTCAAAGCACAGCAGGGAAACAGAGGGAAAATCCACCCAGGTTTGAGGGAAAATCCACCCAGGTTTGAGGGAAAATCCCATTTGGATCAGGGCTTCTATCCCAAAAATGGTGTTTGGGTTGTTTGTTTGTTGTGATCTGTGATTTGGGGGTGGGAATTGGGATTGGAGGTGACCCTGGAGCTTGGGAAGAGATTCCTGCACTCAGGAAATAGGAATAAATCCAGGAACGCCGTTCCACAGCAAAAGTGACAGCAGAGTGTCCCTGCTTGGATTAATTGAATTAACACACTCCTAATTACTGCTCCCACCTCCCAAAATCAGCGCTTTTCCCAACTGGAATATGATATGAACCCAAACCTCTGGAAGCAGAGGGGAGGCAGAGCAGGATCCTTCCCAGGATCACTTTTCCAGGTTGTTCTCAGCATCCCTGCAGGCAGCGGTGCCGTTGAACGCCGAGGTGCAGCTCCTCCGTGCGCCCCATCCCGGTTTCCCGCTGATGCCTCCGGCTGGGAATGTTCCCCGGGAATGCTCCCGGCTCTGTAACCTGATCCTGCCCCACCTGTCCCCTCCAGAACCCGGCTCCAGCTTTTTTTAGCCATTCCAAAGCCTCCCCGTGACCCGTTCCTGCTTAAGCTCCACACAAATCACGTTTTTTGGGAAGATTCCCACCTGCTCCGGGCCACAGGGCTGGGATAGCTCCGATTCCCAAAAATATCTGGAGTGGCTGGCAGCTCTTGGAAAATCTGGGTGGGAAAGGGAGATCCCCAGTGGGTTCATTGGATGGAACACAGTGGGAATTTTGGGTGCCTCATCCGAAGGCTGCTCCATTCCCAGAGCGTCCCATGGGATCAGCCTCAAGGAGTTGCTGGGAATTGGAGCCTGGAGCTGGAATTTCACAGGAAGAGAATTCCCAAATGAGCAAACACAGGGAAAAGAGGGATATGGGAATTGGAGGGCACGGAGCGAGACCTTCCCCTCTTCCCACCAAATCAATCTCAGCGGGAGCAAGGACAACTTCCCTGGGAAAAACAACCAAAAAGCCCCATCCAAGGAGGGCACCTTGGGAAGATCCAAGGATTTTGGGAACATTCCTAGTTCCCATCCCTCCCTTCCATAAATCCTAAGGAAAACCCAACACCCTTTTTCTTGGTTTATGGATTTGTGCTTCGGGAAGGGCAGGAACAGAATCTAAACCCACAGAACCAGAAATTCCCTCTGTGGGATCTTTTCCTTCTGGGAAAATCTCCCAGGAATTCCAGCCCTCACTGCCCTGATCCAGCCGTGCTCCTCCTTCAATCCCCTCTTCCAGCTGCTTCCCAGGTGTCCCACTCCATGGAATTTTTCCCAAGCTCCTGGTTTCCAGGTGCCTCTGCTCCAACACACTCAGACCCAAATCCTGCTCTGAGGTGGCTCCAAAAATCCCAACCCACTCTTCCTGAAAAATTTAATCCAAGGATTTGATTTTGGACACTGGGAAAATGGGAATAAATCCCAGCAGGGAGCTCATCCCTCCTGCTGCCATCCAAGCACACCAGCACTGAAATCCTGGGAATTCTGTGGAATTCCTGCTTGGCTATTAAAAATCCATCCCTATTTCCAGCTGATGTTTTGTTGGATGAGGAAGTTTGGGAAAGGAAGGTGCTCTGCTGGGAATTCCCAACAGGAGAATCCAAGCCCTGCCTGAGCACACCTGACCCCTCTCCCAAAACACCTGCCTTGGAATTCTCCACCTGCCAGAGGAGATTTCGGGAATGCCAAACCCAGAGACTCCCCCAAACCCAAAGGAAATGACCTTTCCTCCCACAGACTCCCAAAGTTTTCCATCACAAGCACCCGGATTAGGGAATAAATCCATCCTGACTCACTCCTGCCTGGGACAACCCAGTGCCCTCCCCAAGGCCAGCTCCATCCCATTTTTCTTATGGGATTATCATTCTGTGGAATATTTAAGTATCAATTCCTCCTTTCCACCCTTGCACGTCCAAGTTCCCCCCTCAGGGCTGGAAATCCCAGTTGCAGTTGCCCCAGATCCCTTTTTTCCAGCATCCAGGCTCTCGGGAATGCTGGAATGAGCACCCAGGATGGCGCTGGTGTTGTTAGGCCTGGCTTAACCAGCAAGGAGCACTTTAGGAAGAGGAATTTAAGCCCGGATTTGCTGCAAGCAGAGACTTCACCCAACAAGAGCAGAACCAAGAAATCAGCTGGGGCCAAGGAGCTCCATTTTCCAGAGAAAAGAAATCGGGAAATGGATTTTTCCCGACTAAATCCAACCCTTAATGAATCCCTGAGGGTTTTTAGGAATCTCTGCAGGGCCAAAGTTGGCCAACATTTTGTGCAAAACAAAAGCAGCCCCAAATCCATAAAAACTGTGTGATTTTCCCTCTGATTATTCCTGCAGCTCCCAGCCCGGGGCAGCATTCCCAGGAGGCATTTGCAATCCCGGCTGGGCCGGCTGCTGGGGAGAACCAGGGGTTTGTGTGGGGAGCTGAGGCAGATCAATAATCAGCTTATTAATAAATAATGGGCTCAATAAATTAATAAATAACGGGGAGAGAGGCAGGCAGGGATGGGGGGTAGGGAAAAGCAGGAATTCTCCACACAATGCCCGTGCTAAAAGCTCACTTCCCAAAGATTCCGGGCACAAACTGACAACTCTCGCTCGCACCCAGCATTCCGGGGAAAATTCCATCTCCTGGATGTCACGAGCCAGAGGAAAACGCTGCTGGATGATTATTTAACATTCCTAAAGCCGGGAAAGGACACCGGGAACGGCGGAGATTTAAAGGATTCACTGTTCCCTTCCTTCCCTGCAAGTTGCAGCAGAACAAAAGCGGAGGGGACTTTTCGGGAATGTGCCTTTCCCAAAGCAACTCCAGCTCCATTTTTCCCCCGTCGGGAAAGCTCCCGTGCACTCGCAGCTCTTATATAAACAGCGGAGGGGCTGATCCCCCCCGGCATTCCAATAAAAACCAAGGTCGCATTTGGAATTGCGAGGATTCCCATCCCGGCGAGCCCCGAGTGGAGTTGAGGGA
>NW_005054399.1:936636-942301 GCF_000277835.1 Geospiza fortis
TGTTCGGGCTCCGCGCGGCGCTGCGGGACGGGAGGGCACCCATGGGTGGGGGGCAACGAGCCGGGGACCCTCCCAAAGCATCCCCGGGCGGGCCGAGAGGATTTGGAGCGGGAGGTGCGGGTTTGGTTCCGCTCCATCCCGCGAGGGCTGCGCGGCTCCGGCACCTCCAAGGGGGGGAGATCCCAAAAAAGGGGGGGATGCGCCCCTAAAAAGGGAGATGGAGCCCTAAAAAGGGGGATCGTCCCTCCCGGCGCTCTGGCTGAGCCCAGGTTGGAGGTAGGAGCGGTTTAATAACTAAGCTCGGCTCTAAGCTCGCCGCTCAGCTGCTCCAGGGTTTAACTCCCAAGAAACTCCCAGGGATCCCAAGAAACAGCTCAGGGAAAGTCCTCACAGGCTCCAGCCCTTCAACTCCGCTCGGGAAGTTTTATCCCTTTGAATTCCTTGGAATTCCTTGAATTCTCTCAGGCTGGGGATGCGGGGATGGGATTGAAATCCGGGAGTGGATGTGTTGCCGTCCCCTGGAATGTTTTCAGGAGTGCGAGCTCATTATCCAGCAGCACATTCCATTTGCAAATGCAGCTCCCGATGTTCTTCCCGGTTAATAACCGGGAATTGATTGGGAAGAGAGGTCAGGCGGCTTTCAAAGCACCCAAAGCTGCGCCTAATGGGGCTCCTAAAGAGCTGGGATGCAGCGGCGATCCCAAGGTTTTATGGGATGGTCCCGGGTTGGGATGAACAGGGTGTGGCGATTTTAGTGAGATACAAAGGGAAAAGCCCCGCCAAGCAGGAGACAGAGGAATGGAAAAGACCTCGAGGATGGAATCCAAGCATTCCCAAAAATTCATCAGGATGATCCAACCTGTGTGCAGGGGGTGCTTGTGGGAATGCCACGGGGATAGGAGGGATATGGGATGAAGGATTGGGATGAGGCACATGGGGAAAATCCAAAGGGAATCACCAGGATCTCCTTCCAGTTGAATTCTCCTTGAATTCCTTCCCTGGGGTTGAATTCCCTCTGTTTCCTGCCCTTTTTGCCAATGTTTTCCATTAAAACCAGGGTGAGTTTGTGGGAATTCTGAAGGATGTGGGGTTTCCTGTTCACATGAGGGTCTCAGCCACTTTGTTTCCCAAGCTTTTAGGATTCCTGACTCTGGGAAGGAGAATTCCAGAATGATAAGGAGGATCCTTGCTCCAGCCACATCCCTGGAATTGTTCAAGGATGGGGCTTGGCGCATCTTGGAAGAGTGGAAGGTGTCCATGTGGAAAAAAAAATAAACTTTAACTAATTCCAACCCCATGGAATCAACCCTGGAATAAACAGAGCAAGATCTGCCCTGCTCCTCCCAATTCCTTGTGGCGTCCTCAGGAATTATGGGAGGGAATAAATCCTCACGCCAGGAAAGCGTGGGCTCCTTTCCTCCAGGGATGGATTTGGGGGTGAATCCAGCATTCTCGGGAGCATCCTGCCCTCCTGACACCCCACTGGAAAGCCGGGAATTTTACTGCCTGCCTTTGGGATGGGGTCGAGGCATCTCTTGGCCCCTCCTGCTCCCCATTCCCATTTGACTCCACCTCCTGTTTCCCTCTAGAAGTCATTGTCCTGAGCTGGAGAATTCCAGAGTGGGAAACTCCAGAAGAGCTCCACCAGCTCCCAACCACCTCTTCCCTCTGGAATTTAGGATTTGTCCTAATTAGCTGGGAGCAAAGTGTGGAATCTGCAATGCAATCCCTGCTTTGCACAGTTCCCACCCTTTCCTTCCCCTTTCCTCTTTTGGTACCAAATCCCAAATCCAAGGCAACAAAATCATTGGAATTGCTGCTAATTCCTGAAATTAATTATCTGGAATGCTGATGGAGAGCCGGATGTGTTGGAGGAGTTCATCCAGCCAGGGATCCACCCAGGAAATGTTGGGATGAATAAATTCAGGATGTTTTAGGAGGAATCATTGAATTTGGGGTCTGTGGATCCTCCCAATCCCTTTTCCATCCCAGAAATTGTTTGGCTTTTCCCTTCCAGCCTCAAAGTCAAATCCAAGATGAGGGAGCACATCCAGAGGGGAATTTGCATCCCTGCTAAAGTTTGGGATGGAGCAGGGAATGTTCCAGCTGAGGATGGACCAGGAAGGACAAACCACATTCCAAAGGTGCCAGGGAACAACAGCCAGGATTTGCTCCTGCTCTGGGAGTCACATCCAGCTCTTTCCATGATTTTTTATGGATCACTCCCAGCTCCTTTAATGCTCTGCTGGTTTTATTGGGATTTATGGCATTCCCACCTGGCCTGGGAGGGAACAGCTGGGGATTGATGATCCTTAATCACATCCCAAACTCCTGGAAGTTCTGAGGGATTGAGATCCCTGGGAAGGAGCATCCAGGGATTTATGATCCTAAAGTCCAAGCACCTGGAAATTCTGAGGGATCCCAGACCCTGGGAAGGAGCAGCCAGGGATCTCTGATCCATAATCACATCCCAAACTCCGGGAAGTTCTGGTGGATCTCAGATCTCATTCCCGACCCTCTCCAGCCTCGGGAATGTCGCTTCCTGCCTCCATTTGTCCTCTTGGAAAAGGGGTTCGGGAAGAGCTGGGAGCAGGATCCCATCTCCATCGATTGTGTGCCCTCTGCTGGCAGCATCTTTTCCAGGGAAAAACGGGAAAATCCCGCTGGGAAGGATTTGGGGCTGCCCTTCAAATATGGGAAAATCCTTGGATACGATCTGATCCTCACAAGAATTTTCTTCTGCTCTTCCAGGAGCAGGGAATGAGCTCGTGGATTTCCTTTGGGACCAGCTGGATCCTGCAGGAGCTGCTGAATCCTGGGCATCCAAATCCCTGGAATTCTCTGCTTCCAAGAGCCCTCAGTATCACCCTAACCCTGAAATAAATGAGGGAAAAGCAAGAATTTATGGAATTTATCCTGGCTGATATCCAAGATCAGTGGGAGAGCCACGGCAGGAATTCCCTGTTTTCCAGAGACGCTGGGATGCCCCATCCCTGCAAAAATCCCAGGCCAGGTTGGAAGGGATTTGGAGCAACCTGGGATTTGGAATGGGATCAGCTTTATCCCTTTCCCACCCAAACCATTCCGGGATTTTGTGAAACATGGGAAAACCAGGAGAGGGAAATTTGAAGGCAATGCTGGTGTTCTCCAGGAAATCCATTTTTAAGGGAATTTTGGATATTGGGCCAAGCCACCTGCACTTCCTAAATATTCCCTACAAAGTTCCTTCCCTCATCCAAACTTTGCATTCCCAAAATTCAGGTCGGCACCTCCAATTCCCAGAATTCCACTTCCAAGCTGTGATTATTTTTTGGGAAGCTCAGCACTTCTCCGATTGGAATTTTCAGCCCAGAATGAGGTCAGGGAACCTTTGGGCCAGGTTAAAAACCTTGGAAAAGTTGGAGTTTATTCCTGATAATCCTCAGGGATGAGTTCAAGGAGGAATTCACCTCCTTGGGCCAGGGGGGAATAAAGTAATTTAATTTCTCTTTGTTATCTGGGAGATTCCTTGGCCTCCTGGCCTGGATGTTTATTTTTTGGGGATAACAAGGAAGGAATGAAGCCAGAAAAAATGGAAATAATATTTTCCATGGATAATTGGGATGAGTTCCTTATCTGGCCTCTAAAAACCGGGAGCAGGAGGGGTCAAATGAACCCAAATGATTTGGTGATCCCGAAAAATGAGGTGAGAGCTCCGGAAGCTCCACTCTTGGCCAAAATTATTCCTTTTTTTTGGGACAGAAATGAGGAGAAGCAGCTCCAGCTCTGAGGGCCCCTGGAATTCCTGGTGCAGAGGGGCTGCAGAGCTGGGAATTCCCTCACAAATCCACAAAAAAACAGGAAAACCAGGAGCCTCCAGCCCACATGGGGATGAAATCCCAGCTGATCCCAACTCCAGAAGACAAAACATTTCCCGTTCCAGAGCTTTCCCTGGGTGCTCCAGACCCTGAGGGAAGG
Source organism: Geospiza fortis (assembly GCF_000277835.1). Taxonomy (NCBI): domain Eukaryota; kingdom Metazoa; phylum Chordata; class Aves; order Passeriformes; family Thraupidae; genus Geospiza; species Geospiza fortis. The sequence continues at coordinate 940,594 of NW_005054399.1, forward strand.
ACACCCCAGAGGATCTGAGCTCATCCCAGCAAATCCAGCTGGAAGATTCCGGAAAATTGCCCCGGTGCATCTGCCATCCTTGCAGCTCTCACCGGCCTCATCCCTGAGCTGCTCCGGCCTAAAATATTCATGGGAGTCCTCTAAAAGCCCAGTTTAGCTTCTAAGGCTTGGCTTTGGCTCTTAGGCCTGGCTTTGCCTCTAAAGGCCCAGCTTTGTAAAGTTCGGCCTTGTCTCTAAGGGCCCGGCTTTGGCTCTAAAAGCCTGGATAAGAACAAATCTTTGGGAATGATCCAGAGGCTGAATGGAGCCTCCCCAGAGGGAGTTTCAGCCAGGGAAAAGCGGGATAATGTGGGATTGGGAAAGGCAGGAATGAGCTCCCTCCAGGGCCCGGGAGGTTCTTCCCATTCCCGTCCCACATTCCAAGGACAATTCGGGAATTTTCCTTTTATCTCCTTTGCTCTCCTCCTCTTCTCAATGTCCAGCCAGGCCTCCATCCCAGATTTCCTCGGGAACAGCATTTTTCATGATTTTCCCTAAAATCCCAGCATCCCCAAAGAATCCGTGGCTGCCTCATCCCAGGAATGTCCAAGGCCAGGCTGGAGCAACCTGGAACTGTGGAAAGTGTTGGGATGGAACTGAGCTCTCCATCCCAAACCATTCCCTAATTCCAAAGGATCAGGATTGCCCTGCAGGGGGGTTTTCATTCCAGCAGGATCCCCAGGGAAAGCCGGAGCAGCTTCCCATGATTCTGGGCTGTCCATGGGCTTCATTCCTGGTTTATTTCCTGTTTAAAGGGGATTTTTGGGATATTTTGGCTCCAATAAATCTGGTGTATCCCAAAGGAGAGAAGGAATAACAAAATTCCCAATCCAGTTTCATCATTACTCCTGGTTTCTGGCTAAATCCACGGATTTCTTTCGGAATTCTCTCTGGGGAGAGAATTCCCAAATTTGCCCAGCCCAGAGCTGCCACTGGAGTTTGGGAATCATCCCCAAAAATCCAGATTAATTTGACTTTTTGAGGATCAGCTATGGAATATTTTTGTCAATTCCCATTCCCACTCATCCCACCTCATCCCAGAAAACTCCTTCCCGTTTTCTCCGGCAATTCCAACCCTTCAGGATCCACAATAGCTCCAGTTGGGGAATTTCACTTCTTTTTATTCTTTTTAATTGGATCTTCCAGCTGCATTCCCGATTTTCCCTCTTCCATGGGCTTTGCTGCTGGAAGGGAATCCCTGCTCCACTCAGGAATTCCTGAATTCCCACCTCGGGGCTGGAATTCCGGTTACCCATGGCAACCTCTCATTGCTGATGGAAAATCCTCCTTAAAATTCCTTTTTCCTCACAAATCCAGCAATTCCGTATTTTTCCCAATAAGAAAACCAGGATTTTTATGGATTCTTGACCTCCAAGGTCCTATTATTCCCTTTTTTTTCCCTTAATTTTCTTTCATTTATTCCCTAAAATTCCTTAGGTTCCAATGAGCTCCTTGTGCTGATTATCCAACAGCAAAATGATTCCAAACCCTCTGGAATCTGGGAAAATCACCTGGAAGTGTCTGAACTGGGAGCAGCTCCCTGGAATTGTGCTCCACTCCCAAATATTCCTATTTATCCGCACATTCCATGAAGGAAAAATAAAGGTGCTGGAGGGGTTCCCTCAGGATTCCCTCCCTGGGTTTTTCCCGTTTTTTTTTTTTTTAAGGA
>NW_005054399.1:942320-944282 GCF_000277835.1 Geospiza fortis
GAATGCCGACTTGAACCTCGTGGAGTGTGAAATCCTGGCTGGGCGTTTCCATGGGAACCAGCCGGGTTTTCCTGCCGAGGATTCCCGCTGACCTCACTCCCGCTGGAATCTCTCCCACTCCCGGTTTTCCCTCGGTTTGAATTCCCGGTGTTCCCACTCTCCTGGATTTTCCTCTTTCCATTTCAAGGATGGAGAATTCCCAACATTAAAAAAGTGGGGTAAAACCACCTAAGGCTGGTTTTCCCAGGATAATCCCCTCAGCTGGGTGGGAATGATTGAAATGTCCAGGAAAGATGGAGAGGGAATATTCCCAAGGGTATGGAATGATGGGAAAAAGGGGAATAGCTTCCAACTGCCAGAGGGCAAGGATAAATGGGATATCGGGAAGGAATTCCTGGCTGGGAGGGGCTGGGATGGAATTCCCAGTGAAGCTGTGGAATTCCTGGATCCCTGGAAGTGTCCAAGGAAAGGCTGGATGAGGATTGGGATAGTGGGAAGTGTTGGAGTTGGAATGGGATGAGCTTTAAGATCCCAATCCAAACCATTCCAGGAGCAACCCAAGATCATCCTGGCCTGACCATTCCTGGAGCAATCCAGGATCATCCTGACCTGACCATTTCAGAATCAATCCCACAAAAAAGTGGGATTTTAGGATTAAAAAAAAAAAAAAAGGAAACGGGACAAATTATTCATCCTGGGAATGATCCGAGCAGCAGGAGCCTCCAGGTTCCTCCTGGAATGGGAAAGCTTTTCCAGGAGGCTGCCCTTGCACTCCAGATTATCCCAGGAGAAAAAGAATTCCTCCTTCTTCTTTCCCATAAAAATGTTTTTCAGGCTGGGATGAAAGAATTCCAGTGTCCATGGCAGGGCTGCAATGGGATCCTCCATAAAATCCCATTAATCTGAACGAATTCCATGAAGGAAATTCCCTTCTCCCACTTTTCCAGCGGTGCTTTCCCTTCCTCCAGCAGGAACAAAGGGATCAAAAGCTCCTGCAGGAAAAGCCATCCCGAAAAGTCACGGAAAGGGCACATTAATAAGGGATGAGCCGGGAGGAGGCAGAAATGCAGGAAGAGCAGCAGAGCCTCATTATCCCAGATCCCAAAATTCCTCAGGAGGCTCCAGCGGAGCTGAGCCAGTGAATATTTTATAGGGAAGCTCCCGTTCCCTTCCTGCTTTTCCGTGTGGCCTCTCCCGAAAGAGCGATTTGCTTTGGAAAACAAAGAATGTTCCCTGTGTGGAAAACAAGGAATGTTCCCCTGTATGGAAAACAAGGAATCCCACAAAACTCCAGGCACAGCGCTGGGATCAGAGCCAGCAACACCTGGAATATTCAAATTCCCCCCTTCCTTCCCCAAATCCTAGCACGTCAGACTATTCCCTTTATCCCGGAGAAAATCCCCTGCTCCAAACGCCGGGAATAAAATCCCTGTGTTCGAATCCCCCTTCAACCCGGATAAAAATCCCTCCCTATGGCACAGCCACATTCCTTGATCCCAAAATTTCCTTGGATGTGCCCCCGCCCCTCCTCCTCCCGTCCCCCCACACCGGGAGCAGCCAACCGGGAATGTTGGGATTGGGATCGCTCCAGGTTTTTATCCCTGCTCCAGACGGGGAATTGGAGCTGCTGCGTGGGCGAGCGGCTCCTGCAGCGCCGCAGGCACATGGAGGGATGTGTGCCGGGGAAAAAAGAGAATGGGGGAACACCGGGAATGGGGCAACACCGGGAATGGGGGACACTTGTGTCCCCCTCCCCAGGAGGATCCATCCATCCCTGATCCTTTTATTAGGCTGGAAAACTAGGAAAGACAGGAGGGGCAGGCTCTTTTTCCTTTCCTTGAGCTGTCTCAGGCATGATTTTTGCACCCTCATCCACCCTTCCCAAATTGCTGCAAGCATCCCCAAAAGTCCTCTATCCTTCTTTTCCATGAAGGAATTAAATAAATGACATCAGCACTTCCC
>NW_005054399.1:944361-945764 GCF_000277835.1 Geospiza fortis
AATCCCAGAAATTCCATCAGATCCCATTTATCCTCTGAAAAAATCCTAAACCCTGAACAGACCTGAGATTATTTGCATTCCAGGGATTATTCCAAGAGCTAATCAGCTCTGGAGTGAAGCGTGGGGAGGATTGGGAGCAAACAGGATTGGAGACTGGAATTCTCCCTGTGCTCTTGTAATCCAGCAGGGATATCCATAATCCAGCAGGGATATCCATAATCCTTCCCAAAACTGCCCTCAAAGCTCTGAGGTGCTGGGAGAAGCTGCAATCTGAGCAATAATTCCCTCCAAATCCTGCTTTTCTTGTACATTCCCAGTTTTCCAACACGGGAGTGATTCCCCTCTGTAGGAATGGGGTGGTGCTTTTAAAATCCACCTGGAGTGTGGGATTCCCTGTGGAAATCTGGGAGTTCTGGCCACACCTGCTGGGTTCATCCTGAAGTTCTGCCAGCCGGGAAAAGCACCTTTCCCAAGCCAGAGAATTCCACAAATCTCATCAAGATCCACATCACCTGCAGGAGAGCCAAACTTCCCTTCCCTTCCTCTTTTATTCCCCTTCCCTTCCCTTCCCTTCCCTTCCCTTCCCTTCCCTTCCCTTCCCTTCCCTTCCCTTCCCACCTGCAGGAGAGACAAACTTCCCTTCCCTTCCTCTTTTATTCCCCTTCCCTTCCCTTCCCTTCCCTTCCCTTCCCCTTTCTTTTCCCTTTTCCCCAACAGGACCAGAGTCACAGGAAAGGCCTCAACAATGAATATTTGGGAATAAAAGCAGAACAAAGAGCACAAATGTGTTCAACCGAGCAGTCTAAACTCAGCGGGGGCCCTCTGGAATTTTCCATGAGAAACCAGAGGGCTTGGAACTGGGATGAAATCCTGTCACCCCTGAGCCTCCTTTTTTCCAGGCTGAACAACCCCAGCTCCCTCAGCGATTCTTCCAAACGTTGGTGTTCCAAGCCCTTCATTGTGTCGCTCTCCTCTGGACGCGTTCAATGTCAATGTCTTTCCTACGGTTCCATGAGGGCCGCCCCGGCCGCCATGACACCTCCCTCAGGCACCTTCCCGCCTTTTCCCGTCACCATGGCAACGAGCTGCCCTCGCCATGGCCCTCCTTGGGCCTTTGGAAAGGGCAAGGCCCACATCCTCAGCCCGTGGGGGAGAAAAAGGCTCTGAATTGCCCACCCCTGGCACATAAACCTTGTTTCCCACACAGGATTCTTCTGGAGGACTCCAGAAAGCTGAGAGTGGGCTCTGGCTTCTCCATATTGCACGTCCTAAAGCTGCCTGGGAGAAGGAATTTTGGGTCAGCTCCGCTGGCACAATCCCTCCTGGCACAGGACAAGGTCTTTGTGTGCTGAGGCTTTGCTGCAGCCAAGGAAAGCTTCTGGCTCAGGGTCACCTTTGCTGCT
>NW_005054399.1:945778-951755 GCF_000277835.1 Geospiza fortis
AGTGCCCCAGCCAAAGAAAATTGCCAGATCTGGGCGGTGCCGGTGCTGGCAAATGCCAGACCTGGGTGGTGCAGGCGCCAGTAATTTGCTGGATCTGGAGTCCTGGCACCGGCGAATTACCAGACCTGGGCGGTGCCGGGAAATTGTCGGATTTTGCCTTTCCGTACCAGCAAATTGCTGGACTTGGGCTGTGCTGGAAACGAGAAATTTCTGGATCTGGGCTCTGGTGGTGGCAGATTTCAGGCTCCAGGTGCTGTTAAGCACCGGATCTGGACCCCCTCCTTTCCTTCCTGGAACGAGGTGCCCTCACCCTCCCAAAATCCCTGGCATTTCCCCTAAGCCCTCCGCAACTCGCGGCCTCCATTCACCTTGGCCTTCCCAATTTAACTGCAACCGCCTTCCCGTTACCACGGCAACGGGCCGCGTGGGGGCGGGCACAGACAGCTTATGCACCAATCAGTACCGCGCTCGGGGCGGATCCTCTATCTGATTGGTGCATGTTGCTGTCCATCAACCCTCGGGCCCGCCCTGGCGTTGGTTGCCGCGGTGAGGCGAGGACGCTCGGGCGGGAGCGGCGAGCGGCGGAGGCTCCGCCATGGCGCAGCCCGACGAGCCGCACCCGCCGGTCGTTCCCTCCTGCCCGCTGCCCAGCAAGACCTGCGATGTGGTCCCCACCGAGAGGCCGCGCTCCTGCTGCGGCATGGCCGTGGCCGGCTTGCGCACCGCCAAATACCATCTGCCCGAGTGGCACCGCCGCAACGCGGGCGTCTGCTACGAGGCGTACACGACGGGCGAGCAGGCGGAGCGCGGCCGCGCCGAGGCCAAGCACCTGGTCAAGCATGCGGCCGCCAGCGCGCAGCGAGCCCAGGGCTACTCCAAGGCCACGCTGGGCCAGCGGCTGCAGGACGTCCACTTCTGGAGGGTGGAGCTGCAGAAGGAGATCATGGAGCTGGACGCCGAGACCAACCTGCTGGCGGCCCAGAAGCTGCGGCTGGAGCGGGCGCTCGATGCCACCGAGGTGCCCTACTCGGTTGTCATCGATAACCTGGAGTGCCGGGAGCGGCGGCAGCCCCCGGACCTGGTGATCGATGAGGTGGAGAAGCAGCTGATGAAGGTGAGCGGCGCCCGGGGTTGGTGACAGCCTTGGAGCTGCTGCTCTGATGGTGACAGCGCTGAATTGAGGAGCAGCAGTGAGGAGCTGGAGCTGCGGCTGCTGCTGCTGCGGTTCTGGGTCTGGTGCTCCGTCGTGCCATCCCGGTGTCGCTTCAAGGAATTTTTCGAGTCCTTACTGTTTTTAAAAAGTGTTCAAATCACTTTGGGAAGTGATTAAATCACTTTGGGAAGTGTGGCTGGAGGAGAGCAGATCCCTCCCTCAGCCCAGACCCCAACAAAACCGACACAGAGTTTTTCTGCACCAACACAAAAATCCTATTCTGGCATAAATTCCTTCTCTACTCGCCTTGAAATCCCCTCCTCTCTGCAGGTTACACTTTAAAACTCCACAATCCAGAAGTTCAGGAACACTGGGATATTCCTTGGCTGTTCCCATGCTCAAATTGTCCAAATTTTGGCAGTTTCTGTCATTAATTCTGCCCGAGTTTTGCCAAGGTGATGATCCAACCCTGTCACGGAAATTCCTGTCGAATTCCAGTGTCATTCTTGTCCTGGATGTTACAAAAACCACATTTTCCATCCTGGAATTACACCTATTCCAGTATCCCATAAATTAATTAATGATTATTCACCTGCAGCCTCCCATCAGAGTCAATTCATGATCGGTTACTCATTAAACCAGAGGATTAATATTTGAAAAGTATGAATCAGACTGAAATGTTTAAACCTGGTGGGGTTTTGGGGATTATCCTGGGAAGAACCAGGAATTTCTTGATCCCTGTGAATCCTTTCCAACTCAGGATATTCTAGGATTCCACATAGAAGGCATGATAGGATTTAGGAATATTTTGAATGGGAATTGGGTGTAATTTCTGATTTATAATCAATATTTAAGAGGTTTTTCCAGATAAAAATATAAACAGGGAAGAGTTGGTGCAGGATATTTCCATGTGGGAATTGTTACAATTTTTAGGTTGGAAAAGACTTTAAAGCTCATCAAGTCCGTGGTTCCAGGCACGGGGACATTCCCTGATTTTTCCCTATCTCAAAACTGAGAAGGGAATTAATTTATTCCTTTTAATCTGATGGGATCGTGGAATCCTGGAATGGTTTGGGATGGATGGGACCTTAAAAATCATCAATTCCCACCTCTTCCCACTATTCCCACCCTCTCCCACTATCCCAGTTTGCTCCAAGCCCCTTCCAACCTGGCCTTGGACATTCCAGGGGTGGAGCAGCCACAGCTTCTCTGGGAATCTGTGCCAATGAAGAATTCCTTCCATAACAGGATAACACTCAGACTTTTCCATGGAATCCACAGAATTCCCAGGCTTTTGACGTATTCCAGGTTTTTCAGCCTCCATAGGTTTACAGCCGAGTTCCCTCAGGATCTGGTGACTCCAAAATTCCAAGTTTTACCATAACAAAGTGAGAGTAGATAAGGAAATGTAAGGATTTATCCTCAGGTTCCTCCTCAGGATTGTGTTTCCTGCTCTGGGTCCATGGAATTCTCCCTGTTTTTCTTTAGGAAGCGGATCTGATCCGGGATATCCGGGATCTTCTGAAAAGAACCATCATCCAAGCGGCCACCCAGATAAGGTAAAACATTTCCCAGGATTCTTCAGCCAAATAATTCCTGGGATAAAGGTGGACACAGATCTCAGCCAGGCCAGGCTTAGAAGCTGAGGGAATTCCGTGTAAACCCAGATTTTCAGGTAGATTTAGATTTTCCTGCTCTCCACAATGTGTTGGATTTGTTTTCCAACACTAAATTCCAGTGCTATAAAAATATTCTCTGGATGTCTTCTTGGGAATATCTTTGTATTATTATTAAAGGGATTTTTGGGATCAAAGGAGCTTTCCAAGAGGAATCTTTTTGCCACCAGAGGTCAGTGTGGACTTTAAATCTGGAATTTCTGTGCCAGGCCAGGTATTCCTTGTCATTCCAAAGGATTATTTCCTTGGAATTTCTAACAGACCCTTTGGAAAGATGTTATTGTATCCTAAATTCCATCAATATAAAGGAATCATGGTGGAAACTTCATATTTTAGTTACAAAAATCCTTCAATCTGCTCCTGTTCTACCTGATAAAGGAAATATTGTTTTATAAAAAATGGCTGTAAATGTCAATTAATATAAAGTAGCTCTGTTATATTAATTAGAGCATGAGAGGAGCCTAATGAGTTTAATTCGGGGGTATTAATTGTTTTAAGATCATTTTAGCCCAGTTTTAACCCCATTTTAGTCCAAGTTTAGTCCCATTTTATTCCCCTTTTCCAAGAGAATTCCCAATTCCTTGGCTGAGAGTGACACCTGCTGTTATCAGCTGATAACAACCCGCAGGCTTTTATAATTAGAATCATTATAATTATAATTAACAACAAAGCAGCAATTTTAATCTGAATATCATTAAAGATTCTCCAGTTCCATGGGCAGGGACCTTCCACAATCCCAGGGTGCTCCAACTCGGCCTTGGACACTTCAAGGATCCAGAGGCAGCCGCAGCTTCTCTGGGAATTCTATTCCAGGGCTTCCCCACCCTCACACTGGAATTTTTTCCCAAAATTCCATCTCAGTCAGGCTCCTCTTCCAGGCACCCTCACACTGGAATTTTTTCCCAAAATCCCATCTCAGCCAGGTTCGTCCTCCAGGAGATGGAGGTGGGAAGGGAGAGTTTGGGATTTTCCAGCCCGCAAGGAATTTCACAGTCTCGTTTCCCTGTGGAACACCAAGGGTGGAGCTGCGCTTCCCAAAGAGGGCTGGGTTGGGAGTTCTCTTGCTTCCAGCTGAGCTGTGATCCCAACTTTTCCAGATCCAACCGGATCCAGAAGGAGAACTGCGAGCTGGACTGGTCAGATAAGGTGGAGACGTATAACATCGACGACAAATGCGTCGGCTACTGCACCGACAGCACCGACGTCCAGTACCACCCCAGCTCCGTCAAGTTCGAGGAGAAGTGAGTAATTCCCAGTTTCTCCTGGGACAGCACACCTGGAATGCCCAATCCCAGCTGGGACTGGGCATGGAAAGAGCTTTGAGGCAGCTCCATGGATGGAAAGGCTGTGCTGGATTTGCTACGTGGAATATTTGGGTTGGAAGTTCATCCGGTTCCAATCCCAGCACCTTCCACCATCGCAGGTTGCTCTAACCTCCATCCTTGGGTTCTTCCAAGGGATGGGGCATCCACAGCTTCTCTGGGAATTCTATTTCAGCCCCTCCCCACGCTCGCAGGGAATTCCTTCCCAATATCCCGTCCATCCCATCTCTCCATGTGAATCCGTTCCCTGTGTCCTGTCCCTCCGTCCCTTGTCCCCAGTCCCTCTCCAGCTCTCCTGGAGCCCCTTAAGGCTCTGGAAGGGGCTCTGAGCTCTCCCTGGAGCCTTCTCCTCTCCAGCCTGTCAAGATCCTGTTTTTTTTTTATTTCCAGCCTTTAGATCCTGGATATATTCCCAAGTTCATTTGCCAGGACTGAACTGGACAAAAAAATGTGTGTGAATGTTTTGAGCAGCTTTAGCTCAAGATGGAGCACTTGGACTGATTTTATTTTAGACTTCAGTTCCCTCTGAAGCCACAGGAGCAAGAGATTATTAATTTGGGGATTTTTTATTCATTTATTGGAGAATTTTTATTGATTTATTAGAAGTTTGTTCCTAATTTATTCAAGAATTTTATTAATTCGAGGATTTTTATTGATTTATTAGAATATTTTATTAATTTATTCAAGGATTTTAACTGATTTATTCAAGGCTTTTTATTACTTTTTTTGAGGATTTTTATTGATCTATTAAAGGATTTTTCTTCTTTTATTCAAGAATTTTTATAAATTTATTCGTGGATTTTCATTGATTTATTAGAAGATTTTTCTTAATTTATTCAAGAATTTTCATTAATTTATTGGAGGATTTTATTAATTTATTAAGGTATTTTCATTCATTTGTTAGAATATTCTATTAATTTATCCAAGAATTTTTATTAATTTATTTGAGACTTTTTATTAACTCATTAAAGGATTAATCTTGTACCTCACGAGGAATCCACACCACAAGCAAGACCCAAACCAACCAAAAGCCAACCCCACTTTCCCAGGGTAAGAACCCTTTTTTAAGGCCAAAATTCCCAATTTACCCCATTCCTTGTTCTTCCAGCGCCTCCACACCAAAGTCCTGGGCCCAGTTCAGCCACGACAACATTTCCAGGGCAGAACAGGAAAAATTGGCATCGGTGCAGCTCCGGTCCCTGATCAACAACATCATCCACGACGCGTCCGAGGACCTGCGCATGCAGCGGGCAGCGGTCAACGAGGCCTTTGACAACCACTGCAGGGAGCTGGACGATGCCAAACTGCGCCTGGAGAACCACCTGCAGCAGGTCCAGGGCATTTTGTGGAGTTCTGGCATCGTTAAACCAAAAAAAAAAATTGGTTTGATCTGCATAGGAGTGAAATATTTTTGTGTCGGATTAGGATGCGGGGAGAGGTTTTGGGGTTTTGTTGTGATCTTGGTGGTTTTTGTTGGGATGGAGTTCAGTTAAACGCTTTAATCCTGAATGAAACACCTTAATCCTGAATTAAACCCTTTAAACCTGAATTAAACCCCAAAACTGGGTGATCAGGCAGCTCTGGTTGAGCCAGGATTCCCAGATTTTTCTGGAATGGCAGCAAAGTCAACCTGGCAGTTGACTTAAGCTTCCTGTAACGTGGAGCAGCTCCTTCTTTTGTGGATTTTGCTGGATTTTACATGGAATTCTGTGCTCTTTGAAAGTTATTTACTGTTTTTTTTTAAATGATGTCCTGCTCCTTCTTTAAAAACTTTGGGGGTAAAGATTTTCCTCCTCCCTGCACTGAGGCCATTGGAAATGTAGGGA
>NW_005054399.1:951765-957340 GCF_000277835.1 Geospiza fortis
AAAATCATTCCTTAGCCCCTGGTGGCAATTCCTGGGGTGGGGATGTGTTGTCATCCCACAGAACACATGGAAGAGGTTTTGAGGGAATATTTCCAGCTTCTTTTTAGACTGAAAATGGGATTTTCACCGTAATAATAAAAATAAAGAGGTCAAAACCACCACAGTACTTTCATTTTTTCTATGAACAAGGGGTGGCTTTGGGCCCTTCCCATTTTCCAATATGGAGCAGCTCCTTTTTTCTCTTTTAGCCATTGGCAAGTGTGGAAAAAGTACTAATTCTTTAGGAGTTGGGAATGACAACTGGATATCTTTATTTTTTGCATGTGTATCAATGGTTATGAAGGGAAGAATTTCAGGATTTCCGGTCTTTTCCATCTTCTTTGGAAAACCAGGTACTTCCAAGCTGATCAGCAGCTCTCCTTCAAAATAAATCCATTTTTTTCTTGGATTTCCAGTTAAAATTTACAATTCAAAGCACTCCATGGAGGTGGGATGTGTTTTCATGGGAGGTTTGGGATCTCTCCCATGGTTTTGGGACATGGGAGAGGCTACAGAAGATTTTCTGCTTTATTTAAACTAAAGCTGTGATTCTCAGTGTAATATTAAAAACAAACAGGTCAAACCCACCTTAATTCTTGCATTTAATCTTAAATAAAATAAAATAAAATTAATTGTATTATCATCTGAAATGAAAATTATTCTTGTTGTACTTCATTCCCCAGACTGGTGGTGTAAACTTTAACACTTCGCCATGAACAGTTATTTTTGGGGATGATATTCATCATTGTTTGAAGATTTTTTTTCCCTTGGATTTTCTCTCCAGATCCTGAAGGATATTGGGGATGAGGAAGCCAACATTGTGAACCTGAAAAAAGCCATCAGGGACAAGGAAGCTTTCCTGAAGGTGGCTCACACCAGGCTCTACGACAGATCCTTCAGGCCCAACGTCGAGCTCTGCAGGGATGAGCCCCAGTTCAGGTCAGTAAATCAACCCCAATTTAGGCAATTAACCCCAACTTAGCTAATGAATCAACTCCTCCAAGGCTCCTGTTCCATCCCAAAGTGATTTGGGGCAGTTTTAAAAATTTTTTTACCTCACAACTTTTAATTTTTTGCCTCACGACTTTTAATTTTTTTACTTGAAGTCAGAAATTATCTTTCAATTCTCTAGCTGATCTTTATCCCAAATCTAATATTTTCTTGGATTTTTCTGAAGTTTTTTCTTGATGAATTTTAGATTCTGTAGTTGATCTTTATCTCAAATCCAATCTTTTTGAGCAACTTCTCAGAGGTCTTTTCCTGATAAATTTTTAGGTTCTGCAGTTTATTTTTATCCCAAATCCAATATTTTCTTGGATTTTTCTGAAGTTTTTTCTTGATGAATTTTAGATTCTGTAGTTGATCTTTATCCCAAATCCAATCTTGGATTTTTCTCAGGGTTTTTCCTGGTAAGTATTTTGATTCTGTCGTTGATCTTTATACCGAATCCAATCTTTTCTGTGGTTTTTCTGAGGTCTTTTCCTGATGAATTTTAGATTCTGTAGTTGCTCTTTACCCCAAATCCAATCTCTTGGATCACCATCCCCTGATTTTTCATGGCTTAACCTGATTCCTTGCAGGTTGGTGAGCGAAGTGGAGGAGCTCACAGTATTCCTGGAGGCCCTGAAGAGAAAACTGATGGAGTCAGAGCAGAACCTGAAGAATTTGGAGGAGACCAGGATGAAGCTGGAGAAGGAGATTGCTGTGAAAGCCAACAGCATTTTTATTGACAGGCAGAAGTGCATGGGCTACCGAGTTCGCTACCCCGTGGACCTGGAGGTGGCGAGTTACAAACAGTGATTTCTGTACCCAGCCTGCAAAACCCAGGAGAAAAACTGTTCCTTCTTTTCTGTTCAGCCATTGGCAAGCATGGAAAAAAAAATCTGTGAGCTTTCATATGAAATAAATTGAGAAATTGTACATTAAATTGTTGTGTTCACTTGGTTTTCTTCTACTTGGGATAAAATCCTTTCCTTTCCTTTCCTTTCCTTTCCTTTCCTTTCCTTTCCTTTCCTTTCCTTTCCTTTCCTTTCCTTTCCTTTCCTTTCCTTTCCTTTCCTTTCCTTTCCTTTCCTTTCCTCTTAAAATCAATTTATTCCATCTGCAATCTATCTATGGCATGTGTGACTATTTTGGGGGATTTCATCCTAATAATTAAATAGGCGTGAACATTTAATAGGAATAATAAGAAATAGGAGTGAATATTTCTTAGGAATAATAACAATATCCAGGTGGAAATAAAATATTTATAGCTCGAAATGAGAGCAATAAAACTGAGGATCACTCACTCAGCAAGGAATTTAAGCTTCTCAGGCATTATTAATAAAAAACCCCAAATTTTCCAGGTTTGATGACAATTTGCCCTTGGGAAAACCACTCCCAATCCATGGCACCTGCTGAGATGAATCCAAAGATTTTTAATTTTAATTTTTCTTAAAAAAAAAAAGGATAATTTAACCAGCTTGGGGATGCAATCCTGAGTTTCCACTTCAGCACTGGGATGTGGAATGGAGCTGGTGCTGTGTTCTGGCCTTTCCCTGGAAGCAAAGCCTGTGGATGAGCTGTTATCCATCATTTTATCCACAATTATCCACATCCCCAGCAAATGCCATGGAGCCATTATTGGGCATTTGTTAAATATGTGACGTGTCCAAAACCAGGGAAAAATGACCAGACCAAAATCCCATCATTTCCTGTTTTACAAGGATTTTTAACCTTTAAAAAGCAGTTGCTCAAAGGGGAAAAAAAAACCTCCTTAAAGGCAAAATTCCCACCAAAAACCCCAGCCAGGGCCATTTGCAGAGCCCACTGATGGGGTGTGGGGTTGGAATTCCTGGGATTTTGTGTGGTCTGAATTCAGGATTATCCAGGAATTGCTATTCCTGCTCAAAGCTGCTCCCATTCCTTTGGGGATGTCAAAGAGGGTTTGGGATCCAAGAGTTTGGGTTATCCTCTGGGGTTTTTCATGGATTTCTCCTCATGATTGCATTTGATAGCCCTGGTTTTGGATCCTGAGGGAGAAATCAGGGAATCCTGGAATGACTGGGGCTGGAAGAGACCTTAAAGCCCATCCAGATCCAACTCCAAGACCTTCCACCATCCCAAGTTCTTCCAAACTCTGTCCAACCTTGAATGTTCCAGGGATGGGGCAGCCACAGCTTAACTGGGAATTCCATCCCAGCCTGGAATTCCTTCCCAAAATCTTCCCTCTTTTTATTGCTAAATATATTTATAATATAAATTATTATATTTTATAGGATTATGACTGAAGGGAAAACCCTGGAGCAGCCTTTATCCCACTTTTCCCAGGACTCCAAGCAGCAAAGTTTTGCTCCCAGCCCTCCCAACCAGCAGCACCTGGAAAAAGGGAAACCTCAGCGTGGGAAACCTCAGCCTTTAATCCATAAAAAGTGAAAAAATGGGCTGGGAAAAAAGAATCCAAACACCCCAAGGCATTTAAACAAATATTCCAACACATTTATCCAATACCCTGACACATTTATCAAATATCCCAACATTAATCACCCTCTGCTGATAAGAGGGATTTTATTCCCAGCCTGTTTGAAAGTTGGAGGGGGAAGGGTTGGGAAATTCTGGTGAAATGAAATTCCTTTTCTTTTCTATAAAATCCAAATGGTTTGCGTTGGAAAGGACTTTAAAAATCACCAGATTTTTGGATTTTTGGAGCATCTCTGCTAGAGAGGGGGGGGTTGATCCCATTCCCACCCTGCCAAGGGCAGGGAAATGTTGGGAGAAGGATCCCAGAGCAGTTGTGGCTCTCAGGGAGATTTCCCAGCCCCTTTCCCTCCGTCCCAGACCGTTTCCCTCCAGTGGTTCCGCTTGTTTTCCCACTTCTCCCGCAGGGAGCGGCGGTGCCAATCCCTGTGATTCAATTCCTGGGGATAATTGGTCTGGAGGGAAAATGGAATGAAAAGCAGAGGAGGCAGAAATGAGATTATGTCCCAGGCTCCATTTAACTGCCTGTGCCACCGCAGCGCACGGATGTTCCCCAGGAACGGGCAGGGCCCATTTGGCTGCAGTGGAAATGTTTCATTCCTGGGAAAACAGAGCCAATTTGGCAGATTATTGTAATTATTTTAGACTGGATCTGCTGGAGAGAGGGAGGCTGGGAGCTGGGATAACAAAAAATTCTGGAAAAGCAGTGAGGAACCGGGCTGGGAAAGCTGCACAACCCCAGGGATGAGCAGCTTTGGGATGGGGTTATGGGGCCAGGACTCTCCAGCTTCTCTTCATCCCAAATTTTACATCCATGGATCAATCTTCCCTTCCCTTCCCTTCCCTTCCCTTCCCTTCCCTTCCCTTCCCTTCCCTTCCCTTCCCTTCCCTTCCCTTCCCTTCCCTTCTCCCCTTTTTTCTCTTTCCCCCCCTTTTTTCCTTTTTCCCCTTCTCCCTTTTTCCTCCTTCCCCATTTTCCCACTTCCTTCCCCCTTTTCCTTTTTCGTTTTCCTTTCCCTTTTCCCTTCCCCAGCTCCAGGACAGGTCTCACCTTCTCACCCCACCCCAACCCCTCATTCTGAGCAGCTTTTCCTGCTCCATCCTCAAATTTCAGGGAACATCTGCTGGGATGGAGCTATTCCACAGGTGGAAAAAGGTGGGAATTAAATAAACACCAGCAGCTGGGAATAAATTAAACCTCATCTGGGATGATGTTCCCCAGGAAATGAATAAAAATGGAATGGCAGAAATCCACCAGGGAGGTAAACACAGTGTTCCTGCCATGTTTTCCTGGTGGGATTTGCCAGAGGGAAAATGGGATCCTAAATCTGGGAAGTTCAGTGAAAAGAGCCTGAGTGATCCCATTTCCCTCTGTGGGATTGGGAGCTGAGGCATTCCCACATCCCAGGATGCAAAAAGAAAGGATTTTCTGTGAACATTTTAGGGAGAAGTTCACTCATAAATCAAACTTTTCCCTGATTTTATGAAAATGGGAGCAGGGAAATGGGAAGGGTTTGGAGTTTGCAGGAATAGGAAAAGCAAAAGGAAAGCTGGGATGATGCAATCCCACTCCCAAAATTCTCAAACTGAGCCATAACCCCCCAATTTCCCAACTCTTTTTTCATCTCAGGTTATGACAATGCCCTTTGGAATAAAATTCCAGCTGGTTTTGCTGCTCTGCAAGGAGAAATGAAGGAGTTTTTCTCTGAAAAAAACTAAAATTCCTCTTGGAATTAGGACTTGCTGTCCAACAGGATTCATCTGGGGCCGGAGCCTCCTCCACCACGCCAGAGATTCACCATTCATATCCAGAATTTCTCCTCCCTCCTTGTTCCCTTCCCATCCCAGCATTTTCTGGAGGAATCACAGGTTGGGAATTTTATTTTGGTGTGGATTCTTAAATTCTCACCCCAGAACAAACGGCAGGAAGGAGCTGCTAGCTTTTCCAAGGATTCCCACGCAGGCAGGGCAGGAATTTCTGGTGTTTTCCTTAAATACCTCGGTGTTTGCAAGCTTCAGCAGATTTTTTTCCAGCAGGTGGCAGAGGAATGATTCCTGGAATTTTCCTCACCCACATTCC
>NW_005054399.1:957353-958467 GCF_000277835.1 Geospiza fortis
CCTGCTTTGCCTTCCCCATCCTGGATTTCTCCAGAACCAGGAGAATCTTGGAGCTACAGCTTTGGAATCAACAATTTCCTGGAAATCAGGACAGGAATGAGCAGAATTTTTTCCCAGTTTTTGCTCCAAGCTAGTCCTAATTTTCCTTTATTTTCTGGAATTTAAGTCAGAAATAACCAGAAGCTTCCTTGGCTCTTGGATTTTCCCAACCAGACCATCCTGAAGCTGCTTCAGGGTTATTTCTATTTATTTCCATGGGGTTCCTGGGATTTGGCAAAGGTTTCTGCTCTTTGATGATGGGAAACAGAACTCAGGGAAAATGGGTGGATCTCCCCAAAATAACCTGGGATTTTTGTGGGTTTTCCCAGAATTTCTTTCTCTTTTAGGGGAGAAAATTCCCTGATTTTGCCACAAAATTAAATTAATCCATCAAAAAAATAAGTGCCCTTTTTTCGCCCTAAAAATTCTTCCACTCAGCCCAAACTCCTTCACACGAGGGAAAATCTGGAATTTTCTGGTGGAGCAGAACAAATTCCACAAGATTCCAGAGGCTGGGCTGGGCCTTGGCACTGGGTCTGTTTTTAATCTCCCCCCAATTCAAAAACGTGGCGTAAAACCCCATTTTTGGGGTAAAAAGGAAGCATTAAAATGTTATTTTTAGTACTCAAGGGTGGATTTGGTGGGAGGATTTCATCTTTCTTTATTTCCAAGAGAGATTTCAAGGATGGCTCCCGAAAATTGGCTGCTCCCAGGAATGAGGGAAGCAGAGTCTTATCAGAGCCCCCAAAACATTAAAAATCTCCTTTATTGTGCCCTGGGAAGGAGCAGGAGAGGGTTTTGCTCCTGGAATTCTTTCTTCCAGCAGATCTTTCCCCTGTGCATTCCAGAGGGATCTTTAGGAAAAGGCTGATATTCCCAGAATTCCAATCCCAAGAGCTTTGAGCCCTTATGGATAAAACCATTTTTATTAATTTTGTTTTTTTTTTTTCATTTCCATAAATTAGATTCTGAGGGATTTTGATAAGAGCTGAGCATTGTTATCTTTCCAAGGCAAGAATATTCACCAGACATTCCCAAAAATCAGCGCTTGCAATTCCTGAGGAGAAAAGCAGGA
>NW_005054399.1:958482-958977 GCF_000277835.1 Geospiza fortis
CAGGAAACCTTTTCCTTTGGGGAATTTTGGGAGCCCCTTTCCCTTTCCGACCCTTTATTTTATTCAGAGTCTAGCATGGTAGAAAATTAATTTCCAGGAATTTCGCCACGTTTTGGAGGTGCTGGAAAGAAGAAATTCCGAAAATAATGGGATTTTTCACAAGTTCCAGTTCGGCTTTATCTGGGAGAACAATCCAAGGATATCAGGAATTGTCAGGATTTGAATGGATTTATTCAAACCTCGTGTGAAAAACCATTTCAGTGTTAATGAACAGCCCCAGTCCACGACTTTTAGGGAACAATTCCATCCGGGAATGACTCACTGGAAGCGATTAGAAGTTTCAGACTTGTTTGGAAGTGGGAAAGTTTAATGGGATTTAAGGTGGGTTTAGTGGGAATGGAGCAGGAATAAGGCACTGCTGTGTTCCAGGATCAGCTTTCCCTGAGGAATTCTGGGCATTGGAAAAACATGGAATTCAGGCTGGAATAAATTCCT
>NW_005054399.1:958987-963080 GCF_000277835.1 Geospiza fortis
CTGCTGGGCGTGGGAGCTGGGGGGAAATTGAGGCCAAAAAAGGAAATTTTTGGTGCGTTCAGAGCCTCTGCAGCACCACGGAGAGCGACAAACCACGAACCCGTCCTCGCCGAGGATGGGGAATTTGGGCGGATGGGAGGAACAGGAAAATAAAACTGATAAGGATCACAGATAAGAGAAACCCTTTTCTAGAGGCTCATCCATCCTAAAGGGGATTTAATTCTTGTTTTAAGCTTGGTTTTGAACACTCATTTAAGGCCTGACTTTAACTGATAAGAGGTGGAGGAACAGGAGAATAAAGCTGATAAGGGTTGAAGAAAAGATAAATCCTTTTCTAGAGGCTCATCCATCCCAAAGTGGATTTAATTCTTGTTTAAGGCTTGGCTCTGAGTTTAACTCATATGAGGCTGGAGGAATGGGAAAATAAAGCTGAAAAGGCTCAGAAAAGGTCACAGATGAGAGAAATCCTTACCCAGAGATTCATCCATCCCAAAGTGGATTTAATTCTTGTTTAAGGCTCGACTTTGACTTTAACTCATGTGGTCAGGAGGAACAGGAAAATAAAGCTTATGATGGTCACAGATAAGAGAAATCCTTTTCTAGAGGCTCATCCATCCTAAAAGGGATTTATTTCTTGTTTTAGGCTTGGTTTTGAGCACTCAGGATTGACTTTGAGTTTAACTGATAAGAGGTGAAGGAAGAGCAAAATAAAACTGATAAGGGTCATAGGTAAGAGAAATCCTTATCCAGAGGCTCATCCATCCCAAGGTGGATTTAATCTTAATTTAAGGCCCAGCTCTGAGCGCTCATTTAAGACCCAGCTCTGAGTTTAACTGACATGAGGCTGGAGGATCCACTCCCAGGGATGGGGCAGCCACAGCTCCTCTGGGAATTCCATCCCAGCCCTCCCAGGCAGGAATTCCCAGGAAATGAAAATGAAAATAAAAATAATTTTTAAAAATTAAAATTAAAAATACAATTTAAAATAAAAATAAACATAGCCATAAAATAAACACAATCATAAACGTAAAACTAAAACTAAAATAAAACGGAACATAACACAAAATAAAAATAAAATGAGCATGAACATAAAATGAAAATGAAAATGAAAATAAAAATGAAAATAAAAATAAAAATAAATAAAAATAATGATACTTTCTGCTGCACATGGAATTCCTGGGAGAAGGAAAAACTGGGAATGAAGCACCATGGCTGGAGGTGGTGATGGATATCTGTGGATATCTCCGGAGCAGGGAGCAGCAGCAAACACATCCATTTATTTCTATGGCAACAGGAATAACTCAGGGCTCACCAGAGCCCAAATCTCAGCTGGCTTTGGAAGCTCCAAGTGATGATTCCCACTCTGATCCATGATTTTCCCAGCAATATCCAGAGCTTTTATCTCATTCATCTCAAGTTAAAAATCAGTATTTAAAATCCTTAGAGGAAAATGTGGTGGGAATTCCAGGCAAGGGCTGGGATTGAGTCTCGGGAGCTGGGATTGGACCTCTCAGGAGCTGGGATTGAGTCTCAGGAGCTGGGATTGGTTTCCTCAGGAGCTGGGATTGGGTTCCTCAGGAGCTGGGATTGAGTCTCAGATTGACTGGAAATTCTGCGTCTGGCTGGGACTGGGATCTTCCCAAGTCCCTCCTGCACTTTGGGGAATTTTGTGGGAATGGGGAGTGGACAAATCTCCAGCCCCAACCCCCTGTGTGACCAGGAACTGCTTCCCTCTTTTCCAGGGACATCTGGGGACACCCAGGAACAGACAAGGATGCACAGGGACACCCAGGGACACCCAGGGATCCATGGGGACACCCAGGGACACCCAGGGCTGAGCCCCCTCTCAGCTCAGCTGGGGCTCCTCTCCAGGCTGAGCAGCCCCAGCTCCCTCAGCCTCTCCTGGGCATGGAGCTGCTCCAGGCCCTTCCTCATCCTCACATCCCTCCAGGAGCTCCTGTCCCCCCTGTGCTGGGACCCAGAGCTGGTCACAGCGCCCAGAGGGGCAGGGTCACTCCTTGTCCTGCTGGGAATGCTCTCCCTCACACCCCACCATCCCATTGTCCTTCACGGCCACCAGGACACGCACAAAGAGCAGAACCAACCCCAGTCCCTCATTTTGAGGCTTTTATCTCCACCTCAGCTCTCCTTCCTCTCCGCAATGCCAACGTAAAAAATGCCACAAGCGCGCGGATCATCAAATAATCCATCCAGCAAAAGGAGAGACACAGAAAAATTCTAAAGGAAAGAAACTCTCCCATCCCTGTGGGGCGCTGTCCCCTGTGCCACCAAAGGTTTCTGTGCCACCCACGGATGCCAGGAGCTCTTTCCCCTCTGCTCTTTGCCCTCTGCCCAGGGGAATCGGGCGCTGAAATCAGGATTGCAGGGAATGCTCTCCCAGGCTTTGTGTTCCCTCCATTCAGCCCCAACACGGCGCTGTTGGCTCGAGTGGATAAAGAATTTAACCAGCCTTGAGAGCTTTGGAAAATCCCGCCTGTCTCCCCACACAGATCCCAGTAAAATTCCTCTTTTCCCAGTGTTTATTTACAGGAAAAGCACTGCTTTCTTCGGGGCAACTTAGGCAGCACCGTGTTTATCCAGCAACATTTTCCCTAGCACGAACTGCCAATAAATTCTAATAAAATAAAGATAATTCCTTTAAATTAACCCCGTTTGGCTTCAAGCTGCCACTCCTGGCGGGATCACTGCTGGGCAATAAATTGTGGGCATTTTCTGGGCGTGTTTTCCGAGCAGGTGATGCGAAGCTCCTCTCCCTGGCTGTTTGTCATGCCAAATTCTATTTTTATCAGATGACTCTTCCCATTGTCATGGCGAGAGCAGGCTGGAGTCTCGCTCGCGTTTAGCAACCCATGCCCATAAATACATCAGCAGATTGAATTCCAGCCTGACATGCCAGCAGCAGCTCTGCCTCGCTTTTTTTCCCCCCGTGTTCACACGTCTGACTCAAGCACCCGGCTCTAATTGAAAAGCCTCAACAGAGGATTAAGATCAGATCCATTATTATGAGCGCGATGCTCTGTGCATGCTGATGAGGAGGGGCTGAGCTCGGAGCTGCTCTGAGCCCCCCAAGCTGCCCAGAAATCGGGGAGAAAACACTCGAGGTGGTGCTGGGAGCGATGTTTGAATGTGTGACAGCACAGGGAGGGTGCGGGGAGGAGGGGGGAGAGCTCTACCTCACTTTTATCGCACCTGTTGCATCGCAAAATACTCAAAATCCCAAATCCTTCAGCCCCTTCCCGCCCAGTAGCACCCCGGGCAGTTTAGGAGGGAGCGAACCCACCACCGGGCTCCCCTCACAGCCTGGATTTCAGCCCCATCTTCCCTCCAGGGAGCGATTTTAGGGCCTGACTCGGAGCCAGCTGGAGGAAATCCTCCCCACATGGGATCCCGTTCTGCGGGGATGATGGAGATGCGCCCTCGGGCTCCCCTTCTGCCCAGGGACGGGGGCGTGAAACCGGAGCCCCGCAGGTGCCAGAGCCCTCCCGCTGTCCCCAAACGCTCCCCGGGCTCTGCTGCCGCCTTTGGGGGTCGGGACAGGGATGGGGATGGAGGGACAGGGATGGGGATGGGGAACGGGGATCGTGATAGGGGAACGGGGATGGGGATGGGGAACGGGGAACGGGGACAGGAATGGGAATGGGGAACAGGGATGGTGATAGGGGAACGGGGATGGGCAACAGGGACGGGGGAACAGGGATGGGGGAACAGGGATGAGGATAGGGGAACAGGGATGGGGGAACAGGGATGGGGGAGTGGGGATAGGGATGAGGGGACAGGGAAGGGGAGGGAGGAACAGAGATAGCAGAACAGGGACGGGGAGTGGGGCAGAAGCGTGGAAAAGGGGACAGACATGAGGAGGGGGACACAGGCATGGGGAGGTGGCACAGACATGGGAAAAGGGGACAGACATGAAGAGGCGGCACACACACTTGAAGGTGGCACACATACAGTGGAGGTGGCACCCATACTGGCAGGTGGCACACAGGCTCGCAGGTGGCACAGACACGGGGAGGGGCACACACACGCACACACACACACACACACACACACACACACACACGCACACACACAC
>NW_005054399.1:963507-977853 GCF_000277835.1 Geospiza fortis
CGGGAACGGAGCCGGGAACGGGAGCCGGGATGCGGGGACGGGAGCCGGGATCGCTGCGGGGAGGATGGGCACGGGGCAGGCGGGGGATTCGCAAGGCTCGCCCCGCTTGGGGGGCTCGCTGGGGTGGAGGAGGCACCGGAGCCGTCGGTCCCGCTTGTGGAGACCCCGAATTTGCCCTTCTGAGAGGGGTTTTGGTGCTGGAGCGACTCCATCCTGGCTGGAGGATGCTGGAGAGTGACCCTCTGGGCAGGGAGGTGACAATCCCGGCTGGGAGGATGACAAGAGGGGACAATCCTGGGCAGGGGGATGACAATCCTGGCTGGGGGTGCCCGGGAGGGACCCCCGGCCGTGGGGACGGTGCCGCGTTTGAAGCAGGAGCAGCCTGAGCGCGGCTTTGGGGCTGGCAAGGGACGCGAAAGGCACCAGCGGGCACAGCCCGGGGCCGCTGTCACCGCCGGGGATGTGACAGAGCCCTGGGATAGAACACGGCACGGAGAGCAAAGCTGGGAGCTGCTCCAGGGGCGTCAGCAGGCGGAGATGTCAAGACCAAGGTGACATCGGGGGTCAGGCCAAGGTGACATCGGGGGTCAGGCCAAGGTGACATCGGGGGTCAGGTCAAGGTGACATCATGGGGTCAGGAGGGGCCGGGCTGGGAGCAGCCCCGGCTGTCCCCGGGCTGGATCCCCGCAGCTCCCAGCCCCGGAGCCCAGAGCTTGGCATGAAAACACAGGCAAAGGACAGCCGGGCTCAGAAAGAGCCGGGCTCAGGAGGTTTGGGATCAAGCAGAGGCTTTTGGAGCTCTGGGGAGGAGGAGAGCCCCAGGTGAGACCCCACAGCCGCTCCCGGGGTGCTGGGACCAGTCTGGGGGTGCTTGAGGGACCCCCAGCTCCTGGGGACAGCCTCGGTGGCTGCAGTGGAGCTGCACGGCTGGAGTGGGATGGATCCTAAAGCCAGACACCCCAAATCCTGGAATTTCCCCCCGGAGCTGCTGTTGCTGAGCTCCTTCCATTGCGGGGCCGGGGCTGTTCCTGCCCTCCCTCAGCCTGGGAGCAGCCCCAGCCTGGAATCAGCGCTCCTGGAATATCCCTGAAATCCCCGCGTGTCCCTGGATTGCAGAGGGCAAGGGAGGAACTGAAACCTTTGGGGAAACCCAGTTTAAATCCGGGACTGAACCCAGTTTAAATCTGGGACCAAATCCAGTCTAAATCTGGGACCAAACCCAGCTTAAGTCTGGCACCAAACCCATCTTAAACCTGGGACCAAACCTGGTTTAAATCTGAGACCAAAATCACCTTAAATCTGGGAGCAAACCCAGTTTAAATCCAGGACCAAACCCAGTTTAAATCCAAGACCAAGCCCAGTTTAAATCCAGGAACGAACCCAGTTTAAATCCGGGACCAAACCCAGTTTAAACCTGGGACCAAGCCCAGCAGCTTTTGCTTTCCATGAGTGTTGGTGTGGCAGGAGCAGCTCAGCCCGAGTGAGTAATCCCTGAGCAGGACTGAAATGTGTTTGGAGAGCAAAACAAGGATTCAGCAAAGATTTGGGTTTATGGGTTGTTTTATGAGTTGTTTGCTCATAAAAATAGGAGCAGCTTCTCAGAGCAGGTGCTCTGGGAAACCCTGGGATGAGCTGGGGGTAACAAGGTGGGGCCAAATGTACAATTTTAAAAGATTTTTTAGGGTTAAAAGCGAGAAGAAGTTGTTGAACTTGGAATTCAGCTGATTGGTTTAGTCCCAATTCAGAGAGTGGAAGCAGAGGGGCAATTTCATCTGAGAAAGTTTTGTTTTCAGCAGAGAAAAATCCATAATTTGTTTTTTCAGGGCAACAAACGCCCCCTGAGAAGCATCAAAGATTTGTCCAAGGAGAAAATTGCTTTTCAGGAGAATGTGAATGGATTCCTTTGGTTTTTTTAAACTCCAGGTGGTGGGAATGGGAAAACCGAGGGGTCCCGGCTGCATTGTCCAGAACAATTTCATCCCTCAGAGCTGAGGCAGCTCTCAGGGTGATGCTGCATTTCCAGGCTGCTCCCACTCGGCTTTCCTGGCATTTCTGAGCTATCCCAGAGCTGCCCTGCCTGCTCCATCCACCCAAACCCCACCAACGAGGCCCCAGGGGCTCCCTGGGGAGGTGATGGACGCAGCTCCAAAACATGGAAATGACGAAATTATCAAAATCCCAGGGGGTTGTTGCAGCCAGCTCCACGGGATGGGAGCTCTGCCGTCGGGAGACAATTCCTGGAGAGTTCTGGGGGTGTTTTTCCTCCCAAGACAGTTTGAGAAGCCTGGATTCCCACTGGCTGTGTTATCCCTAATTATCCTGCTGCTGGAAGCAGCAAGCTGCCATGCTGGTGCTGTAATTCCATTCGCAGCAATTATCGTGGATGAGAGAGTGATGATTCCAGAGGCAAACAGGCAGCAGGATCCAATCCAGCTTGGAAAATCAGGTTTAATTCCTGCAATTCCTGCCTGAGCCCTGCCCCACTCTCATGCAATGTTCTCCATGGAGTTATTTTCGCTTTCCTGCTGTGACCTGAGCCCAGGGAAAACTTCAGCCTTGATCTGTCTGGGCATTTTTAATTTTAAATTAAAAATGTTAATTCCATTTTAAACGTTTGTTTTTCCTTAGGTTGGGATGATTTTTCAGTTGCTGTTCTGTTAATCCTTGGGGGTTTTTTTCACCCAGGTTTATTTAGGAGTTTTCACAAATGTGAAATTCTAGCACCATAACACCTCTGCTATTTATTCCCTGAATTTTTTTGGGAAGCAGGGACAGAGATATATTCAGCTGCTGTGGATGCTGATTTTTTCCTGGATGGTGCTCTGTTAAAACTTGGAATTCTGTCAGTGATTATTCCAGGTCCACATTCCCAGCTCCTCAATTTTAAGCAGAAAACCCCAGAATTTATGGACAATCCCAGGGTGGGAGCTTGGAAATCGAAGGGGGGAAAAAAGCTGGATGAGAGAAAACCCCCTGGAGGCGTGTTTGTTATTAATCCCTTAATTAAGAACACCAAACAAGGCGATGAGGGATCAATCAGCGCCTCTTAATTACCTTTAATCATCATCTTTAATCACCCTTTGTGGAGGTGCAGGGTCGTGGTGACAAAAGGAGCTGAGGCCAAATCGTGCTGGTGAGGGACAAATTGTCACTTGGAGAGGGGGGAAAATTCCCTGTTCTCCTCCAGGGCAGCCAGGAAAACATGGATTTGCAGCTGGCCAGGGTTTTTTTTTTTTTTTCCCCAGGAAAAATCCCTTGGTGGCTGCAAGGCAAAGGCAGAGGGAAGCAAAGGTGGGATGGGGATCTGGGTTTGGTTTGCAGATCTGGGGGAATTTGGGACGTCAAATCCTGGGAATGGGGGATGTCCAGTGGAGTAAATTCCCTCCTGGTGCTGAGAAGAGCAGGGAAGGCTTGGAAGGATTTGCAGCAGAGCCTTAGGAAATGGATTTCCCCTCAGGAAATGCACTGGGGCATCCCTGGAATTGTCCACATCCAGGCTGGAGCAATCTGGGATGATGGGAGGTGCTCATGGATGAGCCTGGAGGTCCCTTCTGACCCAAAGCATTCCAGGGTTCTGGGATTCCCTTCCCAATCCGCTCAGTATGACAGGGGACGTTGTACAGTTCATCCCACAGAACAAAAATCCCGAGGGAAAGGTGAATATTCCCACAAACCCACGGGGAGAGCCCCAAAACGCTGAGGTGACAAAGTGTCCCTGACTCCAGGAAAAGTCTGGCTGCTGAGGGAACCTGGAAATTCCTCTCTGTTGGAAAAAAAAAAATCCAAAAATCCACAAAAAAATCCAAAAAATCCACACCTCTCCATGGAAAACACACCCAAGTCCTTCATGGAAAACCCCTGGAATGCCCATGGATGGCTGGGAGAGCCCGAGGCCCTCTGCAAACAGGGATTTGGGGCTGCAGGATTTCTCCGGGGGGAGAAGAAATGAGAATTATCCAAAGAAAAGAGCTCCTCTTTCCAAGGCCTGAGCTCCAAAGGTGGTGGAAGGAGCAGGACTGAAGTCTTTGTGCGATTCCTCCAGCCCTGCATCCAGGGATGTGCGCTGTGGGAAAAAGGCACTTTGGAAAAAGTGTCCTTTCCCCTTTTTTAGAGGGTGAGCCACACATGACTGCCCCTCCTGACCTTCCCTGCTGAGTTCCAGCACCACTTCTTTCCGTGCCTTCCAATTTTTCCCAGGCTCAGATGGAAATTCGGGCTTTTGGGGCCCAGCCTGGATGTGCTGAGCTTGTCTGGGAAGAACTTCCCAATCCCAAGCATGCAGCTCCATGGATATGAGTTTATAAACCCTGCCTGTCCCATCCCATGTATTTTTATTTCCTATCCTTCCCTTCAGTGATCCCAGCAGGAAAATGGGAATTTCCAAACCCCTCCCAGCCGAGAGTGAGGGGTCCCAGGTTCAGCTTCTCCCGGAATTCCCCCATAAGTAACCTGAGATTTGCTACACCTCAGGACTTCAAAACAGGCTGAAGATCAGGATTTAAAATTCCACTTTTCCAGCCAGAACTGGACTCTCCCTGTGTTATTTTACCCAGCCTCTGTCCCACTCCTGTTTAACTTATAAAGAGCTCAGGCTGAGCTCTGCCTGCAGCGGGACGTTGGGAATTGCAGGGATGCTCCCAACACCTGCACCCCAAATATTCCAGCAGCACACCCAGCTCCTCCTGCCCCATCCCCACCCCCCCGGAGCTCCAGCAGCTCCTCCTGCGCCCCCAATCTCCCCGGTGCATCTCCACCCAGCCACGTGAGACACCTACTCCCCATCTGCACATTCCCAAAGCAGCTCGGCACATTTGTGATTCCTCCCGGGAGCTGCAGGGGCTCCTCCTCTCCCCCAGGTTTTCTCACCCCAGGAGAAAGCCCAGCCATGGATGGAGGTGGTTTCACATAGCTCCCGGAGACAAGGAGCTTTTCCAGTGCTGTGGGCCGGCTGTTTGTTATTCCAGACCCAAACCCCCGGATTATTGTGGGAATCTGATCGTCAGGTGACGGCAGCAAAAATTGCTGGGTGTTTCTTCCACCTTCACCAGGATTTGGTGCTTTAAATCTCCTTTTTTTTTTTTT
This sequence comes from Geospiza fortis, assembly GCF_000277835.1. Lineage (NCBI taxonomy): Eukaryota > Metazoa > Chordata > Aves > Passeriformes > Thraupidae > Geospiza > Geospiza fortis. The sequence continues at coordinate 968,590 of NW_005054399.1, forward strand.
TGTTCTTTAAATCTCAGCATTTTATATGATGTTTCTAAGTTTCCCCACCTGATAAATTGAACCCCACTCCGACAAAAAAAGGTGGAAAAATATTCCTGGGGATCCAGATTGCCGCAGGAAAGGGGTGTTGGAAATTCTCCACCTTCTTCAGGATGGTTGGTAAAATTTATTCCAGCTTCAAATCTGCTCAGCTGTCCTGGAGCTGCCCACTGCAGCTTGGATTTCTTGCAGGAAAAAAGGGATTTTTGGGATAAAAAGCAGTTCAGGATGAGAGGAGAGGTTGCGGGAACACAAATAATAATCTTGAGAGGTGGAAAAAAGGAGTATATTCCTTCTCTTCTCTGTGCACACACCCTGACCTGGTGGGGAAGATCTCAGACATCACCCTTTCTCTCTTGGAGCTCAGGGATTTTTTTCCAAGGGTTTTCCATTGTTATGAAAAGTTTTGCTTCCTCTTCTGATCCCAGTTCCAACCCCAACACCTTCCACTATTCCAGGGGGCTCCGAGTCCCATCCAACCCAGCCTTGGACAGTTCCAGGGATCCAGGGGCAGCCACAGCTTCTCTGGGAATTCTATTCCAGAGCCTCTCCACCCTCACAGGGAAAAATCCATCACAGCTACACCCAGCCCTGGATCCTGTGAAAATGAAACAGAACCTGGGATCTGCTGGGATGAGTACAGGGATGAGCGTGGGGATCCTCTCATTGTGCAATTCCTTTGCTGGGAATTGATCCCATCCTCCTCCCTGGTTGGCTGAATAACCCAACCCCAAATCCTGAATAGAAGAGAAAATGGAAGTGATTGTAAAAGTCTGTTTTGTAAAAGTGCTGTCTCTCTTTTCCTTGAGTTTTTGAATTTTGGAATTTTTAAATTTTTAATTTTTTAATTTTTAATTTTTAATGGTAATTTTTATTTTTATTTTTTTATTTAATTTTTTTTATTTGATAAATTTTATAATTTTTTAATTTTTTAGATTTTTGAATTTTGACTTTTCCCATTTCGAATTTTCCTCCTAGGAACAAGATGCCTGTGAAGTTTAATCTCTCTTAAGAGGGGAAAAAACCCACGGAGAGAGAAAACAAAAAAACCATGGATCCTCTGTACTTCTCCAGCACGTTCAGCATGGAGGCCGCTCCCGGCCAGGCCAACTCCTCCCTGCTGGCCAACGGGACAGAGAACGGGACGCTGCCGGCGCCGCCGCCCTTCCAGTACATCCACAAGGTGCTCATTCCCATCTGCTACCTGCTGGTGTGCGCCCTGGGGCTGAGCGGCAACGCCCTGGTCATCTACGTGGTGCTGCGCCACGCCAAGATGAAAACGGTCACCAACATCTACATCCTCAACCTGGCCGTGGCCGACGTGCTCTTCATGCTGGGCCTGCCCTTCCTGGCCACCCAAAACGCCATCTCCTACTGGCCCTTCGGCTCCTTCCTCTGCCGCCTGGTGATGACCGTGGATGGCATCAACCAGTTCACCAGCATCTTCTGCCTGACGGTGATGAGCATGGACCGCTACCTGGCCGTGGTGCACCCCATCAAATCCACCAAGTGGAGACGCCCCAGGGTGGCCAAGCTCATCAGTGCCACGGTCTGGACCTTCTCCTTCTTGGTGGTGCTGCCCGTGATCATCTTCTCGGACGTGCAGGAGGATTTCCAGACGTGCAACATGAACTGGCCGGAGCCGGTCAACGTCTGGTCGGCGGCGTTCATCATCTACACCTCGGTGCTGGGCTTCTTCGGGCCCTTGCTGGTCATCTGCCTGTGCTACCTGCTGATCGTGGTCAAGGTGAAGTCCTCGGGGATCCGCGTGGGCTCCACGCGGCGCCGCAGGTCGGAGCGGAAGGTCACCAGGATGGTGGTGATCATCGTGGTGGTCTTCGTGTTCTGCTGGCTGCCCTTCTACACCATGAACATCGTCAACCTGATCCTCATCCTGCCCGCCGACCCCGTCCTCGAGGGGCTCTACTTCTTCATGGTGGTGCTGAGCTACGCCAACAGCTGCGCCAACCCCATCCTCTACGGCTTCCTCTCCGACAACTTCAAGCAGAGCTTCCAGAAGGTTCTCTGCCTCCGGAAGGGTGATGGAGCGGAGGATGGAGAGCCCGTGGAGCACAGGCAGGAGAACAGCAGCCGCCTGCAGGAGTCCATGCTGACCCAGAGGAACGTGGAGTACAACGGGCACATGCAGACCAGCAAGGTCTGAGGGCACGGCCTGGCACTGCAGGGTCCCCTGGAGGATTTGGGGACATCAAGCAGAGCATGACCTGGCACTGCAGAGTCTCCTGGAGGACTTGGGGACTTCAAGGAGGGCACGGCCTGGCACTGCAGGGTCCCCTGGAGGATTTGGGGACATAAAGGAGACCATGGCCTAGCACTGCAGAGTCCCATGGAGGACTTGGGGACATCAACCAGAGCATGGCCTGGCATTGCAGAGTCTCCTGGAGGACTTGGGGACATCAACCAGAGCATGGCCTGGCACTGAAATCCCCCCTGGAGGACTTGGGGGACTTCAAGAAAAGCTCCGTTCATGCAAAAGGAAAATGTGGAGCCCCAGAAGCTCCCAGAAATGTTCACAGAGGGCTCTTCCCTGCTTTTCCCAGCTGGAAGTGCCAAGCTCTGGTGGTGTCCTGATGGATCTGGTGTCTGGGACCACTTTGGGTCCTCCAGGGAATGATTTCCAGGCTTTGTACCCTTCTAGCCATGCAAACCAACACTAAGCCAGCTCTAATTCCCTTGTTAAGCTTGGTTTAAGGCTGCTTCGCGCTGCTGGGATCAGCTCCGAGCAGCAAACAGCTCAGCTGGGATTTTTGGGAATTCTTCAAGGGGATTTCTGAAAGGAAAATGAGATTTCTTCAGAGTTTCATGCAAAAAAGGCACAGCACTGCTCTGGAAATGGGTTCTGATGTGCTGGGTGCTGCCTTTGCTTTGTTTTTCTGCCATTAACCCATCCCAGGGAGCCAGAACAGCCAGGGACCCTTCAAACACAGCCAGAAAGGACAAAAACCAAGATTAGGAAAACATTCTGGAAAGGAATCAATGCAGCCATGACATTTCCACCTTCCCACCCCATGAAATGTGCTGTGACCCTGTTATTGTGATGTCAGTGCTGATGGCCGTGGGCTCCTGGGGAGATTTTGTGTCCATTCCTTGGTTCTGAGTGCAAGTCTGGACTCAAAGCTGTGTTTTCAGACACTAAATCCAGCTCAATCCCCTCTGAGCATAAGTTTGGACTCAAAATTGTGTTTCCAGAAATTAAACCCAGCTCAATCCCCTCCTGAGTGGTGCAGTTGCCAGGGGGTGTTTGTGCCTCAATCCTGGAGGTTTTTCCCAACTTTAATGATTCCATCATTCCGTTTATTCTGTTGGATGTGACACATTCCTAAAGGCAGACACAAGCACAGAGCCTGGCTGGGACCATGAGTAATTTACTCCCAGGTTTCTCCCAGTAGCAGGCAGTGCCCACCTGCCCTACAGCGCATTCCAAATCCCAGCACAGCCAGGTTTAACTGATTAATTAATAAAATTAAATTTTCCCGTAGGTTTGGTGTGAGCTGGGCTGTGGTTCCCTCAGTTTTCCCCCTGCAGTGATCCCTCCTGGAAGCTCTGGAGTGGGAAATGACTGGAAAGCTCAAGGTCGGGGCAGGAAAATCTGCTTTGGGAAAAAAAAAAAGGATTTCAATAAATAAATTCAGATTTCTGGGAAGGAGCTAAACCCTGTTTTGGGCAGAGCAAAGAGCATTTGTCCCCTCCTTCCATGGAGTTTGATAAATCCTTGGAATTGACCAAGGGAAGGTTTATCCAGAGGGAACAGACCCTGGAAAGGAGGTGGATAAACCTGAGCCCTGTTTTCCACCTGCCCCAGACTGATCCCACCTCTTTTCCCACTCCCCTGGATCAGGATGGGGATCCCAATTCCCAGAAAACAGAAATTCCAGCCAGCCCATCCAACATTCCCGCTGGTAATGCTGCAAGCCATCATATTTATGGAGCAAATTTAGGAAAGCCCTCAATGCCCCAGTTCCCAGGAAAATTCTCTTTCCAACCGACAGCTCCCTGGGGAATTCAGTGCCATGGGAATGCTGCTTTGGAGGAGAATTTTTTTTTTTTATTTTCCTGGCCCAAGGAATTTTTTTTCTGGAAGCAGCTCCTGCAGATCATCTCTCCCAGCGCCACTCAGCCTTTGCTCCATGGGATTCCCTCCCCATCCTAACAAATCTTCCCTCAGCCCTGCTCTGTGCCTTGGGAAGAAGCTCTGCTGGCTTTTCCCTGAATCCCAAACGCTGTTCCTGGGCTTCTCCTGGCAGCTTGGCAGTGGAATTTTGAGGAGCCAGCTGAGCTGCCAACAGTCCCTGCACACGTCCCATCAAAACATGTCATCCTTCCACAAAGACTGACAAATTCCAGGGAGGATCTGTCCTCCCAGCCAGCCCTTCCCAGGAGCTCCAGACAGCACCGACACTCCCCAGATCCCTTTTTTTCTCTCCGCACATTCCAGCCCCAATCCCTCAGCCCCAGGGATTGAGTGACGTTTCTAATACCTCGACAGACAATCCTTCTAAATTCCAGCTTATTCAGCTTTTCCTTTGATTCATCCGAGGATTCCAAATGTTGGCCATGCTCTGTTGGAAAAAAAACCAAAACCAACAACACCCACGGAAAGATCATGGAAAATTTGCCCGGTGTCCACCTGACCTTCAGGAGGTGGAAATATCATTTGGATAAAAGAAAAATGAAATAAAATAATAAATAAAAATTAAACTGGAATTTCTGGTTCAGGCTCCAGCTATGAATATTCAATGAGATCCATGGAATAAAGGGAATTGCAGCTGCTGGATACCAAAGGGTGGGAAGGAAGGGTGTGTGGAAAAATCCACCGAGCAACCTTTAGGATACAGGAGAAGCTTCCTTCAGGGATTCATTTTTTATTTCACAAAAAATGGGTTTAATTGAGGGGAGGGGAAATCATGGATTCACTTTGGATATGTGGCATTAGGAGACAGCAATTCCAACGGGCAGATTCCAGGTGGGCATCCCAGAGGGACCGGGATCCATGGGCTTCACTGGGCACTTCCTGGGTTTCAGCAGGGTCACCATGGAACCCTCTGGCTTTGGGATCTCTCCTGGCTGCTCCCCAAGGGAGGAAAAACCCAGGAAAGTGCCTGAAGTGGGGAATTTATCTTGGGATTTAATTGTGGAATTTATCCCAGGATTTATCAATGGATTGATGTTGGAGTAAGAGCAGGGCACGCATGGAATTTTTGCACCTTCCCTCTTTAACTCCCAGCTAAACTCCCAGCTCTCTGTTCCCTGAGGTTCCAGGGCTGGGATCCAAACATTCCCTGTGCCACAAAGTCCTGGCCCAGCCTTGACCCATCAGCAGCATCCTCGAATCCCACAGATCCCAATTTCCACTGCCTGTCCCTGCTCCTTGGAGCTGCAGCCAAGGCAGGAGCGGCTGATTCCATTCCCAGCTTTATTCCCGGGATATTTCATCCAGCTCCAGCCCTTCTCTCACCTGGAATGCCTCAGCTGCTCACCTCACCCAGCTCCTGGTGCTCCTGGGTCCCTCATCCCCTCCCCTTTGGGTGTTGTTTGGAGAACTCCATGGAAATCCGGCGCTGTTGCCATGGGATGGGCGACGCTCCGGGGTTTCTGTGTTCCCTCTCCCTTTCACACTTAATCCTCCCTATCTGCCCATCATTCCCTGGAAAGTCACAGCAGGTGAAGCTGTCCCTGCTGGCTCCCTGAGCCTTTAAGCCCTGGATCCCGTTCCTGATCTCGAGCTGGGAGTCATCCCAAATATTGGATGGATCCCATTCCCTCAGCCTGGGATGAACCCGCTGTGCTTTCCCAACAGGAGAATCAGCAGCCCTCGGAAAAAGCTGGAAATGAGCAATCCTGGCCTGTGGGGGTGGGAGATAGCACAGGAATTTCCGTGGGGATTTGACCCTGGATGCAAACACAACCCAGGCCTGGAAGTGCAGATCAGACCTGGGAATTACCAGGGAAGAGTTTTCCCTTCACCTTCCTTGGATCACCTCTGCTGGCTGGATTTGGGGTTTGTAATCCTGGTGCATCCCTCTGGGATGGGAGATCCAGGATTGCAGCCCCCCCTGCTCCAGAGGGAGATTTGGGGTTTTTTCCCTCCCTGCTCCAGAGGTGAATCCCACCACGGTTTCCTCTGGAGAATCTGATGGAAAAAACAAAGGATAAAAACCCCTCCAAGGCCTCAATGAATTTATGCACTCCTGGCTTTTCCTAGCAAAACAAAGAATCATGGAATGCTTTGGATTGGGGGGGATTTAAAGCTCTTCCCATTCCAACCCTTGCCACGAGCAGGAACAGTTTCCACTGTTCTAGGATGCTCCAAGCTCTGACCTTGGGCACTTCCTAAGGGATGGGGCAGCAATCCTGGGCACAATTCCTGCATCCAGGAGGAACAACAGAGCCAGGCAGGACAAATCCCATGCACAATTCCTGATTCCAAGGGCCAGGCAGCACAAATCCCGTGCACAATTCCTAATTCCAAAAACCAAAGAGCACAAATCCCATGCACAATTCCTGCTTCACCAGAGGAGGAGGAGAAGCGCTGGCTCCGGGAGCCGTGGTGACAGCAGCTCCCCTGGGCAGGGTAATTAATTAATTATGCATTCCCAGAATTAATGAGAGCATCGTGTTTGCATCCCTGTCCCGTTTTTCCACAGATCCCAGCCCCATATGCCGGGTGCCAGACAGCGCTGACAGCCCCCATCCCACACTTGGGATTCTTTTATTTCCTGACAGGAATCAGAGGCATTTCCATGGAATTAATTCATGGCCCTCGATGGTGTTCGGATTTTTCCAGCACGTTTTCAGGGAGGGAAAAGCAGATCTGTGGATTTCTGACCTGATGAAAACCTGGGAGCTGAGCTGGGCCCCACAGATGGAGGCTGGGGATGGGGATGGGAATGGAGGGTTCTGCATCCCTGGAATCACAGGATCACTGAGGTGGGAAAAGATCTCTGGCAGCACTGAGCTCATCCCTGTCCTGGTGGCTTTTCCATCCTGGAAAAATTCAGGATCCTGACTTAAAAGGGATGAAAACACAGGAAAACAGGGAGAAATGATCTTGTGGAGGAGTTGTCTCGGATTCTTTCTTGCATGGAAAAAGGGAGATGATTCCAGTGTGATCCCCTGGGAATTCGCAGGCTCTGTGCTGGGTTTTGGATCAGCAAAACCCCAAATCCAGTGGCGATTCCTCAGTTTCCTGCCCGTGGAATTTCACTCCTGAAATGGCCTTGGGGTGGCTGGGATTGCAGCATTCCTGCCTGGAGCCAGCAGGGAGGGGTTTGCTTCCAGAACGATCCAGAGAAAAAAACAATTCCTTGGATTTTAATGTGATTTCCCCTGGAAATAGCATTAGGCTGTCATTCCCCATGCCTGGCAGGAGTTGTTGGGTGCCCAAATCTCTGCAGCAGCTTTTGGCTGGAATACAAATGCAGCTGGAGGGGAAACATCCACAGCTTTGGGAACCACAGGGAAGCAAATCCCTCCTCATCCCAGGGATCCAGCTCCTCTCCCTGTTTGCCCATTCCTGAGGGGATGAAGCTCTTCCCACATCTCTGCTGGTGCCAAATCCAACCCTGCAAGGACACAAATCCTGAGTTATCCCCACAGGAAGGCCCTGCCCCATCCAAATCCCAGGGATTTTACTGCAAACCCTGGGAGAGAACAGGAAATCTCCCAAAATTAAGCAAGGAAAAGGTGCTGAGGGCAGAGAGAACACACGGATTGTCTGGATCTTGCCAGGAAAAATAAAACCACTCTGGAAAATCAGGAGGAGAACGAGGAATGCTCAGGATTTACAGGAACAGAGCAGGGAGCAAGAACAGGGAACACCCAAATGAATCCCACCTTTCATTCCAGGGAAGGATGGAGATTCCAGCCTGTCCTGGCTTTGGGAATTGAGATTCCCAGCCTGGTCAGGGTTTGGGAATTGCCATTCCCAGTCTGTCCAAGGATTGGGAATTGCCATTCCCAGCCTACCCAGGCTTTGGGAATTGCCATACCCAACCTGTTCTGGGTTTGGGAATTGCCATTCCCAGCCTATCCAGGGATTGGGAATTGCCATTCCCAGCCTGCAGGGAGGGTGTGGAAGGCCAAAGTCTCAATCCTGGAGCTTTTAGCCGGGATTGCTCCCTGGCTTGGAAGCGCTCTCTGTTTGTTTTCCCGCTTTCCCCTCCCATCTCCTGCACTTTCTCCCAATCCTTGGGGTGGGATAGATCCTTGCTGGAGCCATTAAATCCCTGTTCCACTCATCCAGAGGCAATCCATTAGCCTGATTTGTTGCCTGGTTTCCTTATCAGCCTCGATGTTATCTCGCCGTTCCTGCTGTAAATCCAAAGTTTCCTCCTGCAGAGGAAGGGAAGAGTTTGCCCAAGGCACCGGTGCCTGTTGTTATTCCCGAGAAAAATCCATCCAGAGGGATGGAACCACACCCAAACGGGCTCTTTGCCCCCAAAACCGGCTGGGAGGAGATGGGAATGAGGGGTTGTGACATTCCTGGGACGGAGGGAGCAGAACCACACAGAGCAGAGGAGGTTTCGCTTGGATTTTGGGGATTCCAGCCCTGGAAAGGGGATTTTAAAAGGTGGCAGTTGGAAAATCCTTGGACATTCAGCTTTTTGAGGTTCCAATTAATTCCCAAAAAGCCTCGGCAGGCTGAGATTCCTCGTGGATTTTAGGCCATCTGGATCCTGTGGGCACCCTCTGGGTTTTGCCCCTGGAGTTGGTGCAGATTTCATGATTTCCCTCTTTATCCCCAAAATAGGCTGGGACGAGGTGGGAATGAGGGGTTGTGGCATTCCCAGGGTAGACTGAGCTCTACAAGCAGAGCAGGGGAGGTTTAAGTTGGATTTTAGGGAAATTTCCTTCCCAAAAGGGGTGTCCAGCCCTCTTAGAATGATTTAAAATGTGGCAGTGGGAGCATTCAGTGTTGACATGTTCCAGTTTTCCCCCAAAACCTCGGCAGGTTGAGATTCCCGGTGGTTTTGGGGCCATTAGAGATAATTTGGATCCTGTGGTTCCCTCTGGATGCTTGGAAAGGTCATTGTGCCCCTGGAATCATTGTGGATTTAATGATTCCCCTGCTCCTGGCACTGGGATGAGTCATGAGAACTCCAAAATCCAAATATCTCTCCTGGAGATGAGTTTATTCAGGGATAAAAATGATGGATTTTTTACTGCTTCCCAAAAAAAAAGGACTTCTCTGGAATTCTGTGGATA
>NW_005054399.1:977863-982471 GCF_000277835.1 Geospiza fortis
AGGAAACGTCGGGGGGGGGGGGGGATTTTTCCCAGCCCTGGCAATAATCAGGGAATTTTTAATTGTAATTTTAATCAGCGCAGGGAATGGGAGACGGGAAAGAGACAAAATTGTGGGAAAACTGCTGGATCTGTGAGGAATGAGGAATTCCAGAGCAGCTGGGAATGCTCCTGCTCCACCACAAGAGATCCTGCCAGCCTGGGAATTCTTTTTCCAACTCAGGGATGGGACAGGGAGGATTTAGAAGTAGGAAAAGGAGGGGGAAAGATGTGGAGCTGTCCAATGTGGCTTTAAAATCATGGAAATTTCCCAGGTTTGCTTTTCAGGATGCAGGTTGAGGGAAGCAGGAGCACGCTCGAGGTTTCAAGGCTTGGGATGCATTTTTAGCTGGAATTCTCTACTCAAAAGTCCCCATTTTCAGGAAAGTTGGGAGATATTGAAGATTTGGGATTGATTTAGATGAAAAGGCTTGGTGACAGCTTCTTTTTGGGAATTATTTGGATTAAAATTGCCCCCAGAGACTTTTCCAGGGTCAGTGTGGGAATGTGGAAAAAACTTATGGAAAAACTTATGGAAAAGAGAGAAACAACCCCAGGCGCTGAAAGCAAAATCTTTATTTCAGCTACTTTTCCCAAAGCTGGGGAAGGGGAGATCCATGGAAGCGTTTTCCTGGCAAGAATTTCCCTGGATTCTTTGTGCAAAAGGTTTGGGAAGCAACCGAGAGACTGGGAAAAATGAAAAGAAGGAATGGGATAAAATGATGGGGTTTTGCTGCATGCACCATGGTTCTATCCATAATATTTTAGGAAAAAAACACCAAATCCCCAAAAATCACTGCTTGAAGAAAAGCTTCTTCTTCTTTCCAGTTTTTCCTCCACTTTCCAAAAATGATGGTGCCATAAGATGGTGATTTTTGAGAAAAACACCCCCGAATCCCTAAAAATCACTGCTTGAAGAAAAACTCATTTTTCTTCCCGTTTTCCCTCCATTTTCCAGGAATGATGGTGCTCCAAGATGGTAATTTCTGAGGAAAAAGCCCAAATTCCTAAAAAAACCCCAAAACAACAAATACAACAAAAAAACCTTTTTCTTTCCAGTTTTTCCTCCCTTTCCCAGAAATGATGGTGCTCCAGAATGGGAATGTCCAGAGGGGAGCACAGCCTGAAATCCCAGCGTGGCAAATCCCAAATTCCCAGCATTTTGTCCAGTTGGGAAGCCCATTCCCAGGCAGGCTGGATGTTCTTCTGGGAAGTTTTCCTCTGGAGCTTGTGGTTGTACCGAGCTCTGTTTCCCTGGAAAAGCTTTCCTGAATCCATCTGCTGTTACTGCTCTAATTCCACCGTTCTGCTGGAACCATGGAATACAACACAGAATGGCACCAAACTGGAATTTGGAATTAATTCCTGTGCAAAATATTGATTTTAATGCCGAAATTCCTGCCTGAGAGGAGCCAACCTAGTGCTGCTGAGGGGGGTGGCTCTTATTCGCTGAGATTTTTGCAGGAATAACAAAATTCCTTAATTAGCACCTGGATAACCACTCTGGTCCTCAAGGATAATTATTTTATCGTAGTTATATCCTAATTATTATAATTCCTTATCTAAAGCGCAGCAAAGGAGGGGAATTCTGCTGCCAACTTTGGCAAAATGTTGGGGATGTTCCTGAGGGGCTACACAGGGAATTTTTGTGCAGGTGGAGCAGTTCTCTCCATCCACAAAGGGATTGAAAGCCACCCTTCAAATATTCCAAATGGGACAGGAGATGCAGAGCAAGGTGGAATCTTTGCTGTCCACTTGGCAAACTCTTCAGGGATGTTCCCGAGGGCCTTCACAGGGAGCAGGGAACCTTCTGGAGTTTTTGTGCAGGTGGAGCAGCCACCTTCGTCCACACAGGGGTGGAAACCCACCCTTCCAAGGGTTGCAAATGTTCCAAATGGAATGGGAGATGCAGGGAAAGAAGGGAAATTTTTGCTGCCAACTTTGCAGCTCTTCAGGGATGTTCCTGAGGGGCTACACAGAGAGTTGGAAAACTTCTGGAATTCTTGTGCAGTTGGAACAGTTCCCTCCATCCATAAGTGAGTGGAAAAACCACCTTTCCAAGGGCTGCAAATATTCCAAATGGAATGGGAGATCTTGGAGATTTGGCATTGATTTAGAGGAAAAGGAGTTGGCGACAACTTCCTTTTGGGAATTCTTTGGGTTAAAGGAGCTAAAATTGCCCCCTGAGAAAGAAGGGAAATTTTTGCTGTCCATTGGACAAACTCCAGGGATGCTCCTGAGGGGCCACAAAGGGAGCTGGGAACCTTCTGGAATTCTTGCGCGGCTTGGAGCCACACAGATGTGGAAAAACAACTCTTCCAGGGCTACAACCATTCCAGATGGAATCCGAGATGCACTTCTGGATGTGAGAAGACACTGCTGGATGGCCCAAAGCTTTTCCCTGGAGCCGAGGAGCTCCTACTCCAGGGCGGGTTTGATCAGGTGCCCGTTGAAGATGATGTAAAGATCCGACTCCTCGCTGTAAATGGCGTTTTCCCTCTCCCTCTTGAACATCCTGACCCAAACCTCCTCCCCTTCCTGCAGATCCAGCATCAGGCTCTGGCTCTGCATGATGCTCCTGTCGCTGGGCTGGGCGTACAGGATGGCCACGGCCTGCTCGTTCCTCATCAGGTGCACGTAGGTCTCCTTGAAATTCCAGGTGTGCACGTTGAGGCTGAAGTAGTAAACGCCGGGCACGTAGCAGAAGAACTTCCCGGAGAACATGTTGAAGTGCTGGTAGAGGTTGACGAGCTCCGTGTCGAAGGTGACGTGCTGGAAGTAGTCGGAGCTGTGCAGGGGCTTGCGGCGGCCCACGGAGAAGGCGGCGAAGAGCTGCTTGCAGGGGTGGCCCTGGGGGCCCGGCTGCCCCTTCTGGCCCTTGCGGCCGCTCAGCCCGCGGGATCCGCGCTCTCCCGCCTTCCCCGCGGCTCCCGGGAATCCCCGCTCGCCCATCTCGCCCTTCTCGCCTGTCAGAGGGAGGGCAAAGAGGGAAAACACAAGGATGGGGAGGTCAGGTTGTGGGAATGGCCCGGAGACAGGCAGCAGGGGAGCTGCTGGGGCATTTGCTCAGCCTGGGAATATCGGTCAGATAGCAGCACCCTCCCAATTCCCAGAGGGATTAATCTGAGAATATCAATCAGGTATCAGCAGCTTCCCAATTCCCAGAGGGATTAATCCATGGTCAGATATCAGGAGCTTCCCATTCCTCTGAAGGACTAACCCAGGAATATCAGTCAGATAACAGCACCTTCCCAATTCCCAGAAGGATTAACCCATGGTCAGATATCAGCAACTTCCCAATTCCCAGAGGGATTAATGCATGGTCAGATATCAGGAGCTTCCCATTCCTCTGAAGGACTAACCCAGGAATATCAGTCAGATAACAGCACCTTCCCAATTCCCAGAAGGATTAATCCATGGTCAGATATCAGCAATTTCCCAATTCCCAGAAGGATTAATCTGGGAATATCAATCAGATATCAGCACCTTCCCAGTTCCCAGAAGCATTACCTTTGGGCCATGTTTGGGCACCACCATATGTTGGGGACCCCTTGACCTTGTTTTGGACACATTTTGGGCATGACAACCTTTTGGACACACTTTGACCTTTGGGCACAATTTGGGCACATCTTGACCTTGTTTTGGGCATCCCTTGACCCTGTTTTGAGCACATTTAGGCCCAACCACATTTTGGGCACCCCTTGCCTTTTGTTTGGGCACATTTGGGTACAACCACATTTTGTGGACCCCTTGATTTTATTTTGGGCACAACCACATTTTGGGCACCCCTTGACTGTTGCTTGGGCACATTTTTGGACACCGTTGACCTTAATTTGGCACTTTGGGGCACATTTGGGCACCCCTTGACCTTATTTTGCACACCTTTGGGCACAACCATGTTTTGGGCACCCCTTAACCTCGTTTTGGGCACAACGACATTTTGGGCACAACGACATTTTGGGCACCCCTTAACCTTATTTTGCACACTTTTGGGCACAACCACATTTTGGGCACCCCTTGACCTTGTTTTGGGCACTTTTGGCCACCCCTTGCCCTCGTTCTTGAATTTTGAGCTGAATTTTTCCATCGGGAAGCACCAAGGAAGAGCAGCAAGGAGAAGGCCGGGGAGCGATCTTCACCCACCTTTGAGGATGGTGATGTCGATGGTGGGCTGGATTTTGGGCAGGGAATATTGGGGATGGCCGCTCATCCTGGCAGACCTTTGGGAGAAGATGGACACGGGCTGCTCCGAGGGCCCGCAGCACCTCACGCACGCCAGGCGCCGCCTGGGCAGCGGCTGCTCCGGCTGGAGCAGCAGCAGCAGCAGGATCACGGAGCTCATCCTCGCTGGGGAGCAGCTGGGGAGGAGAGGGAACACAAACCATTAACGGGGCGATCCCAATCAGGGCCAGCTGGCGAGTGCTTTCCTTGGGGTTAATGATTAACGGATCCTGGAGTGGCGCCGGGAGACTCCAGGTGGGAATGGTGACCCTCAGAGCGCTGGAAAAGGCGATTCCTGGCTGGCATTACCTGTGACAGCTGCTGAGAGACACCAGGTCAACAAAAGGAC
>NW_005054399.1:992325-995731 GCF_000277835.1 Geospiza fortis
AAGCAGCAGCAGCAGCAGGATCACGGAGCTCATCCTCGCTGGGGAGCAGCTGGGGAGGAGAGGGAACACAAACCATTAACGGGGCGATCCCAATCAGGGCCAGCTGGCGAGTGCTTTCCTTGGGGTTAATGATTAACGGATCCTGGAGTGGCGCCGGGAGACTCCAGGTGGGAATGGTGACCCTCGGAGCGCTGGAAAAGGCGATTCCTGGCTGGCATTACCTGTGACAGCTGCTGAGAGACACCAGGTCAACAAAAGGACGGGGGGGAACAAATCCCAAGCCAAACAAAACCTGCCGGGAGGAGAAGCTCTGCTGGAAAACCTCTTGGAACGACTGCTAAGGGAAATTTCTGGGGAAAAGACAAAAGTGATGCTCTGTTGGTTTGTTTGGTGCCTCAGTATCCCAAAAATTCCAAATGAAGGGTAAAATATGGAATTTTTTCAAAATATAGACCCAAAAGCCGATTTTTTTGGGGGGGAGGAAAAGCCCAGAAGAAAACCAAAACCAAGAGAAATGAAAAGCATTTCTATCTTTAAATGTTCTCTGGCAGCCTCTTGCTGGTGACTTCTCTCCATGGTTTATCCATTCCCATATTCTTGGAATTCCTGTGTGTATTTTCCACTTTGATTTTCCCACGTGTGGAATCAAAACCCAAAGAACTGCACCAAACTGGACCAAAGTGGATTTGCTCAGCACAAACCCTGGGGTTTGGGAATCCTTTGTTAGATTTTCATCTATCTTATTTTCATCTGATACTGGGAGAAATCCAGGGGGAAAAAATGCCTCACATGGGGAGAAAAGAGGAATTTTCTCTGGCTCCTCATTGACCTGTTCCTAAGAAAAATTTGAGCTGATTCTGTGAGAAATCCAGGGTGAAAATTCCTCTTTTTTCCCCATCTGAGGCATTTTTTCCCTGGATTTTTCCAGATTCAGCTCCAATCCCTCTCTAGGAATAGATGAAAAGAAGAGGAATTTTCTCTGGCTCCTCACTGACCTGTTCCCAGGGAAGGATTGGAGCTGGAGATTGGCCACTCATTCCCATTCCATGTGTAATTAGTGTCATTGCACTGATTGCAGTGGAGCCTCATCCAGGACAGATTTCTTGGATCGATGCCTCCGTGGATCTTCTCCAAAGTCCAATTAGTGAGATGGACTCAGGCTGACCCTGGCCTGGAATGGCTCCTCTTCCACCAGCTGGAATTCCTGGAATAGGTTGGGAGGGGGTGCTGGATGGCCTGGATTCCATTGGAAATCCAGGATTCGTGGATTTCATGGATTTCATTCCACAGACACCCAGAGGGAGAACTTCCAGCCTTGGAGATGCTTCCCTGGGAGCAAAATGAGCCAGAGGAGGAAAAAAGGAGGAAAAACCTGTCAGGAGTGGGATTGGACCAGCATTCCTGGGAAATGTTTTCTTCCCATTCTTCCCTGCTGCAAAAGAAGTGTCAGTCACACCTTTCCAGCTTCCTGGAAATCCAAGAAGTCCTTATTAGCAGAAAAATAATGATTTCCCTTCTGAAAACAGGGAATGTTCTTTCCTGAAATCCATCAGGATTTGTAATTGTACCTCATTGCAGTAGCAGCAGGAGGAGGGATCAATCCCCCTTTTCCACCAGCATTCATTGCTTGAATTCCATGCAATTAAATCCTTTTTAAAGCCATCTTTGAGTTTCCAACCGGGAATAGAAACACAGGAAGATTAAATGGGCAGAAAATCCTAAAAACCAGCCCAGGATGAACTTGACGGTCTTGGAGGGCTTTTCCAACCTCAGGAATTCCAGGGCTCCCTGAGCCATGCTCTGAATTCATGCTGATGTTTTCCTTCCTAGGGTTATTCCTAGGGCTCCACTTGGAAAAGAAATCCACGACTATCCTTGCTTTAAACTCATGGACAACACCAGGCACTGCCCCTTTTAACTGGGGACAAACCTCAATTAAAACCCCACAGTTAAACCCAAAACTCTGATGGAAAATTCACAGATGTGCCAGCTCAGAAGCTCAGCACCATTCCAGAAATACGGAAAATATTCCAGTTGTGCCTTTTTTACCTTTTATCTTCTCTCCAGCCTGAATCTCCTCACGGCTCCGGAGCTCCTTGGATGGGGAGCAGCAGGAAACGAGGCATCCTCAGGGCTGGGATTGTTCAACACTGCGCTTCCTCTTGGAAAGGATTTCCCCGGGATTTGTTTTATTTTCTCTCCCCTGGAGGATCTCAAATTTCTTACTGGGCAGCTCCTTGTGGAAAAGCCCAAAGCACTGGAGGATTTTGTGTGTTTTCCAAGGAAAATGCTGCTGGATTCTGTGCTGAGCTCCTGCCGGACAAAATACCCGGAGGTCCTGCAGGAGCTGGGCTGTGGCAGAAGTGATTTGAGAACTCCCAGGCAGGAATATTTGCATCCCAAAAAGGAAGAGGGTTGGGAATTCCCACTGCCTGTCGTGGTTGGAGGTTGAGCGAGGTCCTTGTCCCCGGTGTTTATCCAAGCCTGGGATGATGGAGAAGAGGGGCTGGACACTGTGAGAGAGGCAGGAATGGAGGGAAAACAGGATCCAGCCATGGAAAGATCCAGGAGTGGAGCTGCAGCTGGATTTGCAGTGCCTGGGTAATCATTTGCCTGGGAATTTGCAGCTCCTTTTCCAATTATCCAGTTTATTTTAAATTTTCTGATGTTTTTTAGCCTGGCTCTTTTTCCGGTGGGCGTGACTCCCTGAATTCCTCCAGCCCTGAGCAGCAACCACCGGGGTGCTCACCTGCTGGGAATTCACCAGGAATCCACCAGGAATGGGAAGAGACCAGGTTCCCAAGGAAATATCCCAGCACCCCAGGAGGATTGGATGGATCTAACACAATTCCATGGAGGTGCTGTGGTGGGGGGGAGAGGCTGTGCCTGGATGGAAACATTCCCTGGATTCCTGCAAATTCCCAAGGCTCCATCCTGCCCTAGCAGGGGGAGGTTCATGATTCCCAAGGGAACAACTTTTCCCTTTTTCTTTCTCTTTATCCCAGGATTCCACCCTGCCCTGGAACAGGGAGCAAGAGGAGGTTTGTGATTCCCAAGGGAACAATTTTCCCTTTTTCTTTTTCTTTATCCCAGGATTCCACCCTGCCCTGGGACAGGGAGCAGGAGGAGGTTTGTGATTTTTGTGATTCCCAAGGGAACAGCTTTTCCCTTTTTCCTTTTTATCCCAGGATCCCACCCTGCACTGGGACAGGGAGCAGAAGGATGCTCCTGATTCCCAAGGAACACGAACAGGGAGCAGGAGGATGTTCCCAATTCCCAAGGGAACAGCTCTTCCCTCTCTCCTTCCCCGTGTCCCTGCCCGCACCTCTGCCTCCTGCAGTGTCCTGGGATTGTCCCTGCTCCAGGCCGGGCAGCTCCCTGGCAGAATTCCCGGCTCCCGAGCCAG
>NW_005054399.1:995742-996161 GCF_000277835.1 Geospiza fortis
GGAATTACAGTAAAAGTCATTCCCAGGGCAGCTTCTCCCGCAGGACAAACCCCCCTGATGGAAGCGGCCGGCAGCGATCCCTCCTTCACCCTTCCCGATGGAAAATCAGCTTTCCCGGGATTTGGGAATTCTGCAGCAATTCGGGGCTGTCCCTGCGGAGGGTCCCGGGTGGGATTTTCCACCCGGGATACGGTGCCTGGATCCCGCCCGGCCACGCTCCCATTGCGGAGCGAGCAGCGCATTCCAAAGGGCTGGAGAAGCGAATTCCCTGGAGGAATTCGAGGGAGCAGCACATTCCAAAGGGCTGGAAAAGCGAATTCCCTGGAGGAATTCGAGGGAGCAGCGCATTCCAAAGGGCTGGAAAGGCGAATTCCCTGGAAGTTTCCAAGCCTGTGGAGGCTCCCGGAAGCGGCTCCCTC
>NW_005054399.1:996171-996757 GCF_000277835.1 Geospiza fortis
CAGGGTGGGAATGCTCTGCTCCCACAGGGGGTCCCATCCCGTTATCCCGATCCCTGGAACTCACCTGGTCCCTCAGAATCCCTGGATTTTTCCTTCCCTCGCTGTTCCTGAGCTGCTGCTGCTGCTGCAGCTCTCCAGCCAGGCTGCAGCTCCCGTGCTGGGATCCAAGAGAAACACGGAAAGTCAGCCTGGATCCTTAGGAAACTTTGGCAAAAGGAATTTTTTCCCTGGTTTTCTTTGCTTGCACCAACTTGTGCCGGGCTCCTGAGCCTTTGTCCCGCTCTGGTTTCTTCAGGATTCTCTGCCAGTCTGGAATTCTGCAGGGCCTCTCCCAGGGATGGAAATAAAAATGAAAAAAATTGGGATTTAAAAAAAAAAAAGGATGAAAAAAACTCCACCACAGAACCCAAAACCACATCCAGAGTTCCAGCCAAGAGGGAAAGTGCTGGGATCACATGGAAAGAATTTTTCTTTGGGAGTTTTCGGCATCTTTTTAAGCAGAAGAAAGGAAAAAAAAGGAAACAACGAAGCCACAATAAAATGTCTGGGATTTTTTCATTTCTGTATTTCCAGCATGAGCTGGAAA
>NW_005054399.1:996795-1000650 GCF_000277835.1 Geospiza fortis
TGTGGATGGGATACTGGGAAGGAATTCTTCCCTGGGAGGGGCTGGAATGGATTTCCCAGAGCAGCTGTGGCCGCCCCTGGATCCCAGGCAGTGCCCAAGGCCGGGCTGGGTTGGGTTTGGAGCACCCTGGGATGGTGGGAATTGTCCCTGCCCATGGACCTGGATCAGCTTGAAGGTCTCTCCCAACCCAAACCATTCCAGAATTCCATGATTTTCATGCCCACACGGTTTTTTACCCTTGGTCACTTCCTTGGGAAAAACACTTTGGGGATTTATTTAAAGCCGCTTTGGGGTCTGAATTTAATTTTCCCTTTCCCTTTCCCTTTCCCTTTCCCTTTCCCTTTCCCTTTCCCTTTCCCTCTCCCCTTCCCTTTCCCCTTCCCTTTACCTTTCCCTTTCCCTTTTCCTCTTTTCCTTTTCCTTTCCCTTTCCCTTTCCCTCTTTTCCTTTTCCTTCCCCTTCCCCTTTCCCTTTCCCTTTTCCTCTTTTCCCCTTTTCCTTTTCCTTTTCCTTTCCCTTTTGTTTCCCACTGCTTCCCATGAATTGCAGCAGGAGTGGAAGACCCAGGTGTCCCATGGCAGCTCCAGCACCATTCCTTGGGCAGGGATGAGAAGGAAAATGGAATCTTGGATCAGCCTGGGCACGCCAGGAATGAAAGGGGAGTTTTGCCCTCTCTGTGCCTTTCCCATTCCAGGTTTAAACATTCCCTTCCCTGGAGTTTTCCTGATCCATCAGAGCTCCCAGAAATTCCCGTTCTGCCCCAATTCCCAGTGCTCCCCACAGCTCTGAGCCCTGGAGCAGAGGCGGGGATGTTTCCATGGAAAAGCTGACACAGCTCTGCAACAGCTTTTCCAAATAAAAGAAGGAAAACAACATTTAAATCCATGGGTGGAGCTGGGATAAATAAAGGAAAGAAAAAAAAAAATCCTTGGCGGGTGAGGTTTGTCAGGAATGGTTTGGAATTGGTGGAGTTTAAGGAAACGAGCAGGTGATGATTTTTTTTTAATTAAAAAAAGGATTTTTGAATAGAAATAAGTTCAAAAATTGAAAAGAAAAATATTTGTATAAGGAAAACGCTTTATGAGTGAAATATTTTATGGATAAAATAGTTTTATAAATAAAATATTTTTCTAAAGAAAATATTTTTATTCATGGAAGTATTTTTATTAAAAAAAAAGTTTTCCAACTGTCCTGGCGTGACCCCAAGCAGGATCCAGCTCTCCATGGGGCACCCTCTGGATCCCAGCTCCTGCAAACTCTCCAAGAACAAAAAAATCTGGAATTTGAGGGGCCAGAACTCTGCTTCCATAGGGGGTGAGGCTGCTGCTGGGGGCTTCCACACATGGACAGGAAAACAGGGACCAAACTGAAGAAAAAAGGAGGATTTGGGGGTCTGAAATCCTGGAAAACTGGTCCCAAACTGTCCAGGGATGGTCCAAATGGGAGCTTTGAATTTAGTCTGGATTTTATGTAAGCAGTGCTGGTGTCTCCAGAATAAACAGGATTTTGCCTCTTGGAATGACAGCTTGCTTTTTGGGAATAATAATCCCATTCAGGGAAGGATATTCCTGTTTACACAGCGGATTTATAGGGCTTGGATTTTGTCCACGTGGGAGAAAAAAAAAAAAGACAAAAATCAGTGTAGAAAAATGAGGAATAGGGAGTCCAAAAAAGAGGGAATTCAACAGTATCCAGGTAGGAGAGAAGAGGCTGAGAAAATTGGGAATGTTCCCCTGGAGAAAGGAAGGTTTGGGCACCTCAGAGATCCCTGGAGAGGCTGCAGGGAAGCTGGAGAGGCAGGAAAAGTGGGAATGGTCTCACAGCTGTGAAACCTCTTCTTTTAAATTCCTGAGGGGACCAAGAACCCAAGGATCTTACATTTAATTTTTTTGTTATTTTAAATTCCTGAGACGACCTAGAACCCAAGAATCTTACACTTAATTTCTTGTTACTTTAAATTCCTGAGAGGACCAAGAACGCAAGAATTTTACATGTAATTTTTATTTTAAATTCCTGAGAGGACCAAGAACCCAAGGATCTTACACTTAATTTCCTGTTATTTTAAATTCCTGAGAGGACCTAGAAACCAAAGATTTTACATTTAAATTTTTGCTATTTTAAATTCCTGAGAGGACCAAAACCCCAAGGATTTTACATGTAATTTTTATTCTAAATTCACAAGAGGACCAAGAATCCTGGAACGCTCCAAGCTGAGCTCGTGAAGGAGCTTTTCCAGGCAAGTTTCTCAAACCAACGGCAAGGCTCGGTGCAGAAGGGATTTTGTGGAGCAGCTGGAGCTCCTTTTTTCTCTGGGAACAGCTTGAGCTGGAAGGTCAGGGAAGATCATTGTGCTCCCGAGGAAAGGAGCTGGGCCACGCCTGGAGGAGCACAGGGAGGGCACAGCTTGCCCTGCCACGAGTCACTGCTGGCCAGCCAAGGGCACCTCGTCCTGCAGCTCCAAAAACAGGAATTCCTGAGACGAAGACGGGGAATAAAAATGATCAAAAAATGATTATTTTTTTTTTTTATCTAAAAATGAGTTGATTTAGATGAGATATTAAGAGGTTTTTACAGAGAGGTGGGCAGGCCCTGGCACAGATTCCCAGAGAGGCTGTGGATGCCTCACTCCTGGAGGTGCTCAGGATGGGGCCTGGAGTACCCTGGGAGGTGCTGGGGGTGGAACTGGATGGGCTCTAATGTTCCTCCCAACCCAAACCATTCCCATTCCATAGGAAATGGAATCTTGTGCTTCCCCAAGGGAAATTCCTCCTCCTGCCTGGTCCAGAGCAGAGCTTGGCCGTGAATTCCCACTACTCCTCGCCAGCCCTGCCAGTTTAGGGAGGTTTTGGCCATCATTCCATGGGGGTTTTTACCATGATTCCCAGGAGGTTTTTGCTGTAATTCCCAGATGGGTTTGGCCATCATTCCCAGGAGGATTTTACCATGATTCCCAGGAAGTTTTTGCCATAATTTCCAGGGCTTTTTTACCATAATTCCCAGGAGGCTTTGGCCATCAATCCCAAGGGGGTTTTGCCATAATTCCCAGGAAGTTTTGACCATGATTCCCAGGGTTTTTTTCCTGTAATTCCCAAGAGGTTTTGGCCATCATTCCCAGGAGGATTTTACCAAAATTCTCAGGAGGTTTTTGCCATAATTCCCAGGAGATTTCTACCATAATTCCTAGGAGGCTTTGCCATCAATCCCAAGGAGGTTTTGCCATCATTCCCAGGAGATTTTTGCCATAATTTCCAGGGCATTTTTGCCATATTTCCCAGGAGGTTTTGCCATATTTCCCAGGAGGTTTTTGTCATAATTCCCAGGGGGTTTTGCCATAATTCCCAGGAGGATTTTACCCTAACTCCTATGAGGTTTTTACTGTGATTCCCAGGAGGTTTTCCCCATAATTTCCAGGATTTTCCTGCAGATGGTTGGGTGGGTTTGCCCTATTATGGGCAGAGCCATTCCCTGTGCCATGGGAATATGCGAGGAACAAGGAACAGCACAACATAACCACTGCATTTTCTGTTGTACAGATCCATCCTCAGGGCAAAAAGTTCCAATTTTCAGCCCCTAAAGCCAGATCCAAACAGTTCTAGAAATCCAGAAAGGATTTCTATGCAATTCCTCTTCCCACATTTTTTCCCCTGTGATTGAAGGACTCTCTTAGAAATAAGTGATGCTTTTTGTGTGATGTCTATTCCTGATAAACCCTTGCCAATAAACACCATCCTCACCCAACCCTTTTCTCTCAGTTTTGAAAGGGAATTTGTGGGATTTGCTGCTTTACCCAAACCTCCAGAGCAGCTCAAAACCATTGTCTGGTTTTGGCACAGTTATTTATCATCTTTTCCCTTC
>NW_005054399.1:1000697-1013558 GCF_000277835.1 Geospiza fortis
AAGCTGGCAGCAAAAAGAGGGAAATAATCCAGGAATAATCCAAATAATCCCCCAGAGTGATTGGCGCAGCTTTGGAGAGAGCTGGTGCTGATCACCACTCCCAAAAGTGGTTTGTCAATGCTTTAAAATCATTTATTCAGGCAGGGTTTGTCTGATCAGGTGGGAATCAAAAGCCACTGGTGGGTGAAGGAGAGTCCGGCTCCGAGTGCTCCTGAGGGCACAGCAAATGTGGGATGTGTGGATTTATCCTGGAAAAAAATGATTTTACTTTGTTCTCTGTAAGTGCTGCATGGAAATTCCGCAGCTGAGCGCTGGAGATGGCCCCAAATCAAACCCCAAACCAAGCCCCAAAGCAGACCAAAGCCAGATCCCAAACCAAGCCCCAAACCAGACCCCAAATCAAACCCCAAACAAAACATTGTTCCAATTCCTAATTTATTTTAAAAAAATCAGAATTGTTTTTATCTCCCATTGTAAGAGCATCAAATGTCCCAAATTATACCAATTTAAAATTCCCCTCATTTCAGTCTGGTTTTTGATGTAAGGTTGGCTTGGGAAGATCAGGATTGATAAGGAGTAGAAAAAATACTGGTAAAAGAGGGTTGAGTTCCCAAAAAGAGTTCTTAAATTTTCTAATTATGTTTTTATTAGTAATTAATAAGTCAAATGCTGATTATTTATTACTAATTAATAAGTCAAATCACTTGTTTTTCATATCCTGGGAAAGACAATTCAGGAGATGACACCACTAGAGGCCACTCTTGTATTTTAGGAAAACAATTCAAAAAGAAATTCTGCTGTTAATTCCATCATTTATTAATTTTTTAAAGGAAGTTTTCAGTGGGTGCTGACCCTGGAGCTAAAAAAGTGGATTTTATTTGTTTTTTCTTCCCAAGGGAATTGAGGCGCCATGAGCTTCCCTCTTCCACTTTGCCTGGAGGAATCAAAGCCAAAGCTGGAAACTGGGGAATTCGGGAGTCAACCAAAATTGCCACAAAAGCCTAAAAAAGAAGAATATTTTATATTTCACAGATACCAGGATTTTCCCACTGATGTGATTCTGCAGGGTTTCCACATCGCTCTCATTTTCCAGGTTTGCTTTAGAGGGTGAATCCATCCAAAGTGTTCCAGTTGGGCATTCCAGGAGTGTTCCCAGCCCTGGATCCCAGTCCCACCATGTGGCCACCCAGATGGGCTCAGCCTCATTCTCCTGCAGGATAAAAAAAAAAAAAATAATCAATCCCAGAATAGTTCCCATTTTTCCATGCAGGGATTGGGATTGAGCTGCTCTCCCAGCACCTTTGAGGCAGGCGAGGCTGACTCTCCCAAAATGCTCCTTTTCCCATCAATTCTCCTTCTCAAATTCCAAATTATTCCTGATTTTATCCTGTGATTCTCTTCCAGGACAACGTGTTGTGATCCCCATTCCCATCCTGGAAAAAGCAGCAGCTGGAAATGCTTCCTCCACCCTCGACGTATCAAAAATCAATTTAACAACCAAACACCACCTGGATATTTGGACTGGGAAGCAAAGCAATAAAAAAAATCTGATCCCTGAGGAAGAAGCAGCTTGGATATTCAGCTGGATTTTTGCGGATGTGCCACTAGAGGGGAATAAAGATCTGTAATATTTCCCAGATTTGCACTGAAAAACCTTCTGGAATGCGGGGCCTGGAGATGCCAGCCCCGTGTGCATGTGGCTCCTTATCTGCAGTAGGAAAACAATCAATGTTTTAATTGCAATTATCCCAGGTGAAGGAGAGCAAATCCAAGGATTCCCAGCCCTGTTAACCCTGACACCTAGAGCAGGTGATAAACGAAGGAAACCTGCCCTGATAAGGCCTTTGCTGATAACGTTATCTCAGAATGAGGTGTTTGGGATAAACATGGGGAAAACACGTGTCAAACACAGAGGGATTCCTTCCAAACCATCCATCATTTCCGTGGAGAGCTTCCCAAAGGAAGGAATCCTCTCTGTGCAGTCTGTCTGGCAATGGCAAAGGTTGATAACGTGATTAAGACGTTATTAATTAGGGAGGCATCACTCATTTGCAATAATCTGGAGGCGTTGAAGCCGATGATCATTAATTAGGATGCTCTGGGGGAAACATGCAGGAAAGAAAAGTAGGAGGGGGTTTGGAATTCTCTCCAGAACGAGCTCCCAGATGAAAAAGAAGGGGTCAGAAAATTAGTGATTTAATTACTTTAGAGGAAAACTAAATTATCTGGAATGATAATGCTGGGAAGCTTTAATACTTCTGGAGGGGTTGGAATATGGGTAATCCCAGCAGAAATTGGGATTTTTTCAGGGATTTGGGGGTGGGGGGGGTAGGAAGATTTTGGATATGGAGAGAGGCGGACACATCCCATGGAATGGATTTGGAGCTCGAGGGATCTCAGGAGCTGAGGAGGAAAACTCAGGAGAAATGTTCTCCAAATCCTGCAGCCCTGGTGTCCCCTCCTCCAACTGCTTCCCAACCCTTCATCCCAACTTTCCCTCCTCTCTTTAACCTGCTCCAAGGAATGTCAGGAGCAGGGAATGGGGTGTCCTTGCTGGATTGGCACAAACAGGAACTCCCTGTGCTTGTCTGGATATAAAAATCATGGAAAACCCCAAAGGGATGCTCCTGAAGATCCTGCTGATTCCTCCAGCAAAATGTCAGCTTTTCTTTCCCAGGATGGTGGGAAATCCTTGCTGCTGGAAGCACAAGTGGAAGCTCACTGGGAGATTTGAAGGGAGGAACAAGAATGATCACCTGGATGTGGTGCAAGAGGAACTTGGAGCTGAATTCCTCTCTCCTTGGTGTGTGATAAAGCAGAAAATCATCCCTTGGGATCCTGAGCTTCCCAAAGGCTCCAGGGTGGAAGTTTGGACCCACAGCCCAAATCCCTCATGGCTTCCAGCACAAAATCTGGGAGATTCCCAGACTGGGTGAGGTTGGGATCATCTCAGCCCAATGTCAAGTGCCACCTCCAAACTAAACCATCACACTCCAAAGGGCTCCATTTATTCACAGACAAGGTCCAGTTCTGCTCCAAATCCAGAGGGATTTGTTCCTCCCAAAGCATTTAATCTAAATTTCCAGAGCTGGAAAAAAATCCAAGGGTGTCCAAACACACCTCCAAATCCTGACAAAACTCCAGCCCTGCACCCACAATCAGCTTTCCTGCTCCTAAATCCTTTCCCCAACATTTGTACCACAACTGCCCGAAAGCCATGAGCAAAAGGACCCTTTGGAAGCGACATTTGCTCCTTCCAATGCTGGAAAAGATCCCTGATCTCCTGCTAAAAAGGGGTGAGCTCCTTTGGGATCATCCCAATGAGCGAGGACACCACACCGGGCACATTTTTTGGGACACTGAGTCAGTTAAGCTTTCCCAGGGGGCTGAAAAATAGCTGGAAATCAAATCCCAGTGAAGAGTTAATGTTTATCTTCCACCAGAGGAACGGGGAAAAGTTGGAGCACCTCAGCTGCGCTCGGGGTGAAGTCGAACTCCCAAACTTTCTGTTAAATCAGGCGCGGCGGGGGCGGCAGAGCCTCCCTGGGGACCGCGGAGCTGCGCAGCAAACGGTGGCAGCTCCACCAACTCGCGTTCATTAGCGGTGTCGCTCACTCATGTCACCTCCACGATTATTTTGGGACCTGTCACCGGGAACATTCTCCCACCAGCAAATGCTTCCCGCTCGCTCCTAATGGGGAGGCTGAGGCTCCGAGCAGAAGCTCCCCGAGCTCCCTCGCACTCGCTGCCTTTTCCCGAAGCTCTGGGAAGCTCTGGAGGGAGGGGATGTGGGGCTGTGCAGCTCCCCGGGTTCACAGTGAGGGGCAGATGGGCAGCACCGGGATCTGGGAAGTGAATCCAGCTCTGTGATGCTGAAATTCCAGCCCAGAAAGCCCCAGATTGGAGTGGGGTTCATGCCAGGCTAATGGAAGGGGAGGACAGAGAGGAGGTGAGGGAAGTCTCTCCTGTTCTAGGGTTGTCATCCTGGGCCTCAAGGCTTGGACGCACATTGTGGAGCTTCCAGGTTTTTGGAATGTTGTGGGAAATTGCAAAGCCTTGCGTCCCACTAGGACAGGGCTGAAGAGACCCTGCGGATCCCTAATCCAGCCCCAAAAGAGGCACAAGCTGAGGAGGAAAGGACTTCACCTGGATGAGCATCAAACAGCTCCAAGGCTGAGGATCCACACTTTTCCTGTGCCCCTGTACCAGGACTTTTCCCCTCTTTCCTCCTATTTTTCGCTCTTTCCCCTTTTTTCTCCCTCTTTTCCCCTCTTTTTCCCTTCCTTTCCCCTATTTCCTCCTTTTTTCCCCCTTTCTTTCTCCCTCTTTCCTACTATTTCCCCCTATTTCCCTCTCTTTTCTCTTCTTTTCCTTTCTTTTCCCCTCTTCCCCCCGCTCTCTTCCCATTCCACCCTACCTGCGAAGGCTCTGCCTCCATCTCCCCTCACAGCCCTCCCATCTCCTCCCCACCTCTGTCCCACCCGTGCTCCTGTCCCCACTTTGTCCGCACTTTGTCCCCACATTTTGGCCACTCTGCCCTCACTCCTGGAGCTGGGAGAGGCTCCAGCCCAAGGTGGAGGCTCTGGGATGAGCTGTGTGGGGAGGGAGCAGCTCGGATTAAGTGGATGATGCTGGAAATGAGCCCCGGCCAAAGCCCTGAGATGCTGACAGGAGCTGCAGCACGGAGGGGAGGCAGTGATTAATCAGCTGCAGGGCTGGAACTAATCAGTGTTTGCAGGAACTTTGGACCTGGGAAGCACTGGAGGAGAAATCCTGGGAATGTTTTCTCCGGGATATTGACAACTCAGAGTGGTATTTTCACAATTCTATCAATATCTTCCCAAATGACTTTGATATCTTCCCAAATGACATTGATATATTCCCAAATGACATTGATATTTTCACATATTCTATTGATGTCTTCCCAAATTACATTGATATCTTCCCAAATTATATTGCTGTTTTCACAGATTATATTGATATCTTCCCAAATTACATTGGTATATTCACAAGTTACATTGATGTTTTCACAATTCTATTGATATCTTCTCAAATTACATTGACGTTTTCACAGATTCCATTGATGTCTTCACAAATTACATTATCTTCCCAAATTTCATTGATATATTCAGAAGTTACATTGATGTCTTCACAGATTATATTGATATCTTCCCAAATTTCATTGATATATTCAAAAATTACATTGATGTCTTCACGGATTCTATCGATGTCTTCCCAAATTGCATTGATATCTTCCCAAATTACATTGATATCTCCCCAAACCTCACAAATATCTCCACAGCAGGGAAAAGGGCTGATGATTCCTTTGGTGGAAAGGATGTTTTCATGGAATTGTGGAATATCCTGAACTGGAAGGGATGGGAATCATCAAATCCAACTCCTGGCCTTGCCCAGGACACCCCAACAATCCCACCTTGCGCCTGAGAGCATTGTCCAAAGGCTGCTGGAGCCTTGGGAATGTGGCCATTCCCTGGAATCCTGTTCAGTGCCCCACCACAGAGCCTTTCCCTGATATCCAAGCTTTTCCTGATGCTCCATCCATGCAGGCTCCCCACATCCCAGCTCCACGGCTCTGTGTGTGTCAGGATTTTGGGATCACAAGGTTTGGATGCAGCCAGGAGTGAGTGAGGTGTGTGTGGGCCACAGGAACCTCCCTGTGCCAGGATTTCTGTTCCATCCCTCTATTCCCTCCCATCCCATTCTCCAGCTACACATTCCCTGGTTAACCAGGAACAAACAGATCAGAGCCCATTATCAAATTTTCCTTCACTCCAGCTTGAGCTGGAACGGGATTTTCTAGGGAAGAACACCCAATTTCATCACTCCACAAGGCAGCAAATAAAAAACCCCCCAATAGCTGGCGAGAAATTTCCATCCTTTTGGAAATATTTCTGGGGAAGAGAATCCTTGGAGCCAAACCAGTGGCCCCATCTTGCCCCCAGACATCCCCAGACACCCCAGGCTGAGACAACAGGTGAAAAGCGAATTCACGGAGAATTTTTCCTTCCTCCAGTTTCCCTTTTCTTCCCCTCCCGCCTTTTCCAGCGCAACACATGGCGGGGGTCATGTAACAACAAGAATTCCCGATGTCAGGCAAATAATTTTTCCATCTGTGGGGTGTTTTTCTCCTGCCCAGTTTATGTTTTTTAACGGAAGTGGCATCTGCGAGGTGCTGGCTGTAAATGATCCCTGCAGGAGCTCTGCTTCATGCCCAGCATCCCATTTTTGGCTGCTCCAGCTGTTGTTCTGGAGAGGGCAGGAATGGGTTCAGCTGACAGCTGCAGGCACTCCGAGAAAAGGAAAGTTGTTTTTTCCTGGTCTCCAGTTGTCTCTCCCTTCCCAGACAACCACAGAGAGGTTTTCCGACAGGCAAAGGTTAAAAATGATGAGGAATAAGCACAAGCGTCCTACTGGTTTAAATCCTGAGCCTTTTCCCAGCCTGATTTACCTGGTTGGGAAATGTTTCAGGACACTGGGAAGGTCTGGGCTGCTCTGGGTTGGGATAATTCCCATCAGGAATGGGATAAGGGAGAGCTGAGGGAAGAAAATCCTCCAGGTTCAGAGTTCGAAATGTTTCTGTGGAAACCAGCTCTGAGCAGCAATAATTAAGGAATTGGTGCTGTTTCCCTGGAAATGGAAACATTTCCATTACTGGAGAGCCCTTATGGGAGCTGGGAAGGGGATGAGAGGGTTGGAGCCCCTCTGCTCTGGAGCTAGGCTGGGAAAACTGGGATTATTCAGCCTGGAGAAGGCTCCAGGGAGATCTCAGAGCCCCTTTTCCAGAGCCTAAAGGGGCTCCAGGAGAGCTGGAGAGGGACCTGGGACAAGGGATGGAGGGACAGGACACAGGGAATGGCTCCCACTGCCAGAGGGTGGCAATGGATGGGATATCAGGAAGGATTGTTCCCTGGGAGGGTGGAGAGGCCGTGGCACAGACTCCCAGAGAAGCTGTGGCTGCCCCTGGATCTCTGGAAGTGTCCAAGGCCAGGCCCTCCATTCCCCAGTCCCCATCCTGGGAAATTCTCTTCAGGTGTGAAGGATCTGGCAAAGCTTTTGCCATTGACAAGTCTGAGAAATTCAAGGATTCAAGCTGTGCCAGGGGAGGATCAAGTTGGACACTGGGAGGAATTTCTCCATGGAAAACCTGGTCAGGCCTTGGAATTGCCCAGGGAAGTTTGGGGTTCCCATCCCTGGAGGTGTCCAAGGAACGCCTGGATGTGGCACTCAGTGCTGGTGACAAGGTGGGGATCAGGCGCAGCTTGGACTCGATGACCTTGGAGGCTTTTCCAACCTCCAGGATTCTGGGATTCTGGGATTCTGAACCCCTGGACAAGTGGGGTCATCAGCTGCCATCCCATCCAGAGAAGGAGAGGCTCTGGCAGAGCTCCAGCCACACTTTGTGCTCCTAAAGGCGCCTTCACGGGGACAATTCCCAAGGTTTGCATGGAAAACTTCCTGCACCGTGGAACAGCTCACCAGCCAGACCCTGTGCCATGACCACATCCAAGGGGAAGCTGCCACCCCTCCTGGATGAGCCACCTCCAGCAGGATCCTCACCTGGAGCCCCGTGCGGGGACAGGAGGTGACACATCCCGCGCGCCTCCCCCGGCGCGCCCCATCCCGTTACACAACCCCAGCCCTCCCCAGCGGCTCCTTCTCCTCCCAGGCGGGGTCTGATTCCTCCTGAAATGCCGCGAGGAGGTGGGAGAGCTCCTTCCATCGCTTCCCTGCCCACGCTCCTCCTGTGCCATCCCACACACGTGGCAATCAAAGCCGGGAATTCAGCTTCTCCCCCAGCCTGGCAGCGGGGAGCACTGGGGAACGTTCAGCTCCGAGGTGTCCAGGGGCTCTCTCCTCCATGGGAATGGCAGATGGAATCATTTGGAACCTGCACACAGGAGGGATATTTCCCTGCAACATCGTCGGGCAAAAAAAAAAAATCAAAGATATTTGTTTATTTTTCCAGGATTTATTGCTTCAGATCGTGGAAGGATCATTCCCTACCTGCTAAAATCCTGAGAAAATGGAAAAAAATATTCCTCATCTCTCCCTGCTTAACTGGAAAAGCATTCCCAGCATCCTTCTTTTATTAAATGCTGTTTTTTTCCAATCCTACATGAAAAAAAAAAAAATTGACTTTATTGGGTAAATATAATGCAACAACCATGTGTTGTTTCCCACTCCACGGCAAATGTTTCCACTTCCTGCCAGGATTGATTCCAGATCAAAAAGTGCTGCTTCATCCCAGGACTTTTCACACAATCTGTTCAACTCAGCCTACAAGCCGTGGAAATTTTCCTTTTCCATCCAATTTCCCTGATTTTTATCTCAATATCTGGGGAGCCAAAACTCAGACTCAAAGATTCCTTCCAGATCAATGTTTTTTTCCTCTGCGTTTCCTTTTCCTGGTTGTATATCCATGAAAAGAGAATTTCCTGACTGTGGAAACAAAGGAGAAAGGGAATTTTGTGGAAAATTTATTCTAAATTGGCCAAGTGCTGGTGCTGACCCTGACTCACCTGACACTAAAAGAGGAAAACCATAAAATCCAGGAGTGTGGACAGCTCAGAAAAGGCTTTTTCCTAAAAAGATATGGATTGATGGATCCTCTGGACCAGCAGAAGGGATGAAATTTCCTCTGAAGAGAAAAACCTGAAATTCCCACATCCCAACTCCATTATTTTGGGGGTAGATTCCATCAAGATCCAGGAAAATTTCCCTGTTGCTGATGGAAATCAAGCCGAACATCCAAATCCTCTTTGAAAAAGCAAATTTCCAACGATGTGGGATTGTATTTTCCTTCAGGAAAGCATCCAGAAAACCCCAAATTCCTCTGGATTTGCACGGATCTGATTGAGGCATCAGGAAGGAAATCCTGTGATAGTGAAATCAGGTTCCTTTCCTTGGGAATCTCTGCTTTGGGATGGCTTCTGATAAGCAGAACCTGCCAAGACTGAGATCCCAAAGCTCTCTTGTGCCTGATTTTTGTGTGGGGACATCCAGGTGTAATTCCAGGTGAAAAAGAGGTGGGAAAAGAGCTGTTCCCAACAGCTCTCTCCCCAAGCATCCATCACTGCCTCACCTGTCCCACATTCCTAGAGCAGGAATTCCACCTGCATGGAAGGCTCACCTCAGCACCCACCGCAGCACTCCTGGATCTTCTCCCTGGCTTCCAAGACTGGCAAACTCCAGGCATGGAAATGAGATTGGGAAGAGCCAATTTAGACTGGGAAAAGGGTGAGGATGCTGGGATTAGGGCATGGCATAGCTGCCATCCATGGAATATCTGCCATCCCTGAATGGCAGCCAGAGGGTTTTCCTCCAGCTCTTGGTCCTGGGGGGATTTTCCACCCTATGTCTCACAGCTGGTCTGGAGGATCCCATTCTTGCTGGACTCTCCTTCCTTGGCTCTTCCTTCCCATGTGTCTAACCAAACCTGCTCTGGCCCATGATGTAACCCCCAATCCATTCCCATCTTTTTGTCCCTCTTAGCACAGACAAATGTCCCACCTCCTCCATCCAACGTGTTGGGACACAACTTCCTCCAGACTGGGAAAATCTTGGCCTCCAGATCCCAATACAATGATATTTTTTTTCCTGTTCTTTTAAGCTGTTGATTTCTCGAGGGCTCCACATCTCCTCAGCATTCCCAAACATCCGATGATTTTATTCCAGTTGCCTGGTTATCCACAGCCAGGCTGCTTTTCCACTCACCCAAACCTCCTTCGGTTATGAAACACAAAAACCATGGAATGCTGGATGTTTATTTGATCTCTTTTCCCCAGAGAAGGAGTTTAATAATTTAACAGCAAATCTGAAACTGCTCCATGAGGAACAATTTGCTTTAGGGGGGAAAAAATGAGAGGGTTTTTTTTTTCCTCCCTCTCCCACATTCCCAAGTAAAGGTCTGGTTTGCTTTGGATCATGTTCACTCTCCGAAGACTTCGTTTTCCTATTAAAATCTTTATTTCACTCCAGATTATTCTACCATTCCTTTGTCTCTCTGCCTTTGGAATGCAGCTGTCACCATGGCTTTTAGGATCCTTCTTCCCATTGGTTCCTGGGAATGCTTTATATCCCCTTGGAACGAGCCCATAAAGGAATTCAGGTGCTTTTGAACCTGCCAAGTGCAGCTCATCAAGGGATGCATGGAAAGGAAGGGCAGGAAGCAACAGATTTGGGGTCACGATTTATTTACTGAGAGCATTTTTTTGGGAGTTTATTGCTTGTTTGGGCTCCTCAGGAATTGTTTTTCCATCTGGAACAGCACCTCCATGCTTGGAGTGTCCCAAAATGAGGGATCTGTGTGCCCCTGTGTATCCAGAATATCCCTGCATCCCTTCCGTGGACAACCGGGATCCATAAATCACATTTGGAGTGTCAAAACCCTTCTACACAATTCCCAAAAATGTTTGAAGTTCAACAACCTCTGAAATCACCAAGATTGTCCCAAGCTCTCTTCCCAGAGGATCTGTAAGACCTGGAATCTCAGCAGCCTCAGGGACAGAGCCATACAAGGAAAAATCCCAATCCCTGCACATCCACGCTCTGCTTTTCCCCAGGACCTCAGCCCAGCACAAAACATTTGATCCCCTTTGCTCCCAAATGTTTTCTCATCCTTGAGGACACCCCCAGGGAAAAAAATCAGGAATAAATCATCAAATCACAGCTTTTCCAACTGCAAACTCCTCCATAAGATTCAGTTCCCATCCTTCTCAAATGGAAACTCTGCTCATTTTCTTTTTCAAAATACAATAAGTATTTATATAATAATTATAGATATAATATATCTTTAGTTTTTTTTAATTTGCTGCTTTTTTTAATATTTCTCATGGGTTTCCTCTTCCCCTCAGTAATTTTTAATGTGTGGCACATAAAAATATGAAGCTGAGGATGCTGTTCTGATAATTCCTTGGAAAACATTCTCCAGATGTGTTGTTGCTTTTCCGCAGGGGGAATGCATTGTGTGTGTCTGGAAAAAAAAAGGGAAAAACAGGGAATTTTCCCCTAAATTTGGCTTTTGGTTTGAAATAAAGGAAGATGAGCCACACTTTGGGGCTGGAGATGGAAACCAGAACACCCAAAACTTCCAGAACATAATGAGGATCCAGGAGAGGTCGTTTGAGGAAGGAAAAGAGGAAGAGTAAAAAAAGTAGGGAAAAAATCCCACCCAAGCTTAGGAATCAGGAGCAGAAATAGGAGCCTTGTTCCCTTTAAGCTCAGCTAATCTGAGTCAAAACCTACATGAATCAAGTTAAGCTGAGCTCAAACTGCTGTTCCTGCCCACTCGGATGCACTCACACAAATTTCCCAAGATTTTAGTGGCTCCTGCTTTGTTGGGAATCGCATTTGCTTTGTTGGGAATCACAAATCCCACTCTTGAAGAGGGCTGGGATTGTTTGGATTTTCCAATAATTGAGCTTTCACCCTGTGAGTGTTTTCAAGTCATTATCCAATAATCCTCGAGGCG
This sequence comes from Geospiza fortis, assembly GCF_000277835.1. Classification (NCBI taxonomy): domain Eukaryota; kingdom Metazoa; phylum Chordata; class Aves; order Passeriformes; family Thraupidae; genus Geospiza; species Geospiza fortis. Next base: position 1,012,189 of record NW_005054399.1, read on the forward strand.
GGTGGGAAAAATCAGGATTGTCATTCCTGTTTTACAGAGCAGAGAGAAGCCAGGATAGGGGGGATCCCTGCCTTGCCCAAGGACAGGGCAGGATGGGACTAATCCTAAGAATCTGCAGGCTCCTGGCCCAGGATCCACTGCCCCAAGATTCCCTTGGGATGGAAATGCAGGGAAAGACAGGACAGAGGGAGGGATAAGCAGAAATTCTGCACCACAGCGAGTCACTCCAAGGAATTTTTGGCACCAAAAGGATGTGCCAGGAAGCTCAGTAGTGTCAGCCCAATCCTGTCCTGCAGGATGCTGATATTGGGATGAGGGAAGGAGTTTTCCCAAGGTTCTCTCTCTGCCCCAGCTCCGTCGGACAAACCCAAGCTGAATTCCAAGAGGGAATGAGCAGCAGGTCCGTGCTAACGGAGCTCTCCGGACAGAGATGGATGAGGGAGCGCTGACCCTGGCGGCCCCGCTGGCAGGGGAGCAGGGACAAACAGCTGGGAGCTGCAATTCCCTCCCCCGGAGCAGCTGGATCTGAGGGAGGACATCTGTCTGCACTCTGGGTGGTTTGGGAGGAACAACAAGCACGGAGCGAGCCGGGATCCGCGGGATGCGGAACGTGGATCCGCCACTGGGATGGGGCCACGGGGCAGGGATGGGGATGGACTGGGCCTCCCACGGAGCAGAGGTGGCAGGCAGAGCCCTGTTAGGGGGTCGTGCACTCCAGACCCTCCTCAGTGCCCCGGGATTGCACGTGAACCACCAAAATTCCACAAATCCAATGGCACACACGGAGACTCCTCACCCTACCAGGGCCAAAGAGCCAAACAGGTGGAGGGAAAGTGGGAAATCTCTCCAAACTTTTTCCACAGCCTCCAGCCCTGGCTTAGCAAAGCTGCTGGAAGCTTCTGCGGCTCCAAGAAGGATTTTCTCCCCCATGGATGTGCCAATCCCGCATCCCATGGCTGTGCCCAGAGTCTCGTGGGTGATGCAAAAGCACCCAAGGATCCCAGTCCCAGGAGTTTTCCTGTTCCTCCCTGGCTTCCAGCAGCAGGTGAAGCTCCACACACTGGCCAGTCTCTCCATCCCAGCTTTTGGGAAGCTCACAGCCAACTTCTGCCAAGCTCTTCCTGCTCCAGACATGCTTTCTTACTTGCCAGAGCAAGACCCCAATGCAGCACTTCCCAAAAATCCCTCTAAGAGCCAGAAAATCCAATTAGTGCAGGTGCTTCGTCAGGCAGGAAAATGAAGGCAGAGTTTGCACCTCCTGAGACATCAAAGCCTCAGAAGGGCAAGAAATCCATGTAGGAAACCAAGCTCTGGAGCTCAGGGTTGTTTCTTTCCAAGATTGTAGGAAATTCCCTTGGGACATCCTTGTC
>NW_005054399.1:1013587-1026638 GCF_000277835.1 Geospiza fortis
AGGAATGTTGGTTAAGGATTAAGCCCAGCTCTGTTTCCTCAGAATTTTACTGTCTGGAGCAGTATTTGCATGGAATTGCTGTGTTTGCCCTGGGAGAAACCAAACATTCCCTGTTGGAGGCACCTTCACCTCGATCCCAGGTGACAGCATGTGGATGACAAACCTTTATTCCAGACAGATTCCAAAGCCAGGAACAGCTGGACATAGGAGTGTCCTACCAGCTCCACCACCCTTTCCAGAACCCACCAGAAATTCAAGGTAGGAATTTTTTGACTACAAATCCATGTAAAGCTGAGCTGGCCAAGAGTCAGGACCAGTGGACACCACACCAAGCAGCTCTCAAAAGCTGGAGTTCCTTCTCCTAACTCTGACTGGAAGTTCATCCCAGTTCACAGCAGTTGTGTTTTCCCTTTGTTCTGCTTCCCTGCGCACGAGCCCGTGGCCTAGAGGGAGAAATGCTGCTTGAATATGCAGGAAAGCTGGGCTAGATTCCCGTTCCTTTGCTCCTCCAACTCCTTTAAAAGGAAAAGGAGAGGGGTTTTCCAGGCACAGGGGTGTCACATCCACGGATCTCGTTGGGAACTCGCTCTCCAAGCCTCATTCCCTTTTGTCTCCCGCTCCAGGAGCGGGGCCGGGGGTGCTGCCAGACCATGGAATGCAGCACTCACCCCTTGAAAAGTCTTTCAGGAATTCCAACTTTGCACAGGCGTTTGGAGCCAGCCCAGCTGCCAATTCCACATGAGACAAGCCAGAGATAAAGGGATGTTTGTGATCCTCCAGGTGCTGGAAAAGGGAGGAACCGTTCAGGCGAGGAGTTGGTTGAGTTTACCTGCTCGGGGTGATTGAACTGCAGGGTTCACCCACAGCTGTCCACACTTTTTGCAGTGCCACTTCTGCCCTGCTCAACACTGCAATTACCTTGATTCTCTTCCCTTTCCTGGTGTTCCCAGCTTTGGGAAGCCTGGAGAGTTTTGCCAGGTTTCCCATCACTAATAGCAGTGGAAAATGGTCCTGCAACTGGGAATTGGAGCTCCTTGTCACTGTCAGGGGGAGGAAATAGCCAAAAAAATAATGAAACAATAGTTTGGCTTGAGAAATCCCACAGCAGATTCCTGGGATGGGCCTGGATCCTTCTGAGGGAAGGAGTGACCCTCCCTGGTGACCCTCCTGGCCCCGGAGCACTCAGAGGAGAACTTCAAGCAGGCAGAACTCACCTGGCGTGGGGATTTCATGGCAAGCCCATCTCCAGGGCCAAAAGTTGGCTGTGTGGGGGGAATCTTTCTGAAGTGGGATTTGCTGGCAGGGAAAGGCTCAGCCCCGAACTGCTGGAGCCCTCAGGCTTCACTTAACCCCTGCCTGGCCCCCTCAGTCTGAGCCCACGCTAAGCCCGGCTTTGATACAGCCCCACGCCCCCCGACAGCTCAGGGGGCATCAAATAAACCCCAGAGCCCCAGGGGCTCACCCTGCCCCCCTCTGCCAGAGCCCAGGGGGAACGTGGAGCACACGGAACATGTGGAGCGTGTGGAGACCATGGAGAACACGGAGCATATGGAACACATGGAGAACATGGAGCCCATGGAGCACATGGAACATGTGGAGTGTGTGGAGACCATGGAGAACATGGAGCATATGGAACACATGGAGAACATGGAGCCCATGGAGCACATGGAACATGTGGAGCATGTGGAGACCATGGAGCACACGGAGCATATGGAACACATGGAGAACATGGAGCCCATGGAGCACATGGAACATGTGGAGCGTGTGGAGACCATGGAGCACACAGAGCATATGGAACGCATGGAGAACATGGAGAACATGGAGCACATGGAGCCCATGGAACACATGGAGCATATGGAGAACATGGAGCATACAGAGAACATGGAGCACACAGAGCACATGGAGCCCATGGAGCACATGGAGAACATGGAGTTGATGGAGCCCATGGAACATGGAATATCTGCCATGGACAGATGTTGGGACTGAGCATTGCTCTGCCCCTCATGTGTATCCTGCAAGGTCCACTAGCTGCTGCTGGCACTGATTTTGTGCGATATTTGCAGGTTTTGGGATCAAATATCACCCTGCGCTTTCTGAGCATCCTGCAAGGTCCATTCCCTGCTGCTGCCTCCCAGTCGGAGATTTGCAGGAACCAAGTGCAGCAGAAGCAGATGGACACAGTGAATCCAGTTCAAAGGATTTATGGAACCGCAACCTCAGTTAACCACACGTGGCTTCCTCCGAGCTGACACCTCCTAATGGTGCAAATTTCCTGCAAGTGGACAGGCAAGAGATGGGGAACACCATCAGAAAACCATGAAACCCTGGAATGGTTTGGGTTGGGAGGAAATTCTAAAGGTAATCTAAGTTTCAACACCCCACCATGAGCAGCAACACCTTCCACTATCCCAGGTTGCTCCAAGCCCCATCCAGCCTGGCCTTGGGCGCTTCCAGGGATGGAGCAGCCACAGCTGCTCTGGGAATCTGTTCCAGAGCCTCCCCACCCTCTGAGGAAAGGCCTCAGGTGTCTCCTGGGTGGGGTAGGGGGGGCAGATGTCACTCCTGCTGTGAGGGGACACTGACCCAGCCATGGCCATGCTCTGGAGGGTGGCACTGACCCCCTGGACAAGCCGTGGAGCCTGCAAGGCTTGGGTCTCTCTCCTTGTCCTAATCCACGCTGGATCAGCTGATTTAGCCTCCCCACCCTCTGAGGAAAGGCCTCAGGTGTCTCCTGGGTGGGGTAGGGGGGGCAGATGTCACTCCTGCTGTGAGGGGACACTGACCCAGCCATGGCCATGCTCTGGAGGGTGGCACTGACCCCCTGGACAAGCCGTGGAGCCTGCAAGGCTTGGGTCTCTCTCCTTGTCCTAATCCACGCTGGATCAGCTGATTTCATTTCTAATTTCCTCACACATGTGCTACAGCACAGCTGTGGAACATGAGCCGAGTCTGCAGAGGAAATCCTGAGATTTACACAGGCCCCAGTGGATTATAAAAACCTGGAAACTGGACAGATAACACTCATGGAACAGACTCGGAACATGCTGGGGAGAAAAAAACCTCACAATAGATTAAAACCTGCTGTTCCCTGCTAAATGTAAAAGTGTCTTTTCCAACACTTTGAACTACTGTGGTGAAACTTTGTAGGTAGCTGTCGTTTCAAAGGTGCAGTCTTCAGGAGGATTGTTTTCCTTTTTTTTTTTCCTAATGGATTTGTGAAAGCTGCAATAAAAGAGTCCTTAAAAGGCCCTGACCCGGAGGCCTGCGAGCCTTTAGCCTGGCGAGGTTCAGCCCTAAACTCTGTGCAGCTTCCAGAGCTTCTGAGAACTTCCAAAACCCGAGCTGGCTGCTGATGTTACAGCCCAAGGTGGTGGGAGGAAGAAGTAAACAGTTCCTGTTGGGAAATGTTGCGTTTTCTATCCCACCGGAGCCAGTTGGACACTCCGTGGGTTTCTGACAGGGGACAGGGCTGTTTTCCCAGCTTTTCCCTGCCTATGGAAAGGTAGCTGGAAGGGGAATTATCCTGGAGAAAAGGAGGCTCAGGGGGGCCCTTCTGGCTCTGCACAGCTCCTGACAGGAGGGGGCAGCTGGGGGAATCACACTCTGCTCCCAGGGAAGAGGGACAAGAGGAGAGGAAAAAGCCCAAAGCTGCATCAGGGCAGGGTCAGGTTGGACATCAGGAGGAATTTCTCCATGGAAAGGGTGCTCAGGCCTTGGAACTGCCCAGGGAGCTTTGGAGTGCCCATCTCTGGAAGTGTCCAAGGAATTCCTGGAGGTGGCACTCAGTGCTCCGGGCTGGGGACAAGGTGGGGATCAGGCACAGCTTGGATTTAATAATCCTGGAGACTTTTTTCCAACCTCAGTGATTCCATGATTTTATGATTTTGAATAAATTCAGCCAATGATCTCAGGGATGCTGCTGTCCTGGAGAGACATTTTCCTATTCCCCATCTCAGCAGGATGGATTTTTTCCACTCATTTTCCAGTGGGCTGCTGGCTCAGAGCTGCCATTTTTGTGCTCCTGCAGGTCTCCAGCTGCATCAGTGGGATCAAAACAAAGCCCAAGGTCAGACTGGCTTTTCTTGAGCTGTCAAATGGATTTATTGCCTTTCCCAGGATCAATGACTTCAGAATTTGGGCTGCCAAGCTGCGCTGGGTCTCGTCCATCCAGGGTCAGAATCTCTTGTTTTGAGGCCTCTTCTTCCCCCAAGAATTGTGGGAATCTCACTCCCATTTTATCTTGAGCATCAAAAGAATTTCGAGGAGGGGTCAGATGAAAGTTTGGGGGGTTTCCTCCCTCATTTCTGTGAAGAACAAACCAGGATGGTTTGGGGTTTGTGAAAGCAAAATCAGCTTGAGTTGGATCTCAGATCTATTGTATCTCAGTCCCTAATCTTTCATTTGAACTTGGGGTTTCCAAACCAAAACCCAGGGAAGACTTTGTGAAAAAACCAACCTGAACTCCAACCTCCTCCACACATTCCAGGCGGTTGCTGAGAGGAATTCTCCTCCAAGTTCATCTGAATCAAACTGTGACAAGGAAAAACCTCAGCTGGCACCCACCTCCCCTCAAAAGGATCAAATCCCACCCTGAGAGGGGCAGGAGGAGAAGAGGGAAAGGCAGACAAGGCCTGGCTTGGTGTCTGTGCCACCAAAATGCTCCAAGGTGGAATTGTTCCAATGCAAAACACCAAGTCCACACATCTCCTGACCTTCAGCACGGTTTGAGACACTCAAAATTTGTGATATCCTGGGACAAGAGAGAGGAGAAGCTGCTGAGATTTCCCTGGAATGCCAGAGTTGTTGGGGCAGCCAAGAGAACAGAATGGTTGGAGAAGTTGATGGAGAAGGTTTGAAGATGCCTCATGTTGGTTTTTTGAAGGGCTTTTGTTGTCTTCAAAAAGGGCGTCACTTCTGTCCCTGATGAGTTCAATTCTAGGATTTTCATTTGGGATGTGGAGGAAGTTGGGCAGTGCACAAGGCTCAGGTTTAAACGTCTTCCAGCGTTTGGATTTTGAACCTTTAATATCCAGAAAGAATCAGGTCTTGGCAGATGGTCAGTGACACAAAGGAGGAACTCAGTCCCTGCAGGTCAATTTTTCCACCAGTAACATGATCCGACACTAAAAACAAAAAGTAATTTTCATCCTCTCCCCCTGGAATCTGTGTGTCTCCTCTTGGATTCAATACTCTACAAAAATCGCTTCTCATTTAAAAAATTGATTTCCTCAATCCTAAATCTGCATTAAGTCCCTCATACTGTGTTTTCCGAATTACCCATTCTGCTTCTCGCGTCAAAAGTCGTCCCCCAAGGGGTTTGTGACATAAACTGTTGCTTTTGACCCACAATTGGAGCTTCCTGGGGTGTTTTGATTTGCAGCTCCCCCACTCCAGGAACTAAAAAGTAGCCAAATGAAAACGTGCCCATTTTATGCAGCTATGACATGTTCACACAAATCATCTTTTTTATTTTTTGCTGTAATTTTTAGTATTTATTTGCTGCATGCCACTCAAATTAAATGGGAAATAGAATGAATTAAGCAGAATTTGTGGTGATGCCTTTATAATTTAATTTTGTGTTTCAAAATTTTGCGGTGACTAATCCAGAGCAGGGATCCTGTGAAGGTCTCAAGGACAAAATTAGGGTGGAGTTGGACATTTATTTAAGTCCTCAGGGAGGGATTTTCACACTCACAGCATCTCTTAAGTTGCTTCTTCCAGACATTTCCAGCCCTTGGACTTCTCTACCACTTTTCCATGGCCTTGTCCACCACTTTTCCATGGCCTTGTCCACCACTTTTCCATGGCCCTGTCCACCATTTTTCCATGCCTACTCCTCTCTGGGCACATTCCAGGTGACACCAGGTTGTGGATTGTCCCCCAGGATCCACCTTTTTGCAGGCACAGAGCCAGAATTCCCAAATCTGCCCCAGACCCCATGCCCAGCCAAGGGGACAGTCCCCAGCTCAGGCACTGCACTTCCACACGTATCCGAGCAGGATCGTTTTCCCTCTGGAAAACCAAAGGGGAAGACTTGGGGATTTTATTGGAGCGTAAACTTGGACAATTAAACTCTTCAGGGAGGAGATTTCTTGAGGCAGTTTTGTCAAGCAGCTTTTTCCAGCTGAGCCTGGGCCCCAAAATAACGAGAGCCCGAACACAGAGCCGCTGTTTGCCGGTCGGGAGCGCAATCCCGGGAATGTCAACCGGGAGCCTGGTGAGTTTTCCTCCTTAATGAGGTGTGAAAAGTCAACGGAGCCGCGTGGTTCTCGCAGGGGAGCCGTGGGGAGGCTGTTCCAGGGCCAGCCCCTTCCACCCTGCCCTGCTCCAAACCCCCACAATCGCCCTTTGACAGCCACGGATCCAGCCCTGCTTCCCTTCTCCAGTGGCCAAACAGGGAGCCTGGAAATCCTGGAAATCCCTGGAGAGCCCAGCAGCACCTGGCTCCATCCATTCCTCCAAAGGTTTCCCTGCTGAGGGGATTCAACCACTGAAATTTGACTGATTTGGGGTGTATTTCAGTGCCTCTCTGCAGGCACTGAATTTTTGTTCTCCTGATCCAGCTGGGATCGGATTTTGTTCTCCTGATTTTGTTCTCCTGATTTTGTTCTCCTGATCCAACTGGGAGCATCCTGGTCATAGGAGAAACACTGAGACCAAGGCACTGGGTTATTCCTTATTTCTGGGTTCCCAAAGAGCTGAAATCCTAATTAAATGCCAAAATTAGGGCTCTGTGGGCTGTGCTCCCCATGGGAAGAGACCCTGGAAATCCTGGAACCTGGAGAGCCTGACAGCACCTTGCTCCATCCATTTCTCCAAGGGTTTCTGTGCTGAGGGGATTCATCCAATGAAATTTGGCTGATTTTGGGTGTTTTTCAGTGCCTCTCTGCAGGGTGGATTTTGTCCTGCCAGGCTCCTGATCCAGCTGGAATTGTCCTGGTCATGCAACAATTTATGAGTCTGAGGCACTGGGTTATTCCTTATTTATGGGCTCCCAAAGAGCTGAAATCCTAATTTAATGCCAAAATTAGGGCTCTGTGGGCTGTGCTCCCCATGGGAAGTCACCCAGCACTTTGTGCCATCACCTCCAGGGCCGAAGCCACCAGAGAAAATAATTTTCCTGGTGCTTATAGGAGAAAATTCCAGGTTAAATTCAGCCGCACATTTCTAATATATCCCACTACAGACTCTGAGAAGAACTCCTCAGGCTGTCCCAGGATACTTCCCCAGCCCAGGAGAAGCTGGGGGAATTTCCCCAAGGAAGAGAAGCATCCAGAAACATCTCTGGGAATGGGATGTGGGATCCAGGGAAGCAGGGACAGGTTGCCTCCGAGCCGCTCCTGGCACATGTTCCCGGCCGCCTGTTGCTGTCTCCAAACAGATGTGGGCAGTTTGTGGGATGATGAAGTATTGGATCTGTTTCTCCTTCAGGGATTATTCCTACCAAATAAATCTGCAGGTTTATATGTTTAGCAGCTGACGGAGATCCCTCTTCCCTCCCCTTCCCCGTTCTGTTATTCCTTGCAGCCGGAGCCAAAACAAGGCTTTCAAGGCAGGGAGAGGAGGGGGGAATGCTCAGGATGGGATTTGGGAAATTTTGGAGACAATGCTACAGCAAATGGGGGCAAAATATCCTGCCCAAAACACAGCTCATGGATCCATCTCAGCTTGTTCCAGGAGGGATCCTGGACTCCAGGAGTGTTGGTTTAACCACCAGGTCATAAATTCGTCTGGGAGCTTTAGAATTTGTGGCCTGGGGAAAGATCTTTCCCTCTCTCCTGGTGGTGTTGGATTTTCTTTTTTTTCCCCTTTTCTTTCTTTCTTTTGGCTCTGCCTTGAGCTTGGATTTACAGTGGTTTAAATTCCTCTGAAAATATTCCCTGATCAGCTCCGGGATGAAAGACGGAGAGCGTGTGATGAAGGAGCCCAACCTGTTGGCAAGGACATCCCAGGTTTTCTTTGGGAATGGCATCTTGATCGAGAGGCATGAGCTGAGTCATGGATGCTGATGTTTGGATGTCTCTTTTTTAGGGAGAAGGTCTGAACTTCCTTTAAAGCCCCTCCAAACCCAGCCTGGAAGGCTCAGTGCTGCTTCTGTGGCTCCTGGATGTCTGGTGCCAGAGATCCTCCTGCAGGGCTTTGCTTCCTAAATTCTCCTTCCAGTTCCTAACTTCCCCTTGTTCCATAAACATCCAATTCCAACTGCCAGCTCTGGAGGAAAAAGGGACGTGCAGGAAACACTTGGTCCTTAAAACAATGCAGCCACCGCTGCACCTGAAAAGCTCCAGGAGAGTTTTACCTGGAATATTCCTCAAGGGCTGGGGGATTCCTGGAGATCCAGCTGCTCTGGGAAAGGAGCCCAATCCAGCACTCAGTCCCTGCACATGGGAGCCAGGGAGCAGCTGCTGAAGGGTGTCCTGGAATCATGGAATATCCAGACTTGGAAAGAACTCACAAGGATCAACAAGTCCAATTCCCAGCCGTGCACGGGACATCCCAAAAATCACCCCGCAGTGAAAAATCACATCCTGACACTCGGCCATAACCATCATCATCATCATCATCCTGATCCCAAAGACACCATGAGGAGAGGGAAGTGGTTATGGATTGAGCTCATCCAGAGCCTTGGGGAGCCAAGGAAGCAGATCCCACTTGGGTGGAGCAGGAAGGTGCGTGGTGCTGTTTGAATCTCCCTGCTCGTCTGACCATGGATTGAAAAGCCGAGACCTCTGCAGGAGGAAGTCAAGATTCCATGGGGAGGCTGTGAAAAACTGGGAAGGGTGACTGGGAATGAGGGTTTGGAGAAGGATGGATGTCCTCAGTGATAAGGACACAGCTGGATTCATGCACTGTTGGAATTGCTGGTCTTAAAGCAATTAAATTGCTGACCTTTCCAACTTCTGGATTCTCTGATTCCGTGTTTTCCTTGCCTGCTGTGTGTGGGATGGGGATGTGGCCGTGCCCGTCCATACCCTGGGAATGCAAGGCCATATCCCTGTGGGAATGGTGGCTGCTGAGGTGTTTTTAGGACAAAGGACAAATCCCTTGGCTCGTGGGTTTTCTAGCCTCATCCTTTGCTGCCTTTTCCGTCCCTCCATTAAAATAACTAGTGAGATAATTAAACGAGCAGGGATAAAACAAGGGGATGCACGTGGAGATGGAGAAGCTGTTGGAATCCTGACTATATCCCTGACTCCTGTGGCCAATCCAGGGAACGTGCCTCTGGAGGCATCTCCCAGACCGTGCTGAATCACCCAGCAATTTGGGAAGAAAAAATCAGAGTGCTTCTCATGTTACCCGGGAAAAGCCAATGGAAGTAGGACAGAGCCACTTCCAGAATAAAGCCTGGGGTTAACGCATTTTACAACAGCAAAATCTTTTCCCAGCTTGTCCCTTATTTAATGGTTAAATGGGGGGAATTGCTGTGGAATCCCACAGGGACAAACCTGCTCTTGGACTCATCCCCCCTCATCCCACAGCAAAGCCAAGCAAGAAAAAAATCTCATTTGTAGCGTGTTTTAGACCCAAATAACACAAAAAACCTCCATTTTTTTTGAATTTTACATCCCAGTTTGTGTGGATGACCACGATATTACACAGCTTTGAGGGAACTTTGGCAGCTTCTCTCGCTGTTTTACAGCACAGTTGTTCTTCGAAACAAAAGGTTTGGATTAATGGTGTTTTAATGTCCAGGATATGACAGAAATGAAATGCAGGAACAGTTGGCTCGCACACTGGGAGCCGAGTCAAGCTCAAATTTGGCCGCCAGCCCGTGGAGCTCCTCTGGGACACCCGAAAGGGGTGTGAACATTAACTCATAGAGCCATAACCCCGCTGCTCCCGAGCCTGCTCAGCCTCCCACTAATGCAATAATTGAATCAAAACCATCTTCAATTGTGTTAAAAACAACTTTGAACACTGGAGAAAGGCTCAAAAGCCCAGCAAACCACACATCCCAAGCTATTTAAAGGTCTGGATAGAAGGTGAACCTCTGGCACAGGGTGAAGCTTTGGTTGCATTTATTAAGATTTAACAAATTACCCCCCAAAAAGCAGCACTGATTTGGCTTTTTTGTTGTTCCAAGACAACATAAATCCTCTAAATACCCAGAGCAGAAGGCAGGGATAATTATCACTGAAATATCTCTGACATTTCCTTCAGGGTTTGTGAAATCCTCAAGGCCTCTTTCTATCTTTGTCAGTGCCTTCCTCTGCTTCCTACGACCACGTGCCTTAACTCCTCCATCTCTCCAGCCTCCAACTCTTCTGTTCCATTGTGTGCCTGACTTCATTTCGGTGCCAGCTTCTTCCACTCTGTTTTTCTTTCTTCTTTTATTTTATTTTTTTTCCTCATTTTGGTAATTGGGAACAGGCAGAAGTTTGGGTATTTAAAAAATTAAACAAACCACCAAAAAAAAAGGAAAAATAAAAAAGAGAGTTCCACGTAATTGAGAGAAGTTAACAAAGCATGAAACGAAATAAGAAACACCATCCGGTGCTGATGTCAACATCCATAAATGCAGGAGTGCTCAGAGCCATCCAGGAGAGATTGGAGCTGCATCCCTGCTTTTGGAATGACTTTGTTGCTGTTGTTCCACAGTATTTTTAGGAGTTTTTGATCAGATCATTTTTTTTGGCCTATGGGGTCTGCTTGAATGCTTCAAGTCTCCTGCTTTGGGTACTTAGTGTGTTGCTGGTGTCACTCTAAATTATCCCACACACGACCCTCTGGGCACTGGCTGGGGGTTGGAATCCCAGAATCCCAGAGTGCCAGAACTGAGGCTGGAAAAGCGCTTTAAGATCCTTGTGTCCCAGCTGTGCCCAATGCCCACCTTGTCACCAGCCCAGAGCACTGAGTGCCACCTCCAGGCATTCCTGGGACACCTCCAGGGATGGGGACTCCAAACCTCCCTGAGAGCTCTTTCCAATGCCTGACCAGCCTTTCCAGGAAGAAATTCCTCTTGAATTGTGGCCACCCTTGATATAACTCACCTTCTGCTCTTGTTGAAGGTCAAAAAGGCTCGTAAGGAGGAAGAATGAATAGGGAAGAGACTCAATATCCACAAGAGTTCCATGAGAGGATGAAAAGGCACCTCAGCAGTGCTGTCAGGCTGGGAGCTGGAAGCTCCAGAGCCAGAAGTCATCATTTGACTTTGTCACTCACTGAAAAGTCCCCAAGGAGAGAGGAGCCAGCAGATTTTCTTCTGGGTTTTTTCAGCATTTTCTTTCAGCTTGTTTCTCCAGCACATTTCCCAGTGGCCACATCCACGAGGACAATTGCCTCCAGCACATCTTTGTCGGTGTTTCACTCCTTATCTCCAGGAGGAAGGATTTCCCTGGAGCTGGGAGTGTCCTGCCAGTGGATTTTGCACCCCAAGCTGGAGCACTGTGGTCAGGTTGTGCCTCCAGCAGTGCCACTGGCAGCTGCTCTGTGTCTGTCAGTGTGACCTCAGCATAACACGGCAAAAATCGATTCCTTCTCCATTTCTCCTGTCCCCACCCTGAGCCCCTCAGCAGCAAAGCTGATTTCCTGGTTGTGATTAGGGATGGTTTACAACCACTTCCTAAAGTTGTTTTCCTTTTATTCCTATCATTTAAACAGAATTCCGGGGATCGCTGCTTTGCCCGGACATCTGCACTTCCAACTTTGCCAACTTTGGGATGCTGAAATCCAGCTCATCCCTGAGGATTTGCACGGGCTGAGGCTCTGACCTGGACTTCCCCCTGTGAAATCCCAACCCCCTCTGTCATCCCACCACTTCCAAGTGGAGCTGGAAGAGGCTCTGCAGGAATTAGAGCACTTAGAGGAAAGTGTGATGTTAAATCCCTACGTGCCAAAGCCACCGGGATGAGTAATAACGAGGTGTCAGACTGACACCGATCCTCTTCCCACGGAAAAGGGGGGGATGGAGCTGGCCCGAGCCGGGCACAGGCAGGAGGAGCTGTGGGGATGGATGAGAAGCTCCTTCCCTGCTCATCCTCCCTCCAAGGAAAAGCTGGGTGAGCTCTGTGCAGATTTCTCTCCTCCACGGCTCAGCCAACGCTGTCAGCGCGAGTCCAACCCTCCCCTGCCCGTTCCCATTCCGGGAGGAGGGAGAGGGAAGGTGAAAGGGAAACTGGCAGTCCTTGTGAGCTCGTTTTTCCCTGCTGGAATTAAGTCATGCTGCTGAGTAAAGAGGTGGATTCACTTCTTCCATGAGTTCCCTGCCATGCTTCAAGGGGGAGTGGAGCTCGTTCCTTCAGCATATTTGGGAATTGTCTGTCCTTAATTTCAGGCACCTCTTTGCCTTTTCCAGAGGGAGTTGCTTCCTTGCTGAAGGCAAAGCAGGAGTTTCAGGTGGATTAGGAGGTTGTACCTTGAGGAAAGGTCATTTCTAACAAAAAAGGATGATGGAGTGGCCATCAAGGGCAGAGCATCCGATCCTCTGGGAGAGCAGAGTGGATTTGGGATCAATACTGGGAATGACAGCTTGGCTGCACCCACACCTCATGGGATTCCATCACCCCACTCAGCTGGGAATCACACTGCAGCTGGACTCTGGGATTTACCTCCTTTACCCCAAAAAAGAGTCAAAATATTTCCACACTGTGTCCCATTGGGAAAGTCCCACTCAGGCAGCCAAAACAAAATGTTCTGACCTTATTCCCAAAAAATTGTGTCAGAAGCTTTGATTCCTCCTCCTCCTCTTGTGCTGGTGTGGCTCCATCCTTTGCCTTTGGCAGCATCCCTCTGGTTTTATGAGCTCTGGGAGGGGTCATTAGCATGATTCCCAACTCCCTGACAATCCAATAAAAGTGGTTTCTCCAGCCCTCAGATCCCAGCTGGCTCCAGAGAAACAAGTGGCATTCCCAAAAAAACCCTGTGCTCACCTGTGCTGGGCAGTTCCCAGGGCACTGCCTTTGCTCCGAGCCAGCAGCAGGGAATTTCTGGGAATATTTCCTTGTTTCAAGCTCTCCTCCTTTCCTGCTTTACCATCCTTGGAATTCTCATTCCTGGGGGGTGGATACCTCCCTCTATCCTATAAAAATCCAGCTATCCTGGTTATTCCTGC